>NW_011888810.1:11148729-11151482 GCF_000151845.1 Pteropus vampyrus
ATGTCTCCAGAATCCGAGTGTTCTTACTAGTAGAAAAAGAAATTGAGTGTGAAACAGGTGGAAACAGTAAATATTCTATGTAATATTAACCATAGGACTCCTCTGATGACCAGATCCCAAATGTCTTCAAGGTTCTGCTGTCATCATATCATGATCTGGTAGATTTCAGTGTGTCAATGTCATATCCAACTTCACTTATACGTAAGATTTCAGTTCAAGCAGCGTCTGTGCTTTGAGATTGATATTTAAAACTAATGTGTTGCATAGTGTACATTACAGTCACTGAGGTCTGTCCATTTTATGTCATCTGAGTATATCCACTGTAAGTAAACATAGTCCTTACATTTGTACTTCTTCAACATGACAGACAAGAATCCACAGATATTAGCAGAAATAGCATCGGGTATTTTTGTGGGAGTGCACTCTTTTCAACGAATATAATTAAGGTCTAACTGAATTCAAAGGAACAGTTTGCACAGGCAAATCATCATATCGATGCACATAAAAAAATCACAGAAATGTAGAAAACTAGATTTAACTTTGACTATATTATTTAACTTAGGCAACCTCTTTCTATCTAGCTCATTATAGATCCTTCACTAGTCACGTAGATACTAAAAATGCCAGCACAAATTTATTTTGACATGCCCAGCACTGCTGAGTTGTATGTCTCACATTTGCTGTTTTAGCATAATTTATATTTGTAATGATATGATTTTTAAACAAACCACATGTGTCTCCCATTCCAAGAAAAAGCAGCTTCTATCCTGAATTACCAAGCATTATTCCATAGGTTGAAATGCAAATATATTTATGCCCGTGGTCATACAAACAGGAAGCTATGGACTGAAAAGTAGAGTATAGAACAGTCTCCATTAGAATTAGCCAACGTCTACTGTGGCAGTGCAGCAATGTAATCAGAAAGATCAAAATGCCACTTTCTGCTTCTCATAACTTTCATACTGCTTCCCCTCATTTCAGCTCTACTAAAACCAGGTATTCCTTACCTGTTTGCACATCAGTCTCTTTAACACAAGTGGGCACTCAGAAATCTAAAACATGCCTCCAATTTACTCTCCCATGGAATCAAAGACTCTCTACATTGAATGGGACCTTTTAGGTCACCTGACTCTATACTTAAATTACCTCTATAACATACACAACAAGAAATTTATCTCTAAGTCTCTGCTTTCTGAAGGATGGTATTTGGAGTAGACCAAATCATCGGTGCTAGGGGCTAACACCTAGGGTTTCCAATTCAAGCTCTCTCATAGGAGTGGGCAATATTGGTAATTTATGTCCTTCTCTAAGATCCAATTTCATCATATGGAAATAAATAATGATGGAAATAATTGTACCTACTTCCTGGAGTTCTAGAAGGAAATTTATGAGGCAATGCCTATATAATGAATTTAACACAAGGCCAGATATTTGTGGTAAGAGTTCAATAAATGATAATATCTACATTTATCTATGTATCTATATTAACTCTATATTCAATATAGGTTTATTCAAATACATAATATATGCTCAAAAAAATAAAATTTGGGTAATATAGAATTAAAGAACAAAAAAACATGCAGAATCTCTCTGATGAGAGCCAAAGTTTGTTAAGTTTGGTGCTTTTCCCTCTAAGCTATTTTTTTCTTTTTTGCAAAGTTGAGATCATTATACACACACATACACACACACACATTTTAAATATTATAACATGTCATTTCCCATGTTATTAAAAATACTACATAAACATCATTTTTAATGGTTTATTAACTCTCCATCTTGTGGTCTTACCCCAGTTTACTTCACCATACCCATGTTTTTGAATACCGAGGACAAACATTTTTTTCAAGCCATAAATGCATAAAAACATGATAACTATCCATATCGACAGAGGGTTTGTTGTAATGGAAATAGGGGTATATACATCTCTAACCTGAACAGAAGAAAAGAGATATAGGATAAGATAATAAGAATAGTTTTCCTTGTAATTCTTCATTATACTGATACTAACACTAATCTTATAACCAATAATAACTTTTACTGAGTGCCTACTATGTGCCAGAAATGCTGCATTATTTAATTCAATAACCTCAAAAGACTCATGAGTTAGCTTTTAATATCCTGTTTTACACAGAGGAAATGGAGCATAAGAGTTGTAAGCATCTTGTAAAGTTCATGTCACCAGTGGCTGATTCAAGATTTTAATTTAAATATGACTGCTTCAAATGTCCTAGTTTTTTTTCACAAGTCCAGGTGACTAGCCCAGTCTTGGTCTACTTGAGATGCTCACCTTGGTGTCAGGGACAATCCCTTGACAACAATAGTAGAGCTAAGGTTCTTTTTTTAGATTCCAAGAGAACACAGTGCAGATGCTATCAGAATAAGGAAAGCTTCCTTTAAGAAGGAAATGCCGCTCTGAGAATTGAAAGCAAAGTAAACCTAGTTGTTACTCTGGTTGATTCCTCAACATTCTAAATTTCATGCAACATGTTTAGTTCAAACCAAATATGGCAATCTTATTCCTTTTGCCAATGATTAACTTAGGAATAGTCATGTGGCCCAATTGTGGCAAATAAGCTTTGAGGGAATTTCTACTAGGAAGTGGAGGGAAGGGTGGAATTTATGTAAATGTTTCTTCAGACTCAAGAAAGAGAACCAATGTATAATGACCCTTGTTCTTAACTGTTTGGTCTTGGTATGACACCTGGAACTGTCACAGTTCCCTTGTTCATGAACTGAGAATGAAATTAGCA
>NW_011888810.1:11151532-11157735 GCF_000151845.1 Pteropus vampyrus
CTCTGAGAATTGAAAGCAAAGTAAACCTAGTTGTTACTCTGGTTGATTCCTCAACATTCTAAATTTCATGCAACATGTTTAGTTCAAACCAAATATGGCAATCTTATTCCTTTTGCCAATGATTAACTTAGGAATAGTCATGTGGCCCAATTGTGGCAAATAAGCTTTGAGGGAATTTCTACTAGGAAGTGGAGGGAAGGGTGGAATTTATGTAAATGTTTCTTCAGACTCAAGAAAGAGAACCAATGTATAATGACCCTTGTTCTTAACTGTTTGGTCTTGGTATGACACCTGGAACTGTCACAGTTCCCTTGTTCATGAACTGAGAATGAAATTAGCAAGAAGGATATCAGTGTAGAGACATGACACAAATTTCAGCCATTTAAGATCTGCCATATTAACTTTCCTCTGGACTTGTCATATAGAAAATAATGAATGTCCTCATTGTTGAAGCCTGTTTTAAGTCAAGTCATCTGTTACTTACTGCTGAAAGCATTCTAGACATCAAGAGGTTTTATAGGGACTCAAAACCTTCAACTCAGTTTATCTATCAATATATTATACTTACAAAGTACTTAATGATTTTGACACTTCTGTACCTATCATCAAAAAAAACTCTCATAACTCACTTCTGATAGTTTTAGTGAAAATGTCATTATTCCATTTAAGTAATGAGAAATCTGAAACTTAAGAAGATTAAGTAGCTTGACAAAAAGTTTAAATAAGTGTTGGTATCAGAATCTGAACAAAGGTACCATGGCACTAGGACCTACATTTTTTGTGATGCATATAAATTCACCTTGGAATGCTGCTTTAAGGCAGGCTCTGCTCTTCATGATCATTATTCCACTTGATCTTTGACACAATCCTACCACTTGAAAATAGTTTTATGCACTCATTCTTGAGTCTCCTATAGTCCAAGAGGGCATGTGAGCCTTACAAGGTCATGCAACAAGGTCAGAGATACAATCAAGAGCCACCCTAAAAAAGATCTGCTGTATCAAAACAGTAGTGCTCACCATACAGCTCCCCTTATTTCAATTTATCTCATATAAACTTGAAGGCCATGTGGCTAGTTCTGGGCAATGAGTTGTAAGCAGAATTGGCATATGCTATTCTTAGTCTAAGGTAGTTAGGAAAAGAGGTGAATCTCTTATGTTCTCTTATCTCTTTCCTTTATTCACACAGAAATGAAAAGCACCAAGACATCAAAGTTGGTAAGAAAAGTAGCCAAGATCCACCCTGGATCTCCAAGTTGATGTGGATGAGAGTTACAGACCTCAAACCTGTGTAGGACTTAACATGAGTATAAAGTTTAATCTAATAGGTTAAGCCACTGAAATTTTGGGAGTGTGTGTTACTCCAGCACACATATCCTATTCTAACTAATTCAGCTGCAGTAAAGGAGTCAATGGCTAGTTGGCTTAACCAGTACCTAAAAAGAAGTTTGGTTTAACTTCTGAGTGCCTCGTGGACCATTTTATCATATAATACCTTCCTAGATTTTTTAGCTTCTGCTTTAAAGTCCTGAGATACAAAGTGCTGGTGCTTTTTAAAGTTCCTTCTTTCCTTTGTTGTACATGAATGAATAGTTGCTTTATTTATTATGCAGTTGGTAGTGGTTATGGAGAATTTTTCTTCACTAGGCTTGAGATTTATAGAGCTGGGCTTCCCTTTTATTAGGCAATATATTCAGTTTGGCATTCTTAGGTACCTAGAGAATTTGGCATAGATATACTTTTATCATAAAAAAATTCCTCATAATGATTATTATTAGCATACCCTGTTGTTTATCAAGACTCGGTGCAAAAAAAAAAAAAAAGAAAACCATGCACATGTAATTTTGAGAAGCTAAGTCTTTTGGTCTTTGAGTAGAACAAATAATGGCATAAATATTTCCGAGGCTTGGCAAACATACTCATCAAGAAATACATGAGGTACTAAAATTACAAATAGGGCATTGCTGCTGGCATCTTTGAAACTAAGGTTCCCCTGCACACACAATGGATCTATCACACCTGAATTTCGCCTTCAGGGCATAGCTACAATTTATTTGAATTTTGAAACCATCAAATTGCTCCTGGAAACAAAAGGAAAGCTCAATTTCTCACCCCTAACATTGTAAAGCCCAAAGAAACATTGACAATTACCTAATTGAAACCCCTTAAATTACAGGCAAGAAAAAGAGAGGTCAAGAGAACAGGAAATGACTTTTAAAAGGTCATGAAGCAGTTAGGGCCAGTCAAATCTGTTTCTATGTTGATCGTATGTCTTCTTCCAGACCTCAGAATAAGGAACAACTGGGCCACACAGTGTGTCCGCCAACATGTTTCCTGTAGCAGTAGTCATCTTGCTCTACATCTGGGAATAATAAAAAAATATATAAACCTTTTAGGCCGGGTGTGATCTCAAAACTCCTACTATACTATTTGTTGAACACCTACTAAGTGCCAGAAACTAAGTGCCAGAAACTACAGTTCTTTAATTCTCACCAAAAAAAAAAATCCTATGAGGTAGGTACCATCACTTTAAGGAGGGTCATATAAGTAAAGTGATTTGTCCTAGTAAGTTCAGCAATTTATCACTACAAGTAGTAAGTGATAGGATTCCAAGTCAGGCTGTTCCCATCTAATGCTCCAGTGTGACAGTGTTCTCAGGAACAAAGTAAAGTATCATTATTTCCATTTTACATAAAGACAGATGTGGCATAGGAATGTTAAGTTGTTTAAAATTTGTTCATTTTAACTTAAATCGTGTTAAATTGGTGACCAAGCTGAAACCAACTGTAACAAACATCCCAATAATCAGAGATTATTTTACCCCCAGCTACACCTTTATTTCCCGCACCGTAGTTAATGTCATATGAAGTTAAGAATGGAAGGAGTATGGTCTGAAAAACATTTTTTTCCCTTTTTTTCAAGCTCTTGTTTTCCATAGAAAGTGAATTGTCTACGTAGTATGTACATTTCACACCTTAAAATGTATCTGAGAGTATGGTTTCATTCTTAGAAGGAAAGGAAAGACACAACAGCACTCTGCTGATGCTGTGGTGTCATCTGTGGAAAGAGGACTATACCTACGAGAGGTCCAGACAAGGTCCAGACACAGGGACATTCAAGAAGACACCCTGCACCCTCAGGTCTGGTGATACAACTCATGAGAATCTGTGAGTGTCGCTTGTTTATAAGAAAACTTTCCATTTGGCAATTTACTCCCAGGCTTACATACTTCTGGAATGAGGGTGGCTTTCCCAAAGGCATGGAACTTAGATAATTAAGGGTCTTGAAAACCAGTGAGCCTCTACCTCATTTTGCAGATGGAGAAGCTGTGGTCCAGAGAGGGCAGTGTTTAGTCTGGGGCCATGCAGCCAAATCTGTAACAAATTCTAAACCAAAAGGAAGGTTATTACAAATCTCACATCGGGATCAACCAAATGCCCAGAAACTTGGATATATAAACTGTAAACAAAGCCACAATGACCCGAGGGCAAAAAAAAAAAAAAAAGGGCTGGAAAAGAAGCATTTGTGATGATGACTATAAGCCAAAGGCAGAGACAAGAAAGAGAAGTAGGAAAAGGAGAAATCGCTCTATATTTATTTAGCCAGCATTTATTAGTTACTTTCTCCAGGTAAAAGCATAACCCTGGTGCTAAGGGCACTGAGGGAAGAAAACAATTGCATTGACCATGTCTTTAAGGGACCCACATTCTATTATAAGAGAGAGACCTTAGTCATAAAGATCAGAAGAGACACATTTTGGAAGAGCAGCGTAGATAAATGGTATTGAGAGTAGAGAACAATTTTCATAGATTTCATAGATGATCAAGCATCGTCAGCCTACTTAACACAAAGGAAATTTGCTCGTCGTTTGGAGGGTCTCACGTTGTTAGAATTCATACAATGTCTCCAGCTTAGGAAGCCTTAGGAAGAAGGACAGAGCAGAGCTGCTGGTTAAAATAAAAAAAAAACAAAAAACAAAGGTGTTATGCCTTCTCTCCTTCAGCTCTCTCTATCCACACATCTACCTCAGATTGTCCTTGAATTTATCTCTTTTCTTTTGAGCCTACCTTATGTGTTCACCGTGACTTAATATCTCTTTTATTCATGTCTACTGACTGCTGACCAAGGATATGCATTCCATCAACCACCAGCCTACATGATAGACACGTGACATAATTATTTTCAGAAGGGAAGTTGTGGTGTAGAAATGTTAATACCCTTTGCTAAAAGGCACACAGCTAGAAAGCATTATAGCTTGAATTTCAATCCTGGGACCAAGGTTGTAACAATAAAGGAAAAAAAATCAACTCAACTATAATAAAATAATGTATATTCATGTAAGATGTCATTAAATCTATGTATAGATCTATCCAAATGATAAATATAAACATACCTAAAATAAATATCTATCTATTATCTCTCTATCTGTTATCTATTTACCTAGATGAGAGAGAAAGAGAGATTTGTATCTTAAATAATATCACTAAATACTAGCAACATAAGGACACGATTTTTACAAAGTTTTGCTATATTAGGCAACTCAATTCCCCTTCTTTGGGCTTCAGGAAAAACAGAAGCTAATTAAACTAAAGAGGCATGTAATGAATAAAACTAAATATGCAGGTGTCAGCTTCAGAATGTTCTGGTTGCAAATTCCAGGTTCAATATATCACTAATTTGTAGACAATCTACTTCATTTTTCTATAACTTAGTTTTGTTATCTGTAACATGGGAAAACAGTAGTGAATATCTTGCATAGTTATGCGAATTAATTAAAGGTGATCATGTATTTCGAATGCTCAAAACAGTGCCTGGCATCATTCAAAAATTGGGAATTGCGGATCTTTTGATGCTTTGCACAAATGAACATTTCTAGGTAGAGTAAGAATATTAGTAATACAGCGGGTCTCCCTTTCAGTGCTGCTTCTTCAGAGAAGCCTTGCTGATTTCTGTGAATAGATTAGTCCTCTTTGTATATGGATTTCTAAGACCCCATAGTTCTCTTTCATATAGTTGGTTTTTCTAAGACTCTGTACTTCTCTCTGAGATCATCTATCATCTTAGTTATTATGTGATCTTTTCTAATGGCTTCTTTACTTCATATCTCCACCACTAAAAGGTAAGTCCTCTGGGATAGGAAATGTCACTCTTGTTTACCACCCACCTTTATTTTACCTGTGATGGTGCCTAGCACAACTAACAAAATAATGGGAGAAAAACAAAAAGGAAGGAGGAGACAGAAATGTGGGAGAAAGAAGTGATGCTGACATTTGATTCATATCTTCTGAAGTCAAGTTCAGAGCTTTCCCCTTCAGTACACCAGACACTTTTCTTCCCTTCCTTTTTCCTCCATCTTTTTCATTTTATTTGAAAAATACAATTCAGATTATTATGTGTCTGGATGCTGGACTCACATCTAAAAAGACCTGGGGCAAGCTTTTCTTACTGGGTGGCTTGATACTTTCATCAACACTATTGAACATGGGCAGTGGAGATGCTGACCTTGGACAGTGCAGTCACCAGCTCACTTTTAGCAGAGCCCAAAAAAGGCACAGCTGGGGAATAAAGGTGATGAGTTTGTCATTAGTTGATGTCAGTCGCCTTAATGAGGTTTAGTAGATCTACAACACTGCTTCAAGTGTGAGAATGGATGCCTTTAACCACAGCCCTCCTTGCCCCTGAATCTGCTTCAGTCATGGGTCACCTTGACCCTCCCCTAGGTTCAAGGGTTAATTTTCTAATTTTGGGTTTATGGACCAAGCATATCTTTACAGACTGTTGAAAATAAAATTACCTCCAGCAGTAAGCCCTGCTCAAGTGAATCCTTTTGCTCCCAACACTTTCTCATGGCCATGTTATTGACATAGGTCAGTCTCCAATCCCGGTTCGGCCATCACCCCTGGTTACCAGAAGCCCAGCTTCTTCTAGACACTGATATTCATACCTGAAACACTGCTGGGAGGAATCTTAGAGAAAAAAAATCATCATCCTCTCTCTTCATTTTAAAATGATGATTGAACTAAGGCCCAAAGAGGGGAAGTGACTTGACTAAGGTTTCACGTTATGAGACATTATGACAGCTCGATCTAGACCCAGGTATCTTTGACCTGAATCCTAAGTACTAATGTGGGAAAATAACAATCTTCTCTTTTTCTTTTCCTTTTCTTCTCTTTTCTTTTTCTTTACTTTTCCTTTCTTTTTTCT
>NW_011888810.1:11158910-11168180 GCF_000151845.1 Pteropus vampyrus
TAAGGCCCAAAGAGGGGAAGTGACTTGACTAAGGTTTCACATTATGAGACATTATGACAGCTCGATCTAGACCCAGGTATCTTTGACTCGAATCCTAAGTACTAATGTGGGAAAATAACAATCTTCTCTTTTTCTTTTCCTTTTCTTCTCTTTTCTTTTTCTTTACTTTTCCTTTCTTTTTTCTTTTCTTTTTTTTTTCTTTTCTTTTTTAATGCATTGTAGGTACTAAGACAAGCCTAAGGGCTATTTCCATGGCCAAATATCCAGGCCCACATTAAACATCTCACTGACTTCCTTTATACTTCTCCCTCTTCCATTAAGTCAGCAAGAAAAGAGAAGAGAGGCTGCTTCTTCACTCTTCCTATTTTTAGCACCACATTTAAGCTCAGGCTCAGAATATCTCCCCCATCACAACACACACACACACACACACACCACACCACACACACACAACACACACACACACAACACACACAACACACACAACACACACACACACACACGTCTTGATTTAGACTAAAACTTGAGATCTACTGAATAACCCACTAAATACAGGCACATACAGGATGGAGACTGTTTAAATCTTATTATAGTTCATTTTAATGTAATTTTAGCGATCACTAAGAGGTGCCCCAAATGCAATGACTCTGCTCCCCTGCTATAACACCCCCCCCCCATCTGAGTACCTTGGAAAAATAAACAGAAAGAAACAAGATCTGCATTTTTCATGTCTGTTAACTTTGCAACATGTGGTCACCAAGTAGGTTACTGTAATAGGAAACTGTTATAATTAAGCCCTTTTCTCCCCACGCCATGCTGGAGCTGAAAGTCTGCTGGGAGCGATAAGAAAGGTCTGTTCTACTGAATGTTTCGATGTTGTCTTTTGAAATTTATGGCTGTAGAATATAAAACCTTTTTTATTTGAATTGTGGGAGACTGAAAACTATATAAACAATTACATGTGAATTGGAAATGCAATATTAAATGTTGAACAAAGAGTATATTTTCTCTTAATTCCAATGTAGCTGTAGTTTTCTAATGGACTCCCATGATTCAAAGATATTTAAACTGAAAAAAAAAAGAAAGCTTTCAATCTTCCAGTTGGTTATAAGACCCTGGTGTACAGAGAAACTTTATAACAGCATGGGAGTTTATAATCCACCAGCAGGAGAATTATAAATTTGCAATGAGAGAAGTTCTTAATCTTACACTTAAATAAATACACATTTTTTAGATTTAAATTGTACAAATCAAACGATAAAATGTAGATCATTTTATTCTTTTCTAAAGGGTACTCATAGATAAATGATGACTGGTTAAAGCCTATTGAATGTTTGAAACATTTGTAGAATGTAATTTATTCATACCAAATACATCAGAAAAGTAACTCTACTGTTAAATTATAGCATGAAGAAATTAAAAGGCAGAAGCAAGCAGTTGGGCTTAAATGGATGCTCTGAGGTTTGTAGAAAATGTCAAAAGAGTTCCAATGTTTATAATGTGAAAGTAAATATTTGGGCATACTGTAGGAAGGCTTTATCCCAGTGTAAGATAATACAGTTCTTCCTGGGATATGTTATAAAGAGAAGACTGTTTAGTCTGGCTCATTTAATTTCCATATGTTTTGCTAATAAACAGTTATGCCAAAAAGGTAATGTTCTTGCTCCCCCTCTTTTTTATTCAATTCTATCTAGTTCCCCCATAAAGTTCACTTCTCATTAAATCAAACCAATCATGATTTTCCTATTTCTTAATGATTTTTATTCATTTATCAGAAAATTTACTAGATCGACAAGATATATATGTGGGGAGACCTGAGGATAGGAGATGAATAAGGGGTACTTGGTCCCCAGAATCTAGAAATACTGAAACACTATGGTCATCTGCACATAATTCCCGCCATTGTGTACAGGAAAATATAGACACAAAGAAGATAGAGGCAGGTAAAATGTTACTTTATATGTGGCTGGCTTTGGCCTTAAATTTAGTAAGCTGAGCTGGGTTATGAAGAATTCTTTTGCTATAGTTTGAAATTTTAAATGGTTACCTTTCTTGAAACCCAAACTTTCATCTTAGAACTAAACAGTTTAGTAAGTCTAAAATAACAATATCGAGCTACAACAAGAACCAAAAAATATACACAAAATCAAAGAAAATAAAACCATAGAGCCAAAGAATAGAATCAAAGAGAGATGTTTAACACTTAAGGGAATAAGGAATATGTTCACATATTTACCTAATATCCACATTGCCACCTAATATTTGTCCAAGAATGTAAACAGCAAGGTCAAGTGCACTTATTCCTTTAAACCAAAGCAAAAAAGATTAGCAGAGCATATCCATGGCCTTAAAGGCAAGTTCAAAAACAAAAACAAAAAAAAACAGAACACCAAAAGTAACCACATAGACCAAAAAGAAAGATAAACTGGACTACAATAAAATTTAAAATGCATGTTCATAAAAAAATCTATTGTTAAAAATTATTAAAGGAGACAATTTAGATGATGCAAACTATTTAATACTTCATGCAATGGATAGTTTCAGAGAACTGCAAAAGGAGCAAAAGTCAAGAAACTTTTATAGGATAAAGAATAAAGAACAAAGAAAAGACAAATAAAATATCTAACTGGCTGGAGCCACATGTCAATGTGTTTGGGGAGAGAAAATCCAGAATTGGCTTGGTGTTTGGAGATTGCCTGACTAAATTTAATGTATTTCTAGTCAAGCAGAGAATTTACAAGAAATGGAAGTTGTCTAAGTTTCAGTGTGCTGATGTGGCATCCCAGGCAGGAACAGCCCCATTATGGGCCTAAATATTTATTTCAACACTATTTATCTAGATGAGAGAGGGGAAGGGGGAAATAAACATAGGTAGTAAAACATTAATATTTAAGGAATCTGAGTAAAGGGTCACCAGTAAGATTTTTTTCCTCAATGATTTGAAATGCATATATTTAACAAAGGACTCTTATTTACAATATGTAAAGAATGTCAACAAATCAATAAGAAAGAAGCAAAGAATATTTTTAAGTGACAAAACATATGAACAGATATTCAAATTCACTAGTAATCAGAGAAACACAAATTAAACAATAATGCAATACTAAAATATGCCCAAAACAATAGAGAAAAAGAAGGAAGGAGGGAGGGAGGGAGGGAGGAAAGGAGGGAGAGAGGGGAGGAGGGAAGGAGGGAAGGAGGGAAGGAGAAAAGAGAGAGAAGGCGAAAGAGAAAAAAGTGGGGGAGGAATAGGCAATTCCAAGTATGAACAAGGATATGGAGTAACCAAAACTCTTATACATTTCTGGTGGAAATGTAATATGGTATAACCACTTTGAAAAATCACTTGGTAATATCTTCTCAAGCTGAATTTCTCATACCTTATTACCCAGCAAAGCTACTCCAAGCTCAAGAGTACATATCCTTACGAACATTCACATGTTCACCAAAAGACATGTACAAAATGTATATTTTTCAAAAATGCTCACAGCAACACTTTTTAATAGTAAAAAAACTGAAAGCCATCTAAATGTCCATCTACAATACAGAGATAAATTAATTATGGTTTATCCACACGATGGATTACAATATAAAAATGAGAATGAAGAAACTGCACCTGCACAACACATGACGAACAAATCTTACAAAGGTTAAGGAAAAGCACTTCAACAGCAGAGAGTAGATACAGTATGATGCCATTTATATGAAGTTCACAAATGAGCAAAACTAATCAATGGTGTTAGAAGTTCCCATAGAGGTTAATCTTGACTCTGAGCAGGGAGGGTATTGATTGGAATGGGGTAAAAGAGAGGCTTTGGGGTGAGGGGATGCTAATCTTAATAATAATGACTCAGTTATGTTCATTTTATAAAACTTCATTGACCTTTATGTTTTGTGCAATCTTCTGCATATATTTTCTATTTCATTGAAACTGACCTCAAAAATAGAATTAAAGATTATTAAGGAGGGCCTTTTCAACTAGAAGAGTATTTTTTGAGTTTAGGTATTAGATGGACCATTTTATAAAAATGTATATGTATATTTTTTATTTAAATAAAGGGCCAAAGACTCATTTTGTCCAGAGAAACTGGCGTGAATAATATTTAATTAAAGAAAATAAAGCCTTGGTGTAACAAACTTACTTTTAATTGCTATAATCACTGCAAATAGAAAAGTTTATCACCTTAAATTATAAACGTGTTATTTTGTTATAAATGTATTTTTAATTTTTTTTAAGCTCTGAATATTTTGGTCTTCAGTTTAAGAAGTACTAAATCAGGATAAATTAGGATATATTGTGAAAAACTAAAAAACTCAGAAAGTTAAAATGATAAGTTCTATTTTTCCTCTAGAGCTCATGTTCATCCTGGGTCATCAGATGACTCAGTTCTACCTCATCTTATTCTAGGACCTAGGTTGTTGGAAGAGCTACCAGTGCTGCTGCTCACTTTGGCAGAGGGAAAGGGAGAGTGGTAAATCATTCACCACTTTTGAATGTTTTCCCCTGAAAAAAAAAAATGATACCCATCAGTACCTCTTACATTTCAGTCCCCCGCCAAAAAATCAAATAGCCATACCTAACATCAGTGAGGGAGAGACCTATAATATTACCCTATGCCTGGTTAAAAAAAAATGGTAACCATTGAGAGAACCATACAAATTTTTTCAGTTTGTTCTCATATCACATCAATTAGTTCTCATATCTATAAGCCTAATCAGAATAGTTTAATAGTGGTGTGATCAAATGACACTGGGAATGCATCGCAGGTACATGTGAGTCAATTGCAGTCACCCTCCATTAAAGTTCTCATGCTTGGCAGAGTGCCTAACAGTTTGCCTATGCTCCCTGAATCTTTGTTGGATGAATGAAGAGAACTAAGCATACAATCAATCTGTGTAAAGGGTTTGCGTATCATTAAAAAATATTAAAAAAAAAAAAAAGAAAAGAATTACCTTTGAAGAAGGCTGAGAAAGAGTCCATCAAAAAGGAGAAAAGCAGGAAGGAAGCTCAAAGGGGCACCATAAAGAAAGACAAAGAAATAGAAAAGTACATGATGGCCAAATTAAAATATGTATAATGGCCAAGTATATATTGTAAATGAGCAAAACAACCCAGAGATAAGACAATAGGGAAGGGTAGGGACTGCAGCAAACAGAAGTCCTTCCTCACCTACACAGTTCAGACATTACTTAGTTCTAGCTAATTATTGCTATGCAGTACTATGAACCCCTTATTTATAGACTTTTCCATTTTTTTTAGTGTTGCCAAAGTAGCTTTTTAGGTAAAATATCCCAATTTTCAAATACCAAAAAGGTCAAACAAAACACTTCCATCCATCAGATTTAGACTATTGGCCATCGATATGTAACTAATTCACTCTTGTTGTAAGTGAAATGTAAGGAATAACGATTGCTTATGAAGAATAGTGATAACACTGGAGCTAAATGTTGAAATCTGGTTGCGAAGGACTTCATAGGAAAAGGCTTAAATATTTTTCTCAGAAGTTTACAGAGATTAATTAAACATTGAAGCAACTTGAAAACTTATATAAAAATTAATTTTAATTGTTCCAGAATTAACCCTGGTTTCAAAAGTCTCTAAGCAGTCATTGTTTCCTAACTATAAGACAAAGAAAAAGACTGTTTTCTCAGTTACCATTGTAGTTCAAGGATACTGATAATAAAAAATAGAATGTGTACCTCAAGTGTTTTGTTGTGATGCTGTTGTTAAAATGTTTAAAACTTTTTGGCTTTTATCATGATCAAACATTTATTGAACAAATATAATACAAAAAGTTTCAGCCTGAGTTAGGCAGATATAGTAAGGTCAAATGTTCCTATAACCTAAACATTTCAGAGCCGAGTTAAAAAAAAAAAAAAAAAAAAGAATGCCACTCATTAAGTATTTAATTATTTTTCTGTGCTTGGGGCTAATAGTGCTTGAGCACAGAGTTCTCCTTAATTTCATTAGCAGGCAGGCATTTATGAGTCCCTGCAGCAGGGTGGATATAAAAGAAATGTAAACTTTAGGGTATTTTTCTTTCCTATTAAGATAAAATGCAAAACAATTCATTGTAATTTTCAGGGTCAAAATAGAGCAGTCTTTTGTGGCTAAGGAGCATCTGTCCCCTTCCCCATTCAACAAAAGAAAGCATTAGTCCAGATTTCTAGAACTAAAATTCATCCAGGGGACATACTTTAATTTGAGCACATACTCAAAAATGTCTGGGTATTACTCCTTATTTCTAAAGGAACCTCAAAAATGACCAGGTAAGCCTAAATTTAGAACTCATTTCCACTGGTTCCATACTCTCACCTACTGGTTCCATATTCTCAGCCATCTTCACTAACAGCTGAAGGGGTCAATAGTGCCAGGATGAAGTCAGCAAAGATATAACTGGAGTTATATCATCCTTGCTTTAATTGTTGTTGTTTGTGGTATTATTATTTTTTTTCTCTTTCCAGTATAGGAACTGGTTCATTATAACTCTAAATTAATTTAAACTTGGGAATTTCCTTGAATGTCTTTATTTTCCGTCTTTTTCTTCAAGAAACGTGGGCTTATTTGTTTCAACTTTCAGATATTTACACAACTAAAGGAGGTCATTCCTTTAGGAGGTTTCTATAGGTTGTAGGTCATTGATTCAGAAAGGTGTAAATACACACACACACATACACACACACACACACACTCCCTCCCTCATGTGCACATGTCTGTAGACCCATGATTCTTTTTTTCCCAGTCATTTATGCATTCATTCCACAAATGTTTACTTGTATATAATGACTCTGTACTATATCTCAAGGTTGCCTTGGCTACAGTCTATAGAAGCTATAGGAAGATAATTTTAACGTATCTCAGATGCATGTTGTATGCGTGGAGAGAACATATTCAGGGATTATCATTGCTATGAGATCGTTTGTATTTCAGCTGATGAAACTGCTACAAAGCAAAGTTAAGTGAGTGGTGTGAAGTCTTTTGAAAGTTTGCCCTGAAGGCAGAACCTCAGACTTTCAGCAAGAGCCTTCTGCAAATAAGCACCTTCCACAAAGGGCACTCTTTCAAATCAAGCCAAAACCATGACTGCCAGTTCACTATTCTTGCTTCTTACCTCTGGCTTGGTCCAAGTTTAGCTGTGTCACTTGATCATAGGTACTTCTCGTTCCTTGGACTTCACCCTTGCCACACTGACTGGCATCTTCTTCCTGAGATTTTGATTGACAACCCCTTCCTGAATTTGGCTTCAAATGCTTCTCTAAGAAGCATAAGAGTTCACCCCAGCCCCAGTTATTGTTGCTGGCTTTTTTCTCTTCACATAATTAATTGTAAGTCAGGGACCACTTTTCAGTTATCTGTCTCTGGATCTGTGTGTTTGAAAATCCTCCACTGGACAGCTAAAAGCTTGGTTCCTGCTGCTTCTCTGCCCCTCCTCTCCTGTATATATTTCCCTAGAACAATTAGGGTCTCTAATTAAAGGAATCTATTATTCCATAATTACTGGCCTACTGGATGCACTAGCCTCTCCTCTGGAGCTCAGGCCCAGAGGCTGTTAGCTGAGTTTAGTTAGTGTCTGTTGAGTTAATTGATCAAATTTCACCAATTTTCATTTTCATAACCCACTTTTATTCAGGGCTTGTGCATTTTAAAATATGTGAAGTAATTATCATTTAACAGTAGTTGTGCAAACCATTTAGAAAGAATTGTTTTCCGTTTTCTTTACCAAAGGACGACTCCCCAATATTACCCCTCCCATCATGTGTCTGAGCCTTGATATATCAACAAGCCTTGGTCCTGACTACCCGACTCACACACAAGCAGTCAGGACAGTGCAAAATACACAGGGTACATAGGCAAATAGATCTGGGTTCAAATTCTAGTTTAGTTCCTTATAAGTCGTAAGAACTGAGGCAAGTCTCATAACTTCTAGGAGTCTCACATCACTCATCCCAAATTTATGGATATTGTCTACAGTCCAGAGTTTTACCAAATATTAAATATATCAGATATGTACACAGACATAATATATGTCACTAAATTACATTGTGTAGGTGTGGAATTTGATCACCAGCAAATACTTAATGAACAAAATAGCTATTGTCATTATTTTTCACTGAGGAAAAGGAAAAGGTGAGATTTCCTTGGGTCAGAAGGTAATGTTATTTAGGCTTAAAGCATATTTGCCAGCTTATGTTAAAAAATACAAAACGGTAAATGACAGATAGATGAAAGATGATAGATGATTGTTAGATAGGTAGATTGATAATAGATGAAATTCATTTTAAAATTCTTGAGACTGATTATGTAAGTTCAAACCATAAAGTGTCCACCACCTCCAAGACTGCCTGGGCCCATCATCCGGGATTTTCTGTGCCTGTGACACTGAGTTAAAGTCCATGCTGTCTTTACAACCTTTGCATCCAAATAAGAAAAGAATCAGCCCTAGAGCTTGGCTTCCTACCTCTGTTCCCTCCTTCTATTTATACAGAGTCCACTAGCTGCAGCACTTGAAATTCCAGTCCCTGAGGATTTGGGTCGATCTTGTTTGTTGCTATAATGTTGCTGCCAGTCTCCTGCCCCTAGCCAGCTCTGTGGGGCTGTGCCACCAGGACTCCCTCTTAAGTTTACCTCCAGCCACACCAATGCACTAATGTACTCTATCACTCACCCTCAGCCAGGGGACTAAAAATACCCTCTGGCTTCAATTGCTTGTTTGAAAAGTAAAAATAAAATTGAGAGCGAGAGAACATAAATGATGACAATTCTCTCTTCTATCCAGTGGTACCGAAGACCTTCTCCAAGGGAAATGTATTCTTCTCAATTAGGCTCACCTAATTACATCATCAGGCACCCTCCCACAAGAATTTGCAGATGCTGGTGGGTAGCTGGGCTTCTGCCAAGCTTCTGTTCTCTCGTGCTTTATGTCCTTCTAGGCCCCCAATCCCTTCCTGTCAGGTGTGAGAATCTAAATCACTGCCTTTCCAGGAAGTGGCGAGAGAACCTTTCTGACAAGAGCTTATTAGGTGGAGCTCTAGTGAAACCATGCAGTTCAGTGACTGAGAGATTGGGTTTCAAGTTAGCCACTCTCTACACATGCCCAGAGCATCTGTATACCTCAAATTATGTACCATTCATGGAGAATATTATATAAAGGTCTCCACGTACACTGACATTCAAGGACCTAAGTAACTATGTCCAAAGCCACCTTAGCACCTTTTTGCCTGACTCCTACCTCCAGCCCCTAGTTCCTTGTGCAATGCTGTGTACTGGCC
>NW_011888810.1:11169465-11192091 GCF_000151845.1 Pteropus vampyrus
TGGAGTGAACCAGAGTCCAGCTATGTGTCACAGGGATAAAGAAAAGGAAGAATAACTATGGAAACAGTCATGATATGATCCACAGATACACAATTTCAGTGGTAGGCAAAATATGCATGTATGTCTTCCCCATCCCATAAAAAAGAGCAGTAGTTTGTTTTGTTTTTGTTTTTTATCATAGGACTTCACTAAAAATATTAAAATATGCTTTCTGGAGTCTTATGCTCTAATAACTTAAAGTGATTATGTATCAAGGTAGACACATAAGAGAGGCATTATATAATTTTGGAATAGACATTCAGAGGGTTTTTCCCCCTCTTTTGGAGATGAGGGGTGTCTCCTCGTTTTGAAGCCTTTGTGAAGGAATGATTATTCTCTCCTTTACCTCTCTTCCTCCACCACACTCAAGGATAACTACCATGCCTACAGCTCAAATGGAGAAGTACCTACAGATCAGGTGCCATTTTTTGTCATCTTACTCAGAGAAAATCAACTAATAGCTAAGCAATTCCACCAATCCATACATGGCACCCTTGAGAAAGGTTTAGACAAGTAATTTTCAACTAAGATTGATTTCCCCACCAAGTGACTTTTCACAATGCCTGGGAACAGTTTTGATTGTCACATCTCGGGGGAAGAAATTAGCATCTAGCGGGTAGTGCCAGGTATGCTCTTAAACATTTTGCAATGCATAGGACAGCCCTTCACAACAAAGAATTTTCTGATCCAAAATGTCTATAGTGCTGAGGTGGAGAAATCTGGTCTAGAGCCCCTCTACTCAAATGTTGGTCCATGGACCAGCAGCATCAGCATCACCTGAAAGCTGAACAGAATAGCAGTGTTTCACCTTGCCCTCAATATTAAATCATAATCTTTATTTGGACAAGACTCCAAATGATTTGTGTGCTCATAGTTTGAGAAGCTCTAGACTAGAATGCTGGTTCTTCATACTTACAAACTCACAGAGTCACTTGGGTAGCTCTTAAATAAAAGCAAAAATCATCCACACCTCGCCATACCCTAGGAAATTCTGATCATTGGTCTGAGGTGATGCCTCTGGCAGCAACAGCTTTTAAAAGCTTCTTAGGTAATTTAATATGCCAAAAAGGTTGAGACTCACTGGTCTGGTGTCATTCAGAGTGGAGAGAACATGCTTAGAACAGATGTCATGGTATGCTTAGGACAGTATGGTTTATGTCCTTTGTTCTAGAATATTATAGCATTATTTTTCACTCTCAAATGTGTCCTGAGCTTAGAGTAAGCAACAATTTCTAAAACAAACTAAAAGTGCTAATCATAAGGATAAAACAAGATAAATTGGATCTTATTAAAATTAAAAACTTCTGTTTATCAAAAGATTCCATTCAAATTGTGAAAAGGCCATCCACAAAGTGGGAAAAATATTTTTTAATGCATATAATGAACAAATAATTTGTGTGTACTGAACATATAAAGAACTCCTACAAATCAATAAGAAAAAAAAAATAAGATAACCCTCTAGGGGCAAAAGCTTGAACTATGTAAATGGATAATC
The DNA here is from genome assembly GCF_000151845.1 of Pteropus vampyrus. Classification (NCBI taxonomy): domain Eukaryota; kingdom Metazoa; phylum Chordata; class Mammalia; order Chiroptera; family Pteropodidae; genus Pteropus; species Pteropus vampyrus. The sequence continues at coordinate 11,171,000 of NW_011888810.1, forward strand.
AACACATGAAAACATGCTCAACTTCAGGCATTATCATGGAAGTGAAAGTTTAAACAGAAATAAACTAACAATACAAACCAGTTGCAGTGGTTAAAATGACAAAGACTGAGGACATCAAGTGGGATGGGGAGCAAGCTGAACCCTATTGCCTGGCTGATGGAAGAGTAAATTGATACAACCACTTCAAAAAATGTGTTGGCAGTTTTCTTCCAAAGCTCAGTATATGCATATGTACAGCCATGATGAATGCTTCTACTCCTAGATATGTACCCAAAAGAAATACGTACATATACTCACCAAATCCATTTGTTAAATTTCTCATAGTAGCATTATTAGTAGTAATAGACCAAGATTGGAAACTACCCAAATTCCCAGCCATAAGATGAACAAATAAGTCATAATATATTCAGAACAATGAAAATTATATAGCAAGAATGGATAATCTTCAACTAAATAGAATGGTGTGGATGAATCTTCCAAACATAATGCTAAGTGAAAGCAGCCAGACAATTGAGCATGTACTCATTGGTGTTGTTATGAGTTTAATTGTTTTGTGATGTTCGGTGACCAGTATACTTAGGTGTATTCTTTAATATGTATACAATATTTGTATTATTTTTGAAAGTGTCTCATATTGGATGATAGTGTTCATAGTCAGTCACCCCGATGGAATGGCCTCAGCTCACCTGTGTAGGGCCCAAAGAGCAGTCATCCAAAGTCTACCCATAGGAGCACTCCCTCTTTTGTCTTCTGAAGAAGCCCAGAGAGAACTGAAGTGATTTCGTGCTGATCTTCTTAAGCATAGCCATTCTCAACTCAGGCTACACATGAGAATTATCTGATGAGTTTCTAATACTTCTGGCAATTAGATCAGGAACTTTTAAAGCTCCCTAGGTAATACCACTGTGCCCAGGCCTGGGAAAGATTTCCTTGCCCCACCTCTCTGCAGCCATATGAACGTGCTGTTTCAGCACTGTTATTATGATGATGCTAATTGGGATTCCTTGGACACTCTTAGTTCCTTTATGGCATATATTCATTTTTTTGCTATCTCAGTAAGCATGCACTATTACTAGGTCCCGTGTTAGGAACTAAGTGCTAGGCCAGTGTTATGAGAGTAGATTGTAAGCCTCTGGGAGCAAAGACCATATCTTTTTAGTCTGTGCTATATTCTCAATACCAAGCACTGATCCACATAATGGAAAACTTTTAGAGAAAGCAAGGGTGAAGATATTTTAGATGAAAGAAGCAATATCATAACGGCGTGAAGCCAAATCTTGTCATCAAAGTGAAATACTGTCTTCTAATCCCAGGGGATCGGAAGGCTCAACAATTCCAGAAATGGAAACTGTAACTCCAGTAATAATAATAATAACAACAGCAACAACAATGTCATAAACAACTAGACTTTGCCTTTTTTCCCTCTCATTATTTCATACTCAGTCCTTAGCATAGTTCCTGACATCCTAAAGTTAGTCAGTAAATATTTGTGGAATAAATTAATTATTGAACAAGTGAAGAAAATTTTCTATCAGGAAAGGAAGGAAAAAATGAACATTTATTGAATACCAAATATGCTCCAGCCACCTGCCAGGCACCTCATGTTCTTATGCCATTTAGTAGTCATGGCACATTGTGAATACTAAGTATGATTATCCTCATCTCAAAGCTTAAATAAAGTGTAAGTCCCAGGGAGTATACAGAATATCCCAAGGTCACAGGGCTATTTGACAAAGCCAAGATCCAAACCAAGATCTGTTGCAATTTGACACCCCTGCTCTGGGCATTGCACTGCACAGATCAGCGGGATGGTGATGAGCTTGGGACATAATCCATTCAGGCCCATCTGGCCCCTGCTCTCCTCTGAGGCTGAGTGCCTTCCCCACATCTCTCCCACCACCAAGCCTTGCTTTCCTCTCATCGCTCATATTTGTAATTCAGCATCAAATTATCTTATGAACAGCATGATGATTAAGATATGAGAGAGGCGCCACTATGGAATTAGAGGTGTTTCCATCAAAGCTCTCCCCAAGCCTGGAGTTTTATTTGAGTCTCCCAAGGTGGTGGTGGAGTGGGGATACAGAATTTTGAGAATAGCCAGTTCTTGTTGAAAAGTAAGCTCCCTAAGTTGGCATTTGCTGCATCTTTTCTTTCCCTCCCCCTTTTCCTTCTTTAGTCTTCTTCCATTCTTCCTCTTCCTTTCCACTCCCTGGATCCTCCCCTACTTATAATGAATCCAGAGCATATTATTGAAATCACAGCCCTCAGAGTCACTTCTCTCTGGCTGGAGAAGCAATGGGCTTCCAAGTTTTTATGGAAATTTTCAACTTCTCACTGGTCACAGAACTAAATAAAGTATTTACTTAGAACTGTGGATTCAATGATTGCCTAGATTACTTTGTGTTATATTTCCTCCTCCTTTTCTTAACTTCTGTATTAGTCTAAGTTCTCCAGAATAATAAAACCAGTAGGACGGACGGATGGATGGATGGATGGATGGATGGGGGTGGGGGGGCGCGGGGAGAGAGAGAGAGAGAAAGAGAAAGAGAGGAAGATAGGGAGGTAGGGTACATATATAAATAACAAGATATGTATATTTATCAAGAGATATTGATTTAGTCTAAGGAATTGGCTTATGCAATAATGGAAGCTAGGAAATCCCAAGATCTGCAGTAGATAAGCTGGAGACCCAAGAGAGCCAATATATATTTCAAGTTCTAGTCTAAGTCCAAGTCCAAAAGTAGAAGCAGATTGATGTCCCAACTCAAAGGCAGTCAGGTAGAAAGAAAGAATTCTTGCTTACTCAGCCTTTCATTCTAGTTAGGCTTTCTAGGAATTGGATGAGTGCAATTGTGGAGTGCAACCTGCTTTATTCAGTCTACGATTCAAATATTAATCTCATCTAGACACACCCAGAAATAATTTTCAACCAAAAACCTGGACAGCCCATGGTCCAGTTAAGTTGACACATAAAACTAACCATCACAACTTTTATTTTAGCAATTTATTGTTTCCTGAAATCTTTTCACCTGTCTTCTGAGACTGGCTTCAACTGGATTTTTTGTTCTACCTCTCTTTCAATCTCAGAGCCCAGAGTCCTCCCAGCCCCGCAAGTCTGGACTGTCACCGAGACAGACCTGCAGACCACACATTCCCTTTGGATCTGACTCATTGCAGGTCCCAAAGTCAGGATGTTTCCTTTCCCTTGGTACCTATTAGAACAGTAATTCTCAAAGTGTGTTCAGAACATGATAGGTTCCATGATAAGTTGGTAGTAACATGATAAGTAAATAGTTGCTGAAGAAATGGATAAATGTGAGATAATAGATCTATGTCCAAATAGTTCAGAAGCACCAAGAGTCATATCCTTCTCTTGGATTTTGAGGATTTATTTTATTTTTATAATGCATTTTACAGGATAAGTTCTCTGAAGGCATTTGTTTCCTCAGTGAGTATCAATTGAGCGCCTACCATGTGTAAGGCACTCTTCTAAACACAAGAAAGTTCTAAATAAAAGATTCCCTGTTCTCATGGAGCTTTCAGTTTAATTGGGGGAAAATAGACAGTAAATAAATAAGTGCTATGCAGACAAATAAAACAGATAAGGAGTTAAAGCATTGAGAAGTGTGATACTCCATTAAGGGCAGTCGGAGAAACCATTTCTGAAAAAGTGACTTTAAACAAAAGCCTAAATGAAGAGCATGGGGGTCTTCATTATAATATCAAATGGATATTATAAAGGAGCAATGCAGCAGCCTTGAAATGGGAGAATGATTTGTCGGTTTAAAAAGGAGCAAAGACTATGTGGCTAGCGTGAAATGGGAAGAGAGATGGGAGAGACCAGTGAGGTACCAAGAGGCTAGATTTTCTATCTACTGTTTTAGAAGCCAGTGTACAGATTGTTGAGATTTATTCTGTGCAAGACAGGAAGTAGTTGGAGGGATCTGAGAAGAAGAGTGACATAATCCGGCTAACATTTTAGAAGGATCATTCAATGTGGCTTACACACTACAAGGAAGCAGAAAATGAGTTCAGAAGTTATCACACTCTACCAGATGTGACACGATTGGGGTTTGGGCTAAATGTATAATAGTGAAGGTGAGGGGCAGTAGGTAGATTTTTGAGACTATGTCATTTTCCAGTGAGAAATTTGTTTAATTTCATACAATCTAGACACTCTCAAATTTGTTTGACCATTGGCTACCTTATCAGTTGGCTTTTTGCTATTTTTTTTTTTTTAGTTAATAGTTCAAATTTAAATTAGGTTACTGCATTAGCCTGTGATTGATAAATATATAATGCAGTTTATGCTTATGTATAGTATATTTCTATTTCAGATTGTCTTCTTGTGTGTGTGTGTGTGTGTGTGTGTGTGTGTGTGTGGTTTTTTTTTTTTTTTTGGTATGCAAGTACCCCTAGAAGTGGTAAAATATGAATTTACCACTAATAGCTTATGTAGATTGATTTATTTGTTTTTCATATGTGAAATCAGTAAACGTGTATGCCTCCTAATATGGACTTGAGGTCTCCACATGAGTATTTACTACTTCTGTCCAGTGTAAACCTCTGTGTTCAACTACCAGGCTCGTATTCATCCTTCAATGTCACTTCCTCTGTGAAGCCCTCCCTGAACACATAGAAACACAGGTGTTCCTCCTGGTTAATTTCAGAGAAGCCTTAACATCTCTCTTCTAGCATTGCTTCCTTCCATGGGTATGCTCTGAATATGTGGACAAAACTCATTGCACTGTGGGCTTCTTGAGGCAGGAATTGTGTGTAACCCTCACTGCATCTACAATACTCACCTTGCATAACATATAGCAGTTAGAAATGCATGCCTGATGAGTGACTGAGAGGTTTTATTATTTATTTGTTTAAGAAATATTAACTTATTTGTTTAAGAAATATTTACTTAGTGCTTACTAGACTCACAGGATCTGATACTAAATACATACATATATATGCAAGAGATGATCAAGTCAGTAGAGTTTTACAAGGCATGATGCATACTATAAAAAATATAAAGAGTCAATTGAGCATAAAAGGGCTTTAGGAAATAGTATTTCATTCAATGGAAACTCTAGCAGGAGGAAAATCCAGAAGACAGGGAACGCCATGTGTTTTCAGAAGACGGGTAGCTCAGAACGGTTAGAAGTGCTACAGAGGGGATGGTGGTAAATAAAAGGGATGAGTTTGTACTCTAATGGGTATAATGATTGCAAATGGATGTAGCTTAAAAAATGCTGTTTTGTCAGTGGTTGGATTCCATTTATTTGGGCTTTCTCCTCCAGTTTTTCATACAGTCGACATTGAATCTGAAGTCATCATTTTACTCAACTAGCATATGGAAAAGTATCAGAAGGTAAATATATTGGGAAAAAAGGGATCAGGGCATTCATCAGAGAACACTAAGACTCACATAACTAGGGAGCATGAGATCTGTCTCATAAAGATAATACAAACAAAGGGTTTCATGAATCAGTGTGGTCATGTTGTTCAGTTGGTAGATGAGATTGGACTGAATTAATGCTGGGAAATGTTATTTATGTGCCCAAATTTCTCTCACTCGGTTTACCTGAAGCTCTTGTGTTAGTGTGAGGGAAAAAATTGTTAGTAGATGCAAGTGGCAAAAAGAAGAGCTACAATTTGTATGAGAATAAATCACAATTATCTTTTCATAATTATTATCACATTCCTTTGCTCAGACAATAAAACATAGTTCACTTTTTTTCTCTTTAAACCTAAAAATTCGGTACAACAATAGCAACAAGTCCATGCATTTAGGAAATATATTCAATATAGTAAAAATGATTGATATTCAAGTTAATATCTTATAGTAGTAGCTAAACTTCTTCTGTGTTACAAGAAATGCCTTTTGTGAATGTTATTTTCAGGCTATGTTTCTCTTTTTTTTCTAAGCAGTCCTGTAAAGAAAATCTCTGGTTTATGTGGCGAATAATTTTTGAGGACAAAGTATGTTCTATTGTTAATTTCCACCTGAAACATTCATTAAATAATAGAGCATCAGAAAAAAAAAAAAAAGGTTTATATCCATTTGAACTAAGATGTTTTCTCTTTCTATAGTCTATACAAAACACTGACTGCTCTTTTGGCCTTGATATCTAGGAAGCCCAGAACTAGATTTACTGCTAAAAGTCACAATATTAATCTTTTAAGTATATTCTTCCTTCCATTTCAATGCTATTTTTCATTATGGCTGCTATTTTATCATATGCCACTTCAAATCAGCCTTGGAAATGGATGGAATATAAATGAATATATTAGCAAGCAACAGCATAAATAAATGGGAGACGACAGAGAATAATATGGAAATTGTAAGATCCGAAAGGGTAATTCTTCCTGTGTAAATTACAATCAGCAAATATAACTGGTGCTCCAGAAGTAATGCATTGTCCTAAAACAATGATGTGAAAATAGAAACAGAGGTATTTGACAATTCTTAAGAGGTGCGGGTAATGTAAGATACATTAATAATTTATGTGAAGAAATACTAGAAATTATAAAGATGCTATAATGTACTGATCATTAGCTCTGTACGAAAAAAGTTGGCCATGCTGCATTTTGACCAAGTGGGGAAATGGACACTTCTCTGTGTGGTTAAATGAAATAAAAATTGGTACAGCCATTTTCAAAGCAATTTAGCATTGTCTGTCAACATTTCAAAATGCCTATGTTTTTGACCCACCTACTTTTAAAAATCAGTACACTACATTTACTTACGTGTACAAAGGTATTCATACAAAAATGTTTATTGAAATATTTGTTGTAATAGTAAAGTTCTAGGAAAATCTTTTAAAGTATTCATCAATAGTGGACTGAGTAAATGATGATGATCGATCTCTCTCTCTCTCTCTCTCTCTCTATGCGTGTGTGTGTGTGTGTGTGTGTGTGTGTGTGTGTGTGTGTGTAAATGTAATGGAGTTATATTCAGTTGGTAAAAAGAATGGAACAGATCTTTGTATATAAAGATGGGAATTTGTTTCAAGCATATAATTTAAAGTGTCGCAGAATATATGTTTATTTTATTTATAATTATAATAACCCATTGTTTGTAGTTAGATATACAAGTGATGATAAATAGACAGACTGATGGGATTATACACCAAGATACTGTTAAAAGTAATGCTCTGGAAATTGAAACTATTATTAGGCATTCATAGAGTGACTTCTATTATTTAATTTCCATTCTGAAGCATTTCAATATTTCTCCTGAATTGTTATAAAAATAACAAAACTAGTTTTAGAAAAGAGCTTATAAAAAGCAAATGTACTTTATAAATCCAAAAGGTTCTATATTATATCACTCAACAAAGTCCAGAGAGAGTTGATTCATCATGAGATTCACCAATATATAGATAGATATGTGCTAATGAAAATATAGGAAAAAGTTTGTTCACCTTGGTTCAAATAGTAGGCACCATAGCAAAAGGGAGAAAACATTTTTTAAAAAATACCAGCTATATTTTCTGTCATTCAGAGTGAAAGCATCCTTGTCAGTGAAGGACAGATGCTTTCACTCATGCTAAAAATGTCTAAGACTAAGCATTTCGTCTGAACGAAAGAACGAAGCGGGAACCTGGGATAGATCTCACTGTCTTTCCTATTAAATCTCTTTGTCCTTTGCATTCTCTTTCTCTCTCTCCCGCCCCCATGCTCCTCCTGTCCCTTTCCTCCTCCTTCTCCCAGGCCCCCACCCCTGTGCTCCAAGTAATATTTCAGAATTCTTGCACTTTCACAACTGCACAGGGCTTGATATATTTAACACCTTTTTTATAGATGGAAAAAAATAAGATCTATAGAAAAAAGAAACATGTTAGCAAGTCCAAACAAATAACTGATAGTTGATAGATGTTGAACAAATGCCTACTGATGACTTTTATATGTATTAAGATAGGAATATGTATGTCTACATACATGTATGTTATACATAGATATATAGATATATATTTCATTGATGGAAAAATCTGGCAGTTTTCCAGTATCTGGGAATTAGGGGAGGATGCATTACCCATCTCTGTCCTTGCCTCAATCTCCACTTTAGGAAGGTTTAGAATTCCTCTAAAGCAGTTATTCAAAGAGAGATGCCTGCCTAAAATTAATTGACATTATCCCACAGGCCAAAGACTTCGACAACAGACAGACATGACATACAAACCCAACTCCTTACTCGTGTACTCCCAGAGATTCAGTTTTCCCAACACTAAAATGAGGCTAGTAATATCCAATATGTGGATTCATTATGTTAATTAATAAAATAGATGTATACTAAAGGCTCGGTTTATGTACTCACCCTGATATTCTTAACCTAGAAACCAAAATCCTCCTGGGAGAGGCTTCGGGATCCTTGGCATGCATAAACCCTTCGATAGTGTGAATATATTTCTTTGATTGTGCGAGTGTAAACATTCTTTTCTTTGGGATAATGTCCCTAACTCTTATTAGTCTCAAAGTTGCCTGTGTTCTCTATTATTATAAGAAACTTGACTTAACTAGAAACCGTAATCGCCAATATTAATAATAATTATTATAACCACAATATCATTACTAATAGTTCACTACAAACAAATAATAATAATATTATTAATACTCAATGCTATGAACATGAGCCAAAATGGGTAAATGAGTAACACTGAAATCTTTGGGTGTTTTGCTTTTACCAGGTAGAATGAATGTTCCAATTTCTCTTATTATAGGCACCCTTGAAATCTTATTTCACTCTTATCCACAAAGAGGAACTCATTTCCCCCAGACTAATGAGGTCTGAGTCCGTTTATGTGGTCTCTTCGTTATATAGCTGAGTCCGTTTATGTGGTCTCTTCGTTAGCAGGGTCCCTGTTTAATTCGGTAGAAGCCTGCACGTGGCCCCGTCCACCTCACACCCGTTTATTACCCTGATGCCTCTGACATACACAAACAAACCGTGTTTTACAAACTGCTTAGAAATTTGATTAAGTCACATCATGCCTCTTGTGGTAATGAGAAGGGTGATTTACAATCATTAGGCCTAAAATTAAGGCCTCGGTGTGTTTTTAAGTCAAGGGGAACAATTTGTCAGCTGGTTGATCTTTTTACTGCTAAAGCCGGTTAACTGATCAATCTAATGTCAAAGGAACAGAGACAAATGGGAGACATTTTACTATGGAAAACTACATGAAGATAAATCCAACATTCTGCTTCATTTCATCTGCAGTTATCTTTGCAGTAATTGCTTTGGAACACTTAAGGTGCTTTTTGCATATAAGAAGTGTGGGAAGCCTTTAAATCATCTTCATAGACAGTAGCTTCTTGAGTCGAATCTTGCTTTGTTCCATTTTTGGGTGGTGAGGGCCATAATCTCTCACTTTAAAAGCATACTTGGCAAGGAACAAAGGTTGGGATTCTTGACTAGTTGTTTACTGCATAATCTGTTCACACATTTCTGAAATTTCTTGACATGTTTGCAAAGTAAATCTATTCTTTAGTGAATTTATTTGATTTTTTGCTATGAACATACTGATGAAACTAGATCCAGAGTAAAAGCTTCCTCGTGAATAGATTTGGTTGTGCCAGCTGTTCCAGTTATCAACTGCTGCATAAAAAACTCCCAAACTAACTGGCTTAATTGACAGCTGTATGATTATATTTCATAAATTTATGGATCAGAAATTGAAACTGGGTGGTGATGACAAAGGTCACTTACTGGTAACTAGCTAGCAGGTAGACTGTATATACCTTCACTCATGTGTCCGGTGCTTTGGGTTGGGTGAGGGTATGTCTGACAAGGAGGTTGGGCTCTGCTGGGACTGTCAACCAGAGCCTCTACATACGGCCTCTCTAGCAGGCAATATTAGGCAGTCAGACTTCTTACTTGGCAGCTTGGGGCTCTCAGAGAGTTCCAAAATGCCATGCTGGAAGCTGCAGCCGTTCTTATAACCTAGCATCAAAGCCGCAGAATGTCACTTGCTACTTGTCAAGCAAACAGCTAAGGTCATCTCAGACTCAAGGTGAGGGAAACTAGACTTCAACTCATAAAGGAAGGAAGTACAAGGTGTCTACACCCATCTGTAAGCCACACTCTGATTCTTTACAAGCTCCATTAAGAAATTATTTTACTGCCATCAACTCGGGTTTTTCTGATACGTGCTAGAATTTTCAGCATTATGGGTGGAAGAGAGAGGGAAGAAGTGATTGATTTGATAGCTATTCTTCTGATAGCCTACAATGGGAATGTGCATTTGCTTAATTCTCAGCAATCACACTACTTTAGGAAAATCAACAAGTAAATTTCTGGTCTTAAAAAGAGATTAGAAACTTTTGGGGAGGACATTTATCCTTCCCTGCTCTGACATTCCCCTCCTCAGTTTTTAGATTGAGAGATTACTTTGGAAAATGACTCTCCCTCCCCCCACCTCTCTAAAAACAGAAAATGGTTTTGATGATTTTTACTGATTTTGAAGACAATTTTTTTTCACTTTGATTTTAAACTTTAAGTCATCTGTCTGTCATCCTAGGAGACTGGGGTATATTTTATAGAGGACACAGAACAGGTACTTCATAAATAAGCTTTTAATCCATCACTCTATTAAGCACATCTTAAGTACTCTGTGTAAATGAGAAAAGCAAATGAGAACAAATGAAATATAATCTCAAAAATCTTTTGCTGTCCTCTTAGCTTACTGATAAATATAAATATACATATATGTACATAAATGTACTGCAAAGCAAAAAAAATTATTGTATTTAGAGGAATTTGAATGGTTTCAATTGGAATTACATTTCTGCTTATTTTTATTTTTGTTTCTAGAGGAATTTGAGTAATTTAAGTTGGAGTTGGATTTCTACAGATGGCCAGCAGGGCAACTTTAGACAGTTATTGGAGCTTCTATTTTCCTGTCGGTAGTGAGAGTAGTAACCAGTAGAACTTAAATGGTCAAGGTGATGGGAAACTTTGCTTCTGAACCAATCTTTCATGTGCTTAAAAATCACCTGATTTTTTTTGTAAAAAGGGACTGTGGTCCAAAGGACGAGGGTCTGTGATTCCGAATTGCTAACAAGCTTCCCAGGTTAGGCAGATGGCACCGGCAGGCCCATGGACCACAGCTTGGATAAAAAGGCTGCGGAGCATCTCATATTAATACACACAGAAATGTTGGTTCCCAGTCCCCGCCACTTCCATCTTCCCATGAGGAATTTCCAGGAGACAGGAATGGATCTTTGTATTTGTTCCAGTCTCCAGTGGGATGGCTTCTCAGTTGTGTTCCTCAGTTGTGTTTAAAATATTCTAGCTCCTGCACTTTGTTTAACTCTGCTTGACAATTGGTGATTTGTGATTCCCCTCTTTTCTGAGAGCGTTTGTTTATAAGATGATGATCTTCAGATTTTTAAAAATGCTGCCCAGACACAGGGAGTAGACTTTCTATGGAAGAACTGTGCGAATGAGCATTTTATCCTTAGGTTTGTTTTCTTTCTTTTCCTCCTTTCTATTTTTTCTTTTTCACTTTTTCTTTCTTTTTCTTTTCTTTTCTTTCTCTCTCTCTCTCCCTCCCTCCCTTCTTTTTCTTTCTTTATATGCTAAGAGAGTCAAAATCCTAGAAACATTTTAATGTTTCTTAGGAACCTTTATTTCAGAATTGCCTATGGGTTTTTTTGCTCATTAGTCCTCTCAGTGAATCAGAGATTTCCTGCTATAACGCACTAGGTTTCTCAATAGACCCTCTTGGCTCCTCGAGTCTTTTGAACGACTTTATTATGACAAAGTTGACTTGAAGCCAGAGAAGGCAGAGCTCCAGTGCTGGGCTTTCTTTTGAGTTTTACGAGGTTTTTTTCCTCAGAAGTCTAATACTGGTTTAATGAAGTTTTATAGCTATTAATACTCCGCCACTGTAGCTGCTCTAAGAAATATGTAAACAATAACTCAAAATAGGTAAATTTGTGATGAAGTTGCACTAAAAACTAATGTCTCTTGGTCATAGTTCATAATTTTCAAATGCATGTCATTTAGAATGATTGGTAACTTCAGCCTTGTAACTCTTTCAAGGAGAAAGACTGTAAACTTAAATCATGACATTAAGCTGACATTGAGACTCATATTTTCTGAGTTAAAGATATATTTTTATGGCTACACAATGGACTCTGTTTATCACTTATCATAAACCATAAGAAACCATTTTTGTTTTAAATTAGGTGCTTAGGCTTTTGTCCTATAATCCGTTTCTTTACTTCCCCTTTTTTGCTTTTGTTGGTCCATTTTCAGTAGCTCCCAGTTGTCTTCCATTTCCTATAAATGGCTCATATTTTATATCTTAGCTTCTTGAGAGATATTTCATCCTAGTTGAGGTCACCTTAATTTACACCTTAAATTACAGTTCCAAAGCCAACTACAATGCTGCTGATACTGCTAAAGAGTCTAATTTTAAAATAAGGAACAGTCTTATCCTAAAATGCCAGGCATAAGAAACCCATGAATTTTGCATATCACTTATTGAATTACATTCCTCCCCTTCCTTTGAGCCACTTAGTCAATTACACTTCATTTTACTGCCTAGTCTGGTTCTAGAGGGTGTCCTTTCTAAAAGACCACAAGTAAGTCACTAGGCAACAGCCCCAAATGATTTGAAAGTTAAATGACTGTGGAATTTAGGGCTTAATGGTTTGTAAAGCCATCTCAATTATATTTATTAAAATGGAAGATCTCCTTAAAGTAGATTTCTTCTTTCCTCTCTCTCTATCTCTTCCCCACCTCCTTCTCTTATCCAGCTCACCGAGATCCATGTTTTTGTTGCCTGATTTTACACAATTGGATCAAAGCTACACACATGGCAGCTGCTACAGCCCCATTGACTGGGTAGGGAGAAGGAAAGTGATGGACACAGAGGTCTTCTTGATGAAAAACACTGTACCTTTAATACATGTGGAATTATCAAAATGCACTGACAATGTATAAATGGCCAAGAAAAAAAAAAAAAGAACAAATAAAGATAAGGTGTTACATCATACTCAGTTTTTTTTTTGTTTGTTTTTTCATAATCTCTAGGGCAATTAAAAGAAAGATTTGGCTCAATATTGTCTTACATAAATGATTAAGGAAAGTGGGCCTATTCTTCAGAATCTCAGGAGATGAAAATCTGCATCCTTTTCTTCTGAGTGCTCTTGAAAGGTGAGTTTCACTCTTTTTTCCTTCATTTTTTTCTCTCATCTCTATCCACCTCTCTATTGCTCTTACCTATTTACAGGCTTATCTTTAGACCTGAACTGTTTCATAAGGTAGGTTTTAGCTACACATGAGCATTGGAACTATGACTAGCCTAAACTGAGATGAGGATACTGGATTTCAAAGACTTCCCACAAAAAAAAAAGCAGAATGCAAAGTATCTTAATGACTCATATTACATATTGAAATGATACTATTTTGGATATATTGGATTAATTAAAATATGTTAGAATCATCTGTTTCTTTTAAAACTTCCTGGAAAATTTTAAATTGCATAGTAGATCTCATTTAAAACTTGAATTTTATTTCTATTGGACACATCTATTCTAGATCTGAAGCCTCTCAAAAGCAGGAATTAGGTCTTATTTCTTCCCATTTAACCAGTGTAGATCAGAGGGCACTTTGGGTTATTAAACGAATCAATGGATACATTGATTAATTAATTTATTATTTGTTCCAATTTGTACTCCACTCCCAAATATAGCTTCAATGCTTCAGATTCGATACATGTGTGAAAACCATTTTTCTGTGACTTAGCTCAGAGCTTCCCAACTTTTGGCCTCTGGTATTTTTTAATTGGTTGCAAATAGGTCAAAAGAGCAAGTCTGTGAGCTCTAGGGACTACCAGGTGGAACATGAGGCTGTCTGGGCCCCAACTCCATCGCTTCCCACTGTAAGCAACCTTATCCATTTAATCCAGAATATTGTGCAAACATAATCATATGCTCTGTCACACAATGAAAATGACTGGGAAATACTTCTATATTTTATATAATGAAGTTGAACTTTTATATTTAAAAGAAACAACTCAAAAATTAATTTAACCATGAACTCTGTACTAGAATTTTTTTTTTTCTTTTTTTAAACCATTAGAATTGGTGAATATCCGTTTGAGGGTTAATCTCATTTTAGAGTGGTATAGTTTGAGGATTATTTCAAATTGGTATAAAGTTTCCTTTCAAACCTCTCTGAATGTGGCGAGTATAAATAATGTTATTTCCCTGGAATATATCATTCATCCGGTTTGATTAAACACATCCTAGGCAACAGAGATCCAATTTATTGGGCACTTTGAAACTGTACAGTATTAGAATTTTTGACATAATCCTTATGCCAACCCGATGGAATATTATTATTCATATTTTGCAGTAGCAAAGTTTTGCTCAAATTCACACACTATTCTGTTAACATTTTTCAGTGTCGAATCTTAGCTTATTTGGGTCTAATGCCTTTACCATATCTCATAAGTGTGCTTCTTAGGGGAAAACAAGCAAACTGAAAGAGAATTAATTGCTTTTATAATTTATTGAGATACAAATTTTACTATACCCTCCATATAGTCTCTCTTCCCTTTTTATTTTATTTTTTTATCTTAGAGATTTTGTAAAACAGAAAACAATTTCTTGAATCCAAAGTTTATTTCTAAATACTGAAAAGAAAATGCTCTGGTTGTAAGAGGAAAGCAGAGAAGAAAGAGAGTGGAGATAACCGAAATCGGAATTAGACAGGACTGGCCCCCAACACGCAGGTCCCTGGGCTAACGTGGGACATTTTTTCTCATAGTAGAGAAGAAGGCAGCAGAATGCTGAAACAACCACACTGTTCTTTCAGGCAGGAGAAAGAGTATGTGTTAGATACCATTGTTATCAAATGCAAGGGGGTTCATTTTGCCTGCGAGCATCAAAGACAGACAAGACACAAATAGGAGTTTGCAGCAAAGAAAGTAAAGGTTTATCTAAGGAAATGGCATCAAGCCCGGAGACACAGGTGTGCTAGCACTCAAAGACCTGGCTCCCCAGTGGCCTCTAGGGGATAGATTATATAAGGGAAAACTCACTAGTCATGGTAGCTGAGGGAGTTGGGGTCATGAGCTCTGACTGGTCGAGGCTTGGGTAAGAGGCCCTTGATCATTGCATCAGGTCCTGATGCCAGTCATGACGTCCTTCTGTCTGGTTTGAGGAGATGCAGGTAGTATCGATCCACCTTTCAGTTTCATGAGTGTGAACCTGAAACACAACTGATGTCAAGATTATCTTTAGTTTGCTTAAAACTCTGTTTCTGTTGTCAGCAGACCTGAGGCTTTGTTCCTAAGGCTGCTCACTGATGTCCTAAGGGCCTTAATGATTAAGGGAGTGGTTGTGCAGTATGCACAAAGGTGGAAGGAAAAGGAAAGAGTAGAAGCTAGTGAGTAGAGAGACCAGTTTGAATCAAGAAGAAAGAGCAGAGAAAAAGTCATTTTAAAGAAGATTTGCATGATGATACCATTGCCCAGGAGGTTATCTCCAATGCTGGATGTGACATTGTGATTTATAAGAGGAGATATATATTTGATCTTAGCTTCGATCTGTGGGACAGAGCTCCTAAAACCCTTAGATTTCTTAAGTGCCTAGAGTAACAAAAGTGACTTTTAGACTCCACCTAAGAATGGGACCTGGTTGCCAGGAAAGGCAGCCCTGTGATTAGATGGTTGGAATTTTCAGCCCCACCTGGTGACCTCCAGGGAGAGGAGAGCAGCTGGAGGATGAATCAGTCATCAATATCTGATGATTTAATCAATCATCTCTCTGTAGTGAAGCTTCCATAAGAAAGCAAAAGTATGGGTTTCGGAGAGCTTCTGTGATGGTGAATTTATGAGGATTCCAGGAGAGTGGCATGTTCAGAGAGGGCGTGGAAGCTCTGTGCCCTTTCCTCAGACCTTGCCCTGTGCATTTCCTCCATCTGTCTGCCCTGTGTTACATCCTTTTATAATAAGCTAGTAATTTAGTAACTAAAATATTTCTCTTGAGTTCTGTGAGCCACTCTAGCAAATTAATCAAACCCAAGGTGGGGGTCATTGGAACCTCCAGTTTATAGCCAGTTGATCAGAGACAACTTGGACTTGCAGTCGGCCCCTGAAATTGGGGCGGGGGGAGGGGGAGGGTAGTCTTGTAATAGGACTTAGCCCTTAACCCATCAATCTGACCCTGTCTCCAGGTAGGCAGTGTCAGACGTGTGTTAAATTGTAGGACACCCAGCTGGTGTCTGAGATTTGCTTGTTGGTGGGGGGAAACCCTCACATGTTGGAATTGGTATCATAATTATACTGGGATATGGCAGAGCACTGGTAGAAATCGAGATGAGACATCACTGACAAATACACTTCCTTCATCCCATAAAAGTTTTCATGCACTAACTCCAAAGCCCATCAATGGCCAACCCAGGAGACTGGAATGGGGATCACAGTGCGAGACAGATGATTCCAGTGGCTGCTCGTCCACCGAGCAGGTTCATAGCTTGCTTGACTGTCCCCCCAGTTGACATCCTTGCACAGCCTTTTCCAGATGCTTACTCTGTCTCTGAAAGGACAGTGTTTCCTGTTTGGAAGCCAAGGTGTAGAGGGAGGATGGACTTTTCTAGTCTCAGGAAATGGTCCTTTTCAAGTCTACTCCATCTCTCTTTGTGCCCTCTGGCCTAGCCTAAGTGCTTTGCACTATTTATCAACCTTAATCAACATGAGTGACAGAAAACCTGATAATAGCCAAGAGCTTGTACAGCTGATGGGGGTGACCTCTTTTAAAATGTCAAACCTGAATAAGCTGTATTTACATTTCTTTGGGCTCCAGCTTTCAACAATTTCCATCTTCCACATAGGAGGGAAGAAAATAAAAGTTATTTTAGCATCTATCCAAAATTACATCTTAGGACAGCCTTGCAAACTCTCTTTGTGCCTCCTGCAAGCTGAGAACTCCTATGTCAAGATCAGTAGTCACCAGTAAAGCAGCTACTATAAGCTTTACACACCTTCAACCTTGGAAATATTGAAATCCATTAAAAAAATAAACAAGGGCATAATGGTGTATTTTAATTAATTCAAAGATGCCAGCATTACTGTGTTGTAATGTAAATGACAGGTAGGATTCTAGGGCAGAGGAAGAGGAACTGGGTGGGCCCCCTGCTCTGTTATTTTTCTGGGTTACCTTGAGGATATTTTATAACAGATATAAAAGAGAAAAGAATGCATCGTTGCAGTTAGAACTGAATGATATAATGGAAGGAAGGATGTCAACCATAGTACCTAGCACAGTACTAGGCACATAGTAAGTACTTCAGATGCCTTAGCTTTCTCCTGTTCCCTCATTTTTTTCTCTACCTTAATTGGGACCCTCTCACCAGAAGAAAGAAAAGTTATCCTGGAAAAAACTAGTTCAGTTCAGCATGTTCAAGCCAAAGTATGATTAAGTAATGTGCTTTGTCTGGCTTCTGTGATTTAATACTTAGCCTCTCAAAGTGAGGTGCTTGGCCCAGTAGCACGGAGCTTCTTATAAAAAACAAAACAGAAACTGAGGCCTAACTCTAAGCCTGTTTCACCAGAATCGGCATTTAACAAGACCTCCTGTGATTCCTATGTATGTTCACATTTAAGGGGCACTGTCTAATGGGAAGAGCACTGATTTAGGAGTTAAGAGATCGGCCTCCTAGTTTGTTTTTCTTATAAACAAGTAAGGACTCTAAGCTAAATTCTATGGTTCTGTTTCCTCTTCTCTCAAAGGAATATGTTTTCATTCACTGTTGCTGGAAAGGTCAGGTGTGATCTGGCTTGACTATGTACTACAAATAATATGCATATAATACTTCTTGGATGTGAATGAATTCAGATGGAACTGCAAAAATGAACACCCCCACCCCACAAACAGACACACACACTCCTAATTGTCAGCTACTGTGTCACCCAAGCCAGAAGAGAAAGCAGCAAACCTCACTCCCTCAGACACTTCCTGTAACATTTATCACTTTGCAAATGTGTTTCTCCTATTTTCCTAACCAAAAAAAAAGTATTTGCAATTCTGTGAAGCTGCCCTTTATCTAGCACTGCAAGGGCAGAGAGGCAGAAGAACAGTGTTGAGTCTAGTTGGTGTATCAAACGCTGGGTTGAATCTGTAATCAAGTCATGTAATGGGGACCTATTTGCAAACACTACTGCTGCTTGGGGAAGGGTGTTATTGTAGAGGACACTTTTGAAAACGGGTCCCCGGAGGAAAGACTTTTATCATCTCAAGATTCGAGACGCTATTTTGATTCTCATCTTTCCTTATTCGATTCACTTTCATTCTTCATTCTTTCAGGGGCTTACATTTTATGTTTCCCTCTGTGGTCAGAATAGCCACACTCCTCCTAATTTAAAGATGTTTCATCATTAAAAATTATATTAAATAGTCGACCATCCTCAGGGAAGACTTAATTTCCACTTTCTGCTGCAGTCAGCATGATTGAGATTCAGTCTTTCCATAAACTTGGAATCTATTTAAAGCGATTTCCATAAACTTGGAGTCATCTGATACCTTTTCATGGGCTTGCTAACCAACTACCTACCTATTTTTAAGAGCCAATAAAATTGACCTGATTTTGGCTAAAAGAGAGAAACACGCTTTAAATTCTGCAGAACAGAGAAATTATAGAAACAGAGTTTATTGGGTGAAAGCAATAAAATTGCAAAGTGCAAATATTTAGGCGTGTTAGACTGTTGCTGTTGGATTTTGAAAGAAACTTGAGGGAGACGGTGAGAGCAGCGGCTCCCCCAAGGCTACGTTCGCAGGTGCGTTTAAGCCAAACCCACGTGTGACTCACACTGGCATTTTTTTTTTCTGAAGGAAAACATATTATTATCATTAATGTTATTTTGCTGTTTGTCAAAGCAACATGTACTCAATGAAGAAAACTGAGAAAACACCTAAAATCTATGAAGAAGGGAAAAAAATATCCCTTTTTAATTAGACACGACAGTGCCATCTCTAACGTGTTTCTCTTATATCTGTAATTTGAATACATTACACCCCTCCGCTAGCTACACATTTCAATGTATGGAGTTAAGTGAAACAATGGATGGAAAATGCAGTGTCACACTAATATCATCCTCCCTGAGTTACCTAAGGGTTGTTTAGGTAGTTTAAGTGGGTAGCCTGACATACTTCCACTCTCAAGGTGGAAGAGGCCTGGTATTTCTTCTCCCTGTTGACTCCACTGCCGTGGTTTGTCCTCCTTACAAAATGGTGTTGGGTATGTGACAAAGAAGATGCTGTGAAAGAGAGAAGCGGGGACCGACTTGAGAAGAGGTGGTCAGAGAAGTTTATTTTATAGTAGTAAATGTTAACTGAGGCTTGAAAGGTAACTCAGAATCTGTCTACAAAATGCAGACTCTTGACAACCATGCCAGGAACATTCCGCTTCAACACTGGCATGTTTCATCCAAGCAAAAGCAGAGCTGCACAGATCTCATACCCCCTGAAGAAGTGCATCGGAATAGCTGTGGCTCAGAAACAGGTCCTTCCTTCCAGAGGAGTGGGTCCCAACCCTGACTGCCAGAATTTTAAAGTAGTGACACCTGGTCTCACTCCCTGGCCAATTATATTAGAAAACCTGGAGGTGGGTGAGTACTGGATACCAGCATTTTTCAAAGTTCTTCGGATAAAGCTAAAATGCAAGGAGGGTTGAGAAGCACTTCTGCAGAAATTCACTAGCCAGGGGAGCCCTTAAGACTGTAAACAAATCTGTGAGTAAAGAGTTATCTATGGAATAATAGATATATTTATGGAATTCTGTGGGGAGAAAAAGAAAAACAATTTGTCCAAGTTTCTATATTTTATAGAAAATGAATGTAAGAACATGGTAGAGTAAATGAACTTAGGCAACATCCTCCAAAATTAAGATCATCTTGATTACTTTATTTTCTCTTGTAAATCGTCATCACCATCATCATCATCATCTCGATGCAAAGCCAAAGACAGGCATTTCCACTTTTAATACCCAGAAAGCATATAGGAACCTCTGTTTGGATTTTTGTGAAGTTCAAATCAGTAAATCCTCATCTCATGAGGGTTTTGCCCCAAAATGGTTCTATTATACAAATAACATTTGGAAAGCACTAAAAGAAATGGGAAAAAATTCCACATTATCACCCCCCAATTCCCTCATTTGGCATGTAAGCAATTTCTTTCCCTGTTTCATCTGAGACCTCCTGTATACCCATGAACATTTTGCATAGTTGTATTCATAATGTGGGTATAATTCTTTTTGCTTAAATTATCTTATAAATATTTTCATCCTTGCCTTGTGATTTGTTATGGCAGCCACAGCAAACTAATAAATCTGTTAAAGGCTTTGCACTTTGTCATGAGAGTAATAAGAAACCATTGACGTGCTTGAAATAAGACAGAACATGGTCACATTGAAAAGATTACTCTAGATGGAAAGCTAGCTAGTGTGGCAGTGGGAAGATGGGAATACTGAAGGCAGAGAGATTTCATTCATTCATGCACTTATTCATTCTTCAAATAGTTAGCACATGCTGATTGACTGTGGCGCTGTGCATGACAAAACAAACTCCGCACTCATGAAACTTGATATTTAGTTAAGTGTCTGACAAGAAAAAGGAGCAAATGAATAATCACAAATTGTATGCACAGGAAAGAGGAAAAGGGATGGTGAAGGATGGGAACGTGGGTAGGAGTGGGAAATAGGTGGTCTGATGTCGGCACGGCAGTAGAGAAGTCCATGTTAAAGAGAGGGTGTGTGTGACAAGATCTCAAGATGAGGAGAAGCCAGTCTACGAAGGAAAGAGAGAATGGCATTTCTGGCAAAGGGAACTCCATGCTCAAAGGAGGTCTTGAAGCTGGAAAAAGAATAGAAAGAGGACAGAGAGACCAGGGCATTGCGAAGGAGAGAGAGTGGCACCAAATATGGCTGGAGACCCGTGAGAGCCACATTATGCTGCAGCTCGTGGGCCATGATTAAGAGTGCTGGATCTAGTCTAGTATAAGCAGACACTGGGGTCCTGTTCTTCTGAGAATAACAGTGTGGTTTGTGTTTGTAAGGATCCCTGTCTTCAGAGTACAGAATAAGGAAGAGT
>NW_011888810.1:11192761-11195635 GCF_000151845.1 Pteropus vampyrus
ATTTTCCCTGTTGATTTAAAGCTTACGAAGTTGTTATGTTTTGGAAGATCTCACTAGTTCTTTTATTTTATTACATACACATGTGCACATATGTATGCACACATATACACAAACTCATACATATACTTATTATTGTTTGTTTTGACATATGCTATAAGATCTGTTTATAAATTAATTCTTATTCTTCAATAGCTAACCAGTTTCCTCGCCTCATTTATTAAATGATTACCTCTTTCCCATTACTATGGAATCCTACTTTATCATATGTTAAGTTCCATATATGTTATCAGGTATTTTCCTTGGACTTCTACTCTGTTCTTTTGATCTGTGTTCTTGTGTTTCTTGAAGGAGGAAGCATAGCACTAGTCTTTATTGCTATCAGCAAAGACTTTCTGTTGGAGATTTCTTTATCAAAGAAACATTCGATAGCATACTCGTCAAATCTTCCAGGAGAACAAGCTTCTTATATTTTTGGTTATCATTTAGTTAAATGTAGAAGTATTTTAAAATTATGTGTATGCATTTATTTCATAAATTTTTTTAAGGATTGCAGTTTTAAACTCTGTGGGAACACACCTGGATTTCTCCCAATGAATCCCCAGCACTCAGCATAGAATATGGCACCTCGTAAGTGCTTAAAAATATTTTATGACTAAATAAATGAAATAATACATTTTAGTAAATCACATCTGTATCTCAAGATTAATCTAGAAAAGTGATATTTATTTTTTTCAGTTTTCTCATGCAGAAACAGCATTTCTCTTTTATGCAAGACTTCTTTTATATATTTTATCACAAATACAGATCGCAAATATTTTGTTATGTTTACTGTAAAGATATTTTGTTATCAGTATTGAAAATGGGATTTAAGTTTTTTATTATATAAAAAATTACTGCTCTTTACAGAAAAGCAATTGATTTTATTTATATTGTATTCAACCAAAGTAATAAACATTTACTGATTTGAGTGACATTTTACTAAAACCGAAGATAGCTTTTATTGTAAGATACACCATTGATTTAATAATAACTTAAAATATAATCATATTAAATTGACACATGATAGTAATACTCATTTCAATTTCAGATTTTTTTTTAAATGAAACCTAATATTGATGTCTTTCAGTAGTTTCTATTTAATTATTTGGACTATGTGCATAATCTGTAAGATATAACATCTGTCATGCATGACATTGTCCTTTTTTTTTCCATTTTTATGTCATATTTTATAATACCAAAATTTCAAAAACTATGTTAATAAATACATTGTTGCCCTTATTAGGAATGACAAAAATGCTATTTTTTTTTTTATTTAGCAAATATTCAGAGTCCCCACCATGGTAGAGCCTCCTCTTTCAGTGCCCTGGGAAATGTGCTGCCTTCAACAGGCATGACCCTCAACACAGCTGCTACAAAGGAGAGCTCAGCAAACGCCTCCCAATAACTCCATGCAGAATCAAATAAAAATATAATTCATGTCCAAAGTTATCCTCAGTAAAGATGTAAAAATGCTTATAATACATCTGCAATATTTTTATAAAAGCTCAGAAGACCCCTTCCTAAAAACAAAAGCACATGTTGATAATCAGGGAGAATGGTCTACTGCTCACAGGTCTAGGAAATCACCCAAAGTTATATAAAAGGAGACGAGACAAGTCTAATCATCAGATGTATCAGCTCGAAACTCTGAATCATCTTTCAGTTGTTTTTCCTCTCAAATAATGTTCTTTTGGAAGTATTTGGAAGAATCAGTTCTCCTGAGAAAATATCACAGACTGACATTTAGAAATAATACAATTTCAGTTATGAACCATCCTTTGCATTGCCTCTGTTTTAACAGAAAGAGAGGGTGGGGAAAGGCGATAGGGAAGGAAATGATAAGTAATGTTCAGTTACAAGGGAGAGAGGAACCAAAAAAAGTTTACTTTTGAAAAATAACACGGGCCTACTCAACTACTATTGATAACAAATACCAAGTGTGGGATGCTTGCAACGTACCAGCGCTATGCTGAATGCCTCGTGTGTTTTGTTCATTGAATCCTTACCCCTGGCAAGATGGGTATAATTTCTCCTACTTTTCAATGGAAACCGGGCATATATTTGGGAAGTAACTTATCCAAGATGACCTAGAGAGTAAAAGGCAAATATAGAATTTATATTCAGGTCCCTGAATTGTGCAAGTCACATTTTAAATCATTATGGTATTTCCAACTGACTGAGATTCACCTGAAACATGTCAGGCTTCAGGACTAATAAGAACCTACTTGGAAATCCCAGTATGGAGAGTGTGAAGATCTGCAGGCTCCTCCTGTGACATAAACCTTGGTTCAATTTAGTATTCACCGAAGTTGCAGGTTCTAGCTTGTCTTACACTTAATGGAAAAGGTGGGGAGGAGGAGGAGGTAAATTTTAATTTGGTTCAGGGAAAAGTTTTCTTCTGTCAGTGTTGAGCAGACAGTTGTGCATGTCCTGGCATACAAAGTATGATTCTGTTATTGTCAGACCTCTTAAGTGTGATTAAGTTGTCTTTTCTCTGTCAAATCATTTTCAGAGAGGTAGTGGGTCATGGTCATCACTGCAGTGAACTTGGAGTCTAAGAACTTGGCATGGAAATAAATAAATATATGAATAGAAGGGATGATAATATTTACATCCTAGGCTTATTATAGGAGTGATGCAATGACGTTTACAAAGACCTGTAAAGTGCCTGACACATAGTAGGAGATTTGTAAATGTTCTTTGTTAAAGCAGGATAATGATTATTATAGGCATTAGTAGAGAATAGAAATGAAATGTACTGTGCTGTTAAACACTATATTTAATTTTTTAAAAAGTCTTGTTAGGAAATGAGTGTAAAATGTTTCTGTGTTTGCA
>NW_011888810.1:11195685-11198680 GCF_000151845.1 Pteropus vampyrus
GAAAAGGGATGGTGAAGGATGGGAACGTGGGTAGGAGTGGGAAATAGGTGGTCTGATGTCGGCACGGCAGTAGAGAAGTCCATGTTAAAGAGAGGGTGTGTGTGACAAGATCTCAAGATGAGGAGAAGCCAGTCTACGAAGGAAAGAGAGAATGGCATTTCTGGCAAAGGGAACTCCATGCTCAAAGGAGGTCTTGAAGCTGGAAAAAGAATAGAAAGAGGACAGAGAGACCAGGGCATTGCGAAGGAGAGAGAGTGGCACCAAATATGGCTGGAGACCCGTGAGAGCCACATTATGCTGCAGCTCGTGGGCCATGATTAAGAGTGCTGGATCTAGTCTAGTATAAGCAGACACTGGGGTCCTGTTCTTCTGAGAATAACAGTGTGGTTTGTGTTTGTAAGGATCCCTGTCTTCAGAGTACAGAATAAGGAAGAGTTAAAGTGGGGTGGTCAGGAGGAAATGTCACGATGGTCTTCCGAACAAGAGTTGCTGCAGCTTCAACTAAGGCGATAGAAGTAGAAATAGGGAAAGTTGGTCAGATTCGATTTATTTTGGAAGCAGAATTAACAGTGCCTTAAGAATGTAAGCTATAGGCAGGTGAAAGAGCATAATGGTTAATGGATCTTATCAAATGACTTTTCAATTACACTGAAACCACCACATTTTAAGTATAGATATTTCAAAGTAATGTTGTGCTTATTTCTATTAATATATATGAAGTATGCAATGAATGGCTTTAGTGTACATTTCTGTGATTATCTGAACAGAATATATCTGTTAAACCTAAATGTATTTCCTCTCATGTGAATTTTACCATTCCTTTCTATTTTTATTTCTACTGAAGATTTGATTTTTTTTCTTCATCCAGTTATATGATTTAGATCCTCATGTGGTATAAGTTATATTGTCAGTTATATTTGATGTCAAAGTTTTCTTGTTTTATATTTTAATTTTTATCATATTTAAAATTTCTACAGTATTGAATTCACATCTTCTTTTCCAATTTTCCCTGTTGATTTAAAGCTTACGAAGTTGTTATGTTTTGGAAGATCTCACTAGTTCTTTTATTTTATTACATACACATGTGCACATATGTATGCACACATATACACAAACTCATACATATACTTATTATTGTTTGTTTTGACATATGCTATAAGATCTGTTTATAAATTAATTCTTATTCTTCAATAGCTAACCAGTTTCCTCGCCTCATTTATTAAATGATTACCTCTTTCCCATTACTATGGAATCCTACTTTATCATATGTTAAGTTCCATATATGTTATCAGGTATTTTCCTTGGACTTCTACTCTGTTCTTTTGATCTGTGTTCTTGTGTTTCTTGAAGGAGGAAGCATAGCACTAGTCTTTATTGCTATCAGCAAAGACTTTCTGTTGGAGATTTCTTTATCAAAGAAACATTCGATAGCATACTCGTCAAATCTTCCAGGAGAACAAGCTTCTTATATTTTTGGTTATCATTTAGTTAAATGTAGAAGTATTTTAAAATTATGTGTATGCATTTATTTCATAAATTTTTTTAAGGATTGCAGTTTTAAACTCTGTGGGAACACACCTGGATTTCTCCCAATGAATCCCCAGCACTCAGCATAGAATATGGCACCTCGTAAGTGCTTAAAAATATTTTATGACTAAATAAATGAAATAATACATTTTAGTAAATCACATCTGTATCTCAAGATTAATCTAGAAAAGTGATATTTATTTTTTTCAGTTTTCTCATGCAGAAACAGCATTTCTCTTTTATGCAAGACTTCTTTTATATATTTTATCACAAATACAGATCGCAAATATTTTGTTATGTTTACTGTAAAGATATTTTGTTATCAGTATTGAAAATGGGATTTAAGTTTTTTATTATATAAAAAATTACTGCTCTTTACAGAAAAGCAATTGATTTTATTTATATTGTATTCAACCAAAGTAATAAACATTTACTGATTTGAGTGACATTTTACTAAAACCGAAGATAGCTTTTATTGTAAGATACACCATTGATTTAATAATAACTTAAAATATAATCATATTAAATTGACACATGATAGTAATACTCATTTCAATTTCAGATTTTTTTTTAAATGAAACCTAATATTGATGTCTTTCAGTAGTTTCTATTTAATTATTTGGACTATGTGCATAATCTGTAAGATATAACATCTGTCATGCATGACATTGTCCTTTTTTTTTCCATTTTTATGTCATATTTTATAATACCAAAATTTCAAAAACTATGTTAATAAATACATTGTTGCCCTTATTAGGAATGACAAAAATGCTATTTTTTTTTTTATTTAGCAAATATTCAGAGTCCCCACCATGGTAGAGCCTCCTCTTTCAGTGCCCTGGGAAATGTGCTGCCTTCAACAGGCATGACCCTCAACACAGCTGCTACAAAGGAGAGCTCAGCAAACGCCTCCCAATAACTCCATGCAGAATCAAATAAAAATATAATTCATGTCCAAAGTTATCCTCAGTAAAGATGTAAAAATGCTTATAATACATCTGCAATATTTTTATAAAAGCTCAGAAGACCCCTTCCTAAAAACAAAAGCACATGTTGATAATCAGGGAGAATGGTCTACTGCTCACAGGTCCAGGAAATCACCCAAAGTTATATAAAAGGAGACGAGACAAGTCTAATCATCAGATGTATCAGCTCGAAACTCTGAATCATCTTTCAGTTGTTTTTCCTCTCAAATAATGTTCTTTTGGAAGTATTTGGAAGAATCAGTTCTCCTGAGAAAATATCACAGACTGACATTTAGAAATAATACAATTTCAGTTATGAACCATCCTTTGCATTGCCTCTGTTTTAACAGAAAGAGAGGGTGGGGAAAGGCGATAGGGAAGGAAATGATAAGTAATGTTCAGTTACAAGGGAGAGAGGAACCAAAAAAAGTTTACTTTTGAAAAATAACACGGGCCTACTCAACTACTATTGATAACAAATACCAAGTGTGGGATGCTTGCAA
>NW_011888810.1:11199360-11219389 GCF_000151845.1 Pteropus vampyrus
TCGAAGAGAGGAGAGAGAATGTGAAAACTGTTCTGTGGTTACTTTAGTAGGATAATTTAATATGGGAAAGAGGAAAGAGAAGTTAAATAAAGTTTCCTGAAACAGACTGTGGAAAAGTTAATGGATAAATTCAGGGAATATTTTATCATTAACACTACCATTTTCATTGTCAGTATCATACAAATTGTTCATTGATTTTTTTCCAAATGTATAAAATTACTCGAATAACAATTAGCAAGTACTTACTGTGTGTTAGGCGCTGCTACCATATCTATTTCATCTTCACATTTAAGATAAATATTATTCACAAGCTATGGCTACATAAATGAGTCCCAGAGATGAGTGCTCATCTTCAAGTGCTTGCAATTTAAACATAGAAGGTATGAAATTACTTGATATATATTGAGAAGCCGATATGTAATTTTATATGCATTGTCTCATGTGATCATCAGAACAACCCATGACTTAACTGTCATTGCTCCATCTTACACATGAGAAAATTGAATTTCGTAGTGTTTGAGAAACTTGCCCACAATCACAGTTATAAATGACAGAGGAAATCCTGGTTTGTCTGATTTGCCAAGGTACTGCGTGAGAAACCAGGCAAATACTCCATAATCATAGATAGATAGGCTTAGTTTAAGACTGTCAGTCCCAGGGAAAAATATCAATGATTCAAGTCATGCTTAATGGCGCAGTCCTTTTCTTTCAGCAAATCCTGAATTTATTCATTTGTGGTCATTAGTTGTACATAGTCATGGCCAACCTGCCAGGTAAACAGCTAATTATTTGGGTTGTATTATAAGCAAATAATCTCGCCTGCCTGCAAAATGACAAATGAGACCTGATCAACAAAGAACAATTGTTCCAGGGTTGCACATTCCCAGGAGTCTAATGAACAATGGCTTACTGAATGAGCAATTGCAAAACAAAGAGATTATATTAGTGTGGTTTCTTTAGAAACAGAGAGCAATCCATTGGATTTAATGCCTTTGCAATAAAGAACTTTTGGTGTCGAGGGCTGGGCAGCTGAGAAATCACACAGGGAATGCTCATGCCTTCGGCACAACTGTCAAGGACAGTACAGCAGTCCTTGGGCACAGCTCACCATCATACCCCATCTTTAGGACCTTGTGATTCCCAGAACTTTCCCCTGAACTTGGTGGCCTAGAAAGGGTAACACCACCTTACCAAGACAAAGGCTGTCTTTGCGAGCACATACCGCATGCTTGTACTTCGTGAATGTCTGGTACTTTAACAAGGCGCTCAGGCCTTGTTAAAGCAGGAGGCAGTGTGACTACTGGTGAAAAAGATAAACTTTGGACTCAACCAAATCTGGATTTGAATCCAGTCTCTTCACTTACTAGCTCTGGGCTTTGAGATAAATAGCTTAACTCCTTTGCACCTAAGGTATCTTATCTATAAAACTGGAGCTACACTTTTGTACTTTTCAGATCTTTGCAAATATCAACTAAAATAATGACAAAGCACTAATATGGAACAACAAACTGATAACTATGCGTGTGTACGTATGTGTGTCTGACTCTGACATTCAGAGAAGACAAATCAAGTTGAGTAGCGGTGAGTAGGATATCCCAGCAAAATCATGCCCATTCAAGATAGTATTTTTGAATTTTGTAATTCCCCTGAATTTTTTTCAAGATGAGGAACTGGAGAAGTAGGATCAACCAAAAAGCAGAGTAAATACAGTTAAACGGCTTTGAACAAATTCGGCTTATGCTCTCGTAAGTAGCTTATTCACTCCAGTTTTAGGAAAACAGGAAGTAATAAGATTAAGGATCCAAAGCTCAAATGAAAACATAATGTCAAACCTAGTCCAAGGAGGATTTGAGTTCAGGATAGAGATTGAAACACTCCATAAAATTAAAGGAAGATGAACAGGCTTACAGTAAGCTTTATGCATGCACTTTCCCTGTAGTTCATAAATCCATAATGGAGCACTACATGGAAAATAATAATACATTTATTATATGGGGGCTATAATAATAAAAATAAATAAATAAACAGCTTCTACTTGTTTAGCATTAATTATGTGCCAAGTGCTGATCTGTTTTGTGTATATTTACTAACTACCGCTTACTACTTCAAGCTCCTTAGTAGTATCAATGAAGTAGATACTAATATCACTTGAATAATATCTATTTTTAGATACTATTTGAAGATAACTAAACTAGGAGATTGTGTAACCTAACTTGGATTAAATTTCTGGTTTCAAATCCTGTGTCTTCCACTTATCACCTGACCTTCACCAGTCTCTGGCTGCTATTGCTACCTCTGTGAAATATCTGGATTTTAAACAAATAACACATGTACAGTTGTTTCACTTAGAGCCAAACGCATAGTAAGTATCATGTAAATGTTAGTTCATCTGAATCTGAAATCAGGTTTGGCAAGAAAGAAAAAGATATTCAGATCCTTTAGTTTGCGGCTTTTACATCTAACTAAATCTGAATACATTTTTCTTGTATGTTTCTTGAGACAGTTTACATTATGTTTTGCAATCTTTATTTTACCTGCAATCACTTAATATATAGATATGTATCTACTAAAGTATATACTTTAAATGTGGGGAAGGCATTTCTCCTTATTGGATTATATTAGAAAACTGGATAAAATTTAGCATTGATTCACTTAACAGGGGAAAGTATTATAAGTATTGTACATTTAATTTTATATTCACCATAGGAAATCCAGGGAGATATTTATAGATGTCTTCATGTGATTTGAATAGCACTGACTGTCATTCTGAAAGCTAGGTAGTATTCATGAGGTTTCATTTAAAGGAAGGGACAATATAAAAACTAGCTGAGGTAAGGTGGCCACTAAACCAGGACCCCAGAGAGGGATATTGGTGAAGTCAATGTAACTCCAATATCAACTTCTTACTTCGAAGTTGACAGAACCCCATGTTGGGCAGTGCACTCAAAGATAATCAGACTCAGGACTGTCTCATTAACCAAACCCCTAAAACACTGCCAGATAAAAATATTCAATTATATTGACTAAAAGGCAGAACTATAACTTCTAAGAGGTCTTAAATGGAAGTTTTGGGTCAGTAAATTTTCTGACTATGATGATTCTACCAAATAATAAATGAAAGGTATACTTAATTCATTTATGTCCTTATTCATTCAACAGTTATTCATTTGCTAGAGATATAACTTTAGCAAAAATAGATACTATCCTTGGTCTTTGTCCTCCTGAGATTTAGACTAGTAGATGAGATTGATGTACATAAAAAATTACACAAATATTTTTAACATTGCATATGCAAATGGACAGCATTGGTACATGACCTAGTTCTGTATGAGCCATACGCTTTACACTCAAGCAGTGCCTCCTGCACTCATGCCTGTTTTCATAGAGATGAAAAGTCCTCTAGCCAGGCCTCCTCTTACCTGGAAGAGAAAGAACATTCCCAACTCTGCATGTATTAAGCACATGTTTCTGTTTTCTGCATTGACCATCCCTCTTCTCTCTCTTGTCACATTCCTAACTGAGATGCGAATGAAATCGGTTAGGCTAGAGTTGAAAGTCTTTTGTGTTCCTGCCAGATCGGTGTGTCTTTTTTACAGCACTCACTACATATAACTGAACTCATCAGGTGGCGGTTTTACCAGCGTTGGAGATGTCACACTCTTTTGGCTACGTTTCATCAATAGCGTACACCTACATATGATGCAGAATATGACTCCATGGTGGAGAACCACGACCGATTGATGGTCCTTTGGTTTCCTAGAGCTGTGCATTGAGCAGGCCGGTTACAAAGGGGTTCCAAGGACCATTTCACAGAAACTAACAGACGGGTACTCCCTGGTCGATTCCAAGAATTGTTTGTTGGTAGGCAGCACATTGACTGAATTATCAAGGGCAGGAGGAAATTTAAAAAAAAAAAAACACATGAATGAAACCCCGAGGAAAAGGCAGATCTAAAATTCAGTGGAATTCTTAGAAGAGAGCCCAATTCCTTGCCGCCTTTTCTAAACTGCTGTCAACATGGTCTAATCTGAAAAGTATGTTCAGTAGAGTCAAGAATGACAAGAGTTGATAGCCTTGGATTTGTTCTTATACCAGAGGAAAAGTTTGCAAAAGCTAGTCATAGCTTTGAAAGAGAAGGAGGATACATGCTGTATTATGTACAGATCACACTCCGCAGCTATCACTATAGGGCCAACCAATGGCCTTCTGTTGGTTTGCATTCTTTTCAAGGTATTTCAGACCTCAAAAGTAAGGAGTCTAAGCAATTGCAGGCTTTTGGGAAGTCAGTTCATCATTTGAGCTGTCTTGGCCATGTGGCATATGGAACAGAGAGAGAGAAAAAGTTATGTCTTCTTTTTCAAAGATCTAGATATTTGAATACTATCCCTTACTGAAATTCATCGTGGAACCAGCCACGCCATTCTAATTAAGTTTACAATGTCTATTGTTAAAAGAAATAGTCCTTACTGTGTGGAAGAAATTATACCCAGCAATTTCAGCCTATAATAGTCTGCAAAAATAACTCCTTAATTGACTGTAGAGAGTAATGATAACAAGATTTAAAACACAACGTTAGCACCAGAAAATTTAGTGCAGAAGACCAGTCCGAGGGCTGAGCTGTCAGTAAAGCTGCCCATTGAATTTTTCTAAGCTAATTCAAATGAAAATGCCAAGATTAAAAGTGATAACATGGTGCCAATGCAATAAGGATTTCTACAAAATTAAATTACTGCCTTCTTGTGGCCATAACAACCATATTATCCCTAACACTACTAAATCACTGCAAGAAAATTATCTTCACAAGTTCATCTAGTGCTTTTTGTTTGAACCTGAAGAGTTTGGTCTGTTTTCCTGCTATTGAGAAACAGAAGTGGTGCTTTTTTACGTTTCTGGGTGAAGAGGAATACATGCTTCACAACCAGCTTTATGACAAAGAAATGAAAACATCTGCCTATATTATCGCCAAAGATACTATTTAATTTAAAAGAGAAAAAAAAGTGTGCAAAGTATTGAATTGTGAGATGCAATAACTTTTACAACTTGTCATCTAGCCAGTTACTGACATCCAGTCACAACTTGTTAAAACATAAGTTTATTTCTGTGTTCATGTAACATAGGTAGCCATTTCCTGATGCATCTGTTCATTTCTTAGCAATGCAGGCATATTTAATGAGTAGTTTTTATTTAGGATACTGTTTACCCTGTTCAGTGAGAGTTTATTTATTGAGAACTGATATTCCTGGTCTGATTCTATAGTAGGACAACAGAGAACAACAGAATAGGCTTTACATAAAAAAAGAAGAAAAAGCAAATTTCACAAAACAGATTTAAGCCTATGACATCCTGACCTTTTGTCTGTTCTGGAGCAAAATGTATATGGTAAAAACACAGACTCAGAATTCAGAGGGGCCTGAGGCTGAATTCCAACTGTGTTACATGGTAGTAATATAAGCTTGAGGAAGTCATATAAACGCTCTGTCCTGAGTTCCTTCTTGGTAAAAAAAAATGTTGTAAGGCTGGCATGAGAGTTAAATTAAGTATGAACCATGATTCTTGACACAGAGAAAGCATTTTACATATTGAATTATTATTATTATTTTATTATCATCATCAGTATTATTTGTACATCTAAATTATATCAACTAAAGTCAAAGTTATTAAAATATGCTGTCTTGTTTCAAATCCTATCTCTTGGAGCATTCTGTTTCATCTTTCTAAAAGACCTTCAGACTTTATTGGTGGCCTGGCAAATATTCATCAACTTTGAAGATTTATTTTAAATGCTTAAAATGGTCAGTGGGTGACAATGATTGATAAATCATCTCACTTATCCTGGCAGACTGAATGATGCCATTGTCTCTTGACCCACCATTCACAATCTTATAGGGACATCCATTATTAGACTTTAACTTGTAAGGTAACCACTGGTTGGTTTCTTTTTCACATAGAGAGTCTGAGTTCTTCAAAGATAAACATTTAGTCTAATTCATCTTTGTCTACTTGTCTTACATAACTACAAAATCTGGCATATAGTAGGTGTTCAGCATTTGCTGAAGAAGAGACTGTTTCTATGACATTTTATTTTTTTTAAATAGACTTTTATAGAACAATTTTAGGTTCACAGCAAAACCTAGTAGAAAGTACAGAAAGTTCCCATATCTCCCTGCCCCTACTATCAATACTCTGCACCAGAGTTGCACCTTTGTTGTAACTGATGAACTTACACTGACATTTCAAGGATGTTCCCCGTAAGTCTGTATTTTGCATTAGGGATCTACCCTTGGTGTAGTACATTCTATGGATTTTGACAGATGTATAATGACATGTATCCACCATTATAGTATCATACAGAATATTTTTACTGCCCCAAATCTACAGTGTCCCACTTATTTATTGCTCCTCCCCAACCCCTGACATCCACTTATCTTTTTACTATCTCCATAGGTTTTCCTTTTCCAGAATGTTATATAATTGCAATCGCATAGTATGTACTTTTTCAGATTGGCTTCTTTCACTTAGTACTGCACATTTACGTTTCCTCCATGTCTTCTCTCACGTGATAGCTCCTTTCTTTTTAGCACCAAATAATATTTCGTTGTCTGGTATACCCCAGTCTATTTATTTGTTCACCCACTGAAGGAAATCTTGATTGCTTCCAAGTTTTGGTAATTATGAGTTAAACTGCTGTAAACATCCATGTGCATGTTTTTGTTTGGATATAAGTTTTGCACTAAATTTAGGTCTGTGATTCCTTTTGAGTTACTTTCTTGTAAAAGGTGTGTTATGGACTGAACTGTGTCTTCTCCAAATAAATAGGTTGAAACTCTAACCCTTAATGTGGCTGTATTTAGAGATAGGACCTTCAAGGAGGTAATTAAGATTAAAGTCATAAGGGTAGGTCCCTAATTTAACAGGAATGATGTCCTTATAAGAAAACGAAGAGACACTAGGGATGTGCACACATAGAGAAAAGACCATATGAAACCACCATAAGAAGGTGGTGGTCAGCAAGTCAAAGACAGAGGCCTCTAACAACTTTAAATTTGCCAACACCTTGATCTTGGACTTGCAGCTGCCTAGTCTGTGTAATTCAATTATGGCAACCCTGGCTGACTAATACAGGTAGGTTATAAGGACTATGTCTAGTTGTTCCAGCACCATTTGTTGAAAAAACCATCTTTTCTTCATCGCATTACCTTTGCTCCTTTGTCAAAGATCAGTTGACTATATTTACAACATGGGTCTGTTTCCAACCTCTCTCTTCTGTTCTATTGATCTATATGTGTATTCTTTTCCCGATATTACATGACCTTGATTACTGTGTCTTTCTAGTAAGTCTTAAAGTCGAGTAATATCTATCAGTCTTCCTTTAATATTGTTTGCTATTTGGGGGCTTTTACCATTCCCTATAAACTTTAGAACCAGTTTAATAATATCCACAAAATAACTTGCTGAGGCTTGGGATGGGATTGTTTCGAACCTATAGGTCAAGTTAGGAAGAACTGACATCTTGACCACATTGAGTCTTCAGGCGCATGTAGTATCTCTTCATTTATTTAGTTCTTCTTTGACTTCTTTCATCAGAGTTTCATAGTTTTCCTCATAGAGATAGTAAACATTTTGTTAGATTTATACATAAATATTTCATCTTGGGGGATACTAATATAAATGGTTTTGTGTTTTTCATTTCAAATTCTACCTGTTTATTGCTATATAGGAAACAATTGACTTTTGTATGTTAATATTGTGTCCTACAACTTTTCGTTAACTGCATATTAGTTGTAGGGGTTTTTTGTTGTTGATTCTTTTGGATTTTCTACATAGACAATTATGCCACTGGTAAACAAAGACAGTTTTATTTCTTCCTTCCCAATCTGTATACTTTTTATTTCCTTTATATGTTTTATTGTGTTAGTGAGGAGTTCTAGTAAAAAGTTAAAAATAGTTAAAAATGTGTGCTTAAAAGAGGACATTCTTTCCTTGTTCCTGAAAGCTTCCAGTTTTTTACCACATTTTAATTTTTTATAATGATTTTACATGTGCTATTCATACTCAGCATGGAAAATATTTCAAATTGAATTTATTGCTATGTTTCATGGGCCTATTTTCAACCATAGATTACTGCATATTCCTGTATGTTACACACTTAGAAAGAAACACTTCTGTCTTGGTAGAGTCTTTTCCTAATCTAATTAAAATGTATTCCAGAAGCAAGGCATGTCACATAAATTCTTGGCTTTAAGAATTTGGTTATTGTTTTTATATTTTATTTAAACTCTTCTATAAGTTCTATTCATTCTTCAACAAGGAGGATAAAAAATAAGATTTAACAAAACCCACCTTGCTTAATTCTGCATTTCTCAAAATATAAAGCAATATTACATTAAGTTGTAAATTAAAATGTAAGATGACTAAAACAACTCTTATTGAATATGTCCTTCATGTAGACAAATGGACAATTTAGCTGAAAAATTAACAAAACAATTTTTGTGCTATACACTTAAGAAAGTACTCTGAGTTTAAGCAACAACAGCACAAAAGAGCAAATAGAGACACTATTTTGATTTAAACTCCAAGGTAGCAAAAATAATCTTAAAATTAATAAATTGCTGATGAGTTTCATGTATTAGCATCAGTATTTAATTTCATTTTTTTGTATACAGGTCATAGTTTGGAAGCCATGTTTGCAGTCTTATAGCCATAAAGGGATTGATCATGTATTCTATCTGTAATAACTATAAAAGCTTGTGACAAATATTGTAAGATATTTACTTTTTTAAAGTACAATTGATGATATTTCTAGAGAGCAACTTAGTTGGATTACTGAAAGTTACCAAAAAGATTTTATACTAATACTAATACAACTCAGGTAGATATACCAAATTAGAATCCGGAAATATCTGTAATGACTCTAACTGGATTGGTTATATGAGGAAGAGAAAGTGTACGGAGGCAGCAACATGTGAGCTCAGTCTCCAATTTTCATTTTAGAAAAAAAAAAAAATAGACTGTAAGAAAATAAGTATATTTCATTTTATTTTTCACCCTATTCTTCAAGTATGGTTTTAAACCATCTGAAGCTGTAAAAGAAAGGTATTTATTTCTAAATTGTGCATGTATCACGAAAATATAAGAAAATATAAGAAAGCCCCAGAGTAGTTAAAATGTTGAAGATATTATTTATTTCGAATGTTTCCTTGTGTTCATTAAACTTTACTAGGTAGTGTAACCTTGAGTACTGCCTGCACTTGATTACTTAGAATTTCAAATCTGATCTGTAAAATCACCTCCAGTGTGTGACTGGGTTTACTATGTAATTTTTCTTTTCAAATATGCCATTATTGTAGTCTTCCACCTAAACCCAAAGAATGCTGTTATTAACTTGCTTTTAAGTTCCTCAATAAAGCAACATTTAGGATGTACATAAAAACACTGCATTTTTATTAAACAGCCCTAGAGGAAGAAAAGGTTATTTTAACAGTCATATCAACAGTATGAATCTGTGTTTCTATTCAGTTAGCATTGGCTTGCCAACCTCCTTAAGTCCTGGCACAATAATGTCCATGTTTGCTTATTAATAGACTTTTATTATTCTACATTTTACCCAATATCATAAAACTCTGGTAAGAACATGTCCTAGATTATTCAAGGCTAGTAATATCTCCTCTCCTCCCCACCCCAACACCCTCATCTCTTCATTTCATTCTTTCCTTAACCCTTAAACCCCCTGTTTTCTAAGGATAAGCCACATTCAGAGAGAGAGAGAATATGGTTAAATATAGTGAAGTTTTATTTAAGGCTTGGTATGTGCCACATACTATGCTAAATTGGTTTTAAATGCTATTCCATTTAATCCTCAAAACATATTAGAGATAAGGAAACTGAGATACAAGGAGGTTAAGAAATTCGCCAAAGGTCATATCTATAATAAGTGCCGAGTAGGGATTCATGACCAGACATTCTGATGCCAGAGGCCACTCTATTAATTAGCATCCCCCTTTGGCATGCTGAGTTTGAGATGCCTATTCCCATCTAGGTGGAGAAGTCACCAATATGCTGGATATGGGATTCTGAAATTCAGGAGGGATGGGTATTGTTTTTGATAAAGTTACCCGAGGACAAAAGCACGTTTAAAGCAGTGGTCTGCAGATAGAATACTAGGAAATACCAACATTTACAGGAAGGGCTGAGGAGAGAGAATGTAGTAATGAGACAAGGAAATAATATGCACAGATGGGGAATAGGAGTCAGAGGATACAGCGTAACCAACATCAGGGGTGGTAGATAGTTTAAAGAAATAGAACATGGCCAACGTCAGTGCGCACTGCAGCACATGGCATACAGCAGAGATGCCAGTTCTAAGAAAGGTACATCATGTCTATTGGGTAGAAGACCTTTTTGAACCTTCACCAAGAGCAGTTCCAGGAGAGAATTGAGGAAAGATAGTATGACAGTGGACAGGAAAGAATTGTGGGATTTTAGTGGGCTAAAGGATGCCCAGCAGATGTGTTTACATGTAATGTGATCACCATAAGCAGTATTATGCTTATACATTTTCTTTCTTTCTTTTTTTTTTTTTTTGCGTAGCATCTGTGCCTAGAATATCATACAGATATTTCATGCAGAGATGTTGTTAGAAATAACCTAGACTGTGACCTCTAAATTTTTAGCACCAGGGCCAGATTTTAATGGAATCACTATTGAAGATTTTTTATATAATCCTCAGAATATTCAAGAGATATATTTAAGTCCACCAAAAGACCTTCATTTGGTAAAGCAAAAATGCCACAATCTTTTAAAATTGGTACTTTTTCTAAAACTGAAAACTTCACACATTTTACATTTCATTTGCTAACTTTCACAGCAGGCCTCCTGAAACCCAACTTCCTACTGAAATGCGTTTCCAAGCAATTTAATTTGGAAATTCAGAGCTGTCTTGACCTTTTCATGGGTTTTAACTCTGTATCCTAAAAGACTTCAGAGACAACACTCAACAGGTGACCAAACATTCCAGAATAATAGGATTTCTATTTTTAGATAGCATTTTCTATAACTAAAAAACAGATTATTCAATCGGTTCTCTTTTAAAAGGCCTTCTTGGGGAAGCATTTTTTACATTTGAGTTTGCATGACATTTACCACTTTACTTGTACCGTTATGTATCACTGTGTGGCCTTTTACATCTAGCAATACATGGCTCTAAAACAGAAAACTCCAGTTGTTCCTGGGATCAAGGCTCTGAATCAAGAATCACAAAACTGAAGAAAGATAGCACTTTAAGATCATCGGTGCTACAGGGAAACTTAGCTCTTCTCAGCCGTTTGCTAAAGTTCCAGTCAGAGTGAAATAAGTTTTATGAAAGAGTAAAAATTTGAGCTGGGAAACCATCACTTTTTTGTTTGTTTTATTTATTGAAGTTTTCTGCAACTCTTTTTTTTTTTTTAAAGAGTCTTGTTTTATAAGGGGTTTAAAATATGGATCTGCATCACCCCTCATTTTACATCCGAGGAAAAC
This sequence comes from Pteropus vampyrus, assembly GCF_000151845.1. NCBI lineage: Eukaryota > Metazoa > Chordata > Mammalia > Chiroptera > Pteropodidae > Pteropus > Pteropus vampyrus. The sequence continues at coordinate 11,210,875 of NW_011888810.1, forward strand.
TAAGGCCTAAACTAAGGTCTAAATATGGTACTGGAGGAGAGCTCTACTAATGAACATGAGGGTCCTACAGCAAATTAAGCTTGAAACATCTCTTAAGGCAAAAATGACAAAACCGAAATTGCTCTACTTTGGGCACATTGTGAGAAGGCAGGGTTCTTTGGAAAAGACAATATGCTGGAAAAAAAATAGAAAGCAGCAGGAAAAGAGAAAGATCAAATATGAAATGGATTGACTCCATAAAAGAAGCCATGCTTTAGTCTGCAGGAGCTGAGCCGGGCTGTTTAGGACAGGACAGTGTGGACATCACTCATTCATAGGGTCACTAGGAGTCACAGCCAGCTCATTAGTGTGTAACACACACAAACTTAGGACCTACCCCCAGACACTGATTTACTTACGCTGATTAGGGTTGGGCCCTATTCATTTGTTTAAGATGATGCTGCTTCTAGCAGAAGTTAAGGGAGAAGGAAGATTGTAATGTTTGAAAGAGGATGACATCTGTTAATTGACTAAGAACTCAGAGAATATTCAGCCCCTTTATTCCTGTACTTGATGTCAGGTCGGATTAACCAAGGGAACCTGTTCTAAAATTCAGATTACAGAGCCTCCATTCCAATCCCACTGAATGAGTGAATATGTAAGAGGAATTCCCTAGAACCTGTATTTTTAAGACTCTGTTTAATGTTTTTAAGACTCTGTTTAAGTCTTTCTCATATAGACACACCTGTACTGGACCTGTAATTTGGTCTGATCTTTCTAGGCCAGTGGTTCTTAAATTTAAGCGTGTATCAGAATGACCTGGGGGGCTTATTGAAATACAGGTTGCTGGGCCCCACCATAGTGTTTTCTGATTCAGTGGATCTGAGTGTCGGCCTGAGAATTTGCATTTCTAATAAGTACCCTGGTGATGTTGGTAATGCTGGTCCAGGAACCACATTTTGAGAATCATACTGTTAAGAGATTAATGCTTCTTCTCTCATGGAACTGGATTATAAAAGGCTTCTAAAGTCAAACCTATGACAATGATTCTAGAGGAAAGCTATAATGGAGAGCTAATTCAGAAGAGAAAGGAGAAGCAAGGTCAGTCAAAAAGGAAATGGCTCATGCATGTTGAAAATACAGTTCTACTGCGTGATATAAAGCATTACTGAGCCCATAGTCTTCTGCTCTGGCATGTCTTCAATTGACCTATCATGGTTGATGTTGCTAATATTTGTCACATTTCTTTTGAAATGAGCCCTAGTGCATAATTGTACATCTTTCTAAGAGATAAACAATGCTTTGGGGCATTCAACATACCATCGCCTTCCAAATATCTATCAAGAGTTTCTCTCACTATCTGAGTAGATATTCATTAAATTACCCTAAATCATTAAACTGTAAATATAGATTATTATAAATCATTCATTATTATTTATCCATTTATCAAAATGTTTTGAATGTTGATTATGCACTATGCTGGGCACTGAGAAAACATAAAAATGAGAGATTTGGTTTTTAAGGATATATCACTTATATAAATACACATTTAGGCAGTATACACATATATTTATATACCAGAACAACGAAGTATAAATAAAAAAGTGAACAGTACTATAGGAAGACAGGTATGGGGGCAGGTTAGAGAAGCTTTCATATTCTTGAGTTCTTAAAGCTGTGTAAATTGGTTAAGCGCATGAAGGGAATAGTCCCAGAAAAGGTAGCAACAGAAATAAAGTCATAGAATAAAGAGAAACCTATGGTCAAGCAGCAAATACTGATGCTTACCTATGAGGAGAAAAAGAATGAGGAATAGGTGGGCAGGGCCATGTCTGGGAGGTTCCCATGGGCCATGCAAAGGTGATGGGCAGATCCTAAAGGACCGTGTGTAGGAGTTATACCAATGGTGCTTAGCCCTCATGTGAGAATCAACTCGTGAGCTGTAACAATGTTAACACCTAGGCCCTACTCCGAATTAATGGAATTTCTAGAGATGGGCTTTGTATTTAAAAAACCGTATTTTTAAAAAGCTTTCTTGGTGATTCTAATATGTAGCCATGTATGAGAATTGACAAATTGTAGTGTTTTATTTGCTAACAGTCGAGATGGTCCAGCATCCAGATTTAAAGGTGGATTGGCATGAACAAACTGAAATCAGGGAGGCAATTAGCAGGTTTTTTGCAAGAGTCCTGGAAAGGTGGTAAGCACTGACCTTGGTGGTTGCAGTGGAAATGAAGAAGAATGGACTCTAAGAAGAATGTCAGAGAGGCAGGGTTTATTGAATGAGATTTCTGATTTAACGAGTTGGACAAGGGACTTGAAGGAGACCAACGGAATCCCCAAGTCCCTGCAGTGGCCATACTTCATTTCGCTTTCCCTTCTTTTCAGTTTCATAGTGTTTCCCCGGACAAGTTCTATGAACCAGATACAAATTGAGCAAGACATTGCCTTCCCGTATTCCAGGACTGGTCACCTCCCTGAGCAATCGTCTTAAAACAAGGTCCTAAGCAACATACCATAGAATTTTCTTCCACTTTAAAACCAGTTATATTTTTTTATGGCAAATAACCAAGCACTTTTAACAAAGAGAACATTTACACATAAAACTGAAGCTACTATCAGTGTTCTCGCTCTCTGTTTTAAAGTGTATCTACATCTGGAAAAAAAAAAATGGCAGGTAAAATACTACTGAAATATAATGCATGGTTTAATACCTCCATTTTTCAAAATGTCAACTGCCAAACACCCAGCATTGTTTCTAGGGTGTGGAGAGCTTGCCAACTCCAAAGACGATGTCTCTAAAGGGAGTTTTAAGTATCAAGAATGAACAAATTTCTCTTTTCTAAATTAATGTCTGACAAGGTGAAAGTATAGGAAAAAAACAGAGTGTGCCTGCATCGTTTTGTAATTGTGTCTATGACATTGCAAAAATAGGTAGTGATTTTCCTATTTTTCATAGATGATGCTTTTGATTTTTCTTTTCCAGAAGCAATGAGTTTGGGTAGACATAAAGGTTTAATTCTGGTTTCGTTGTAATAGTGTTAACTTTCACCTTTATAACAACAAACTCATGAGATAGACACTGAAGAGATTGTTATCTTTTTGGAATAATGAAAAATCTTTGGTTTATCCAGCATTGCACAGCAGGGAAAAAACAAATCACAGGTTTCAGATTCCAGGTCCTCAAAACTTCTGTTCACCTGCCCCGTCACCTCCACCATTAGTCATCAGTAGACTGTCTTAGCCTACTATGACTACTATAACAGAATACCAGACTAGGTGGCTTATAGACATTTATTTCCCACAGTTTTGGAGGCTGGAAGTCTGAGATCAGGGTGCCAGCATGGTCAGGTGAGGGTTTTCTTCTCGTTTGCAAACTTCTCGTCCTATCTTCACATGATGGAAGGGACGAGGGAGCTCTCTGGGGTCTCTTTTATAAGAACAGTAATCTCATTCACGAAGCCTCCACACTATGTTCTGATCACATCCCCAATGCCTCAGCTTCTACTACTATTGCCTTGGGCCTTAGGATTTCGAGATATAAATTTTGGGAAACACGGACATTCAGACAGTAGCATAACCCACTGTGGGAAAGGTTCAGCTTTGCAATCAGAGAAATGAGTTTAAAACAGAACTTTTCTATTAGTGTGACCTTAAGTTCCTTGAGCCTCAATTTCCTCACTTTTAAATCTGGATAGAGATACACTTGTCATAAGATACTTTGCGAGACAGAATAAGATATCTGATGTCATACCCCACCACCCACCATCCCTCCACACACATACACCTTCGCTTATGAAATAGTGAAGAAGCAGGGATTTTGCTTTGGTTCCCGTTGAATCTGCTTTGTCTAGATACGACATCTTCAATGATGGAAGAAATAAATTCGTAAAACACATCGAATACCTGAAAACCATTATGTTATTTACTTCCACATCTATATTTTTTTCTTCTACATACTTAATTGTAGAAGTTTCTAAGGACATGATTTTATAGTCTTTGTGTAACAGACACAAAGTTCTCGAGCAGCCTCAGCAGAAATAAAACACACAGGATGACTGCACATCCATGGGAGACAGCTGGTATCTGAGGCAGTATGTAAATAATAAATTTAGGATTTGAAAATCTTGCATAGGTCTTCTGATTAACCTAGACAACTTATAATAATTATGATAAACAGACATAGTCATTAAATATAGCAGCCATTTGATAAGATTAAGCATAATGCAATACATCTTCTTTTCTATCCAATTCAGTATAATAAATTACCCGTAGGCTTCTAAATAAAGCATTTCATAATTGAAAAAAACAGATCAATTTTTAGGGGCCCTTATTTATATGCAAAACAGACTTTTTGAAAATGGTAAACTTGATTAAAATCTCTCTAAGCGCACATCACAAATAACTTCTTCTCCCAAGCTATAACTATCCTATTAATGTATAATTTATTGCATACAAAGATAGTGAAATTCTAATGTTCTTATGATCCAGATGGAAGAAAGAGTTAAATAGAGAAAACAACAAACCATGTAAAATAAAAAGAAAATGGAATTGAAATTTAATAAATATTGCACAAGATAGTGTCTCAGCTGGTACAGATGCTATAGGAAACAGATTGGGATACAATATCATAGTCAAATCAATCTCAGGAGAATTTACAAAGAGGTAAGTTTCCATGAAAGTTGTAGATTTAGAAAGGAAAAAAGTCCTAGCTCAGAAAAAGCATAAACAATGCATTAGATGTGGAAAACAGCTTTGCAAATGTGGCATTTTTGAGTCTGTTTGTGCCTGCTGAAAATCATAAGTCCCTTTTGGTCACTATCCAACAGCTAAGAGATGATGTCCTAGGTGAGTGGACTTTTACCCAGCTGCATGTCATTTATAAACAAGGAAACATGTGATTTTTAACCAAAAGGATACATGAATAACAGGATCAACCTATGTATCACTAAAAAGCAAGGACCCATTTCTATCAATCTTGGCCTCTGCAGGTACCCCCATTAGGCCAATTCCACATGGCTCTCCTGGGTCCCACTCTAGAAGGAAATCCAGGGAAGATATTCTCCTGGAAAGAAGACTTACGAATTTAAAGTCTCTGACTCATGGCCTCTGACCTGCCTCATCATAGGCATCCATGTCACACTCACATTAAATTGGCTTTATTCCCTATTCAGAAATGGGGACTGCTACTAACAGGGTATCCATTATTGAGTCAGAGAACGTGATACTATTTCTTCTCTAATAAAGGTAAGCATTTGAAAAGGGCCTCCAGATTCTTCTCCCAGGCTTGCTGGGAGTTGTTTACATAGTGAGATGATTCCAGATGCTGGTTTACCTCTTCTAGGCTTGAAACCTTACATTCTTTCCAGTGTAATATTTATCTGTTTACTCGAAATTGCTGAATTGTCACCAGCATGTGTGATATCTAATCCTGTGTGCTAGGAGAATTTTTTAAAGTTGTTTAAAATAGTTTTAAATTATTAAATATTTTAATTGTACACAAAGAACAAAAAAGTTATAAATAATGCCTATATTATTTATTGAGCATGTACAGTGGGGACTCTGCCCATGGGATGCAGTGTTAAGCAAGGACACAGCTCTACCCTTAAGACAGACCAAGATGGGCAATAAGAGCTTCTTATAAATGACATGATAGCCAAAGCCCAGGACTACGAGGCCATGTGGCAGAGTAAGGAAAGGCTTCCTGGAGGGCAAACTAGGACTTAGTCGAGCTAATATCTTTCTTTCTTCTGGACTCAACATAATAATTATTTTGATGAATTGAAGAATGAGGCGTTTTAGAATGCAGCAAAACAAATCAATTTAGAGCCCATATTCATTGGGAAAACAGGATTTTTGAGACTGATAGTACTGATATGGAGCTAGAGAGAGGACTCCAAGAGGAAGGAATTAGCTGTGCGAAGAGCAGGCCACTGCTCTGCTCATCACAAGATACTTCAGGTAAAGAGTGACGAAGGAAGTGTTCAGTGTTCAGTCTGGACCAGGAGTCCCTACACAGAAAGGACGCAATACAAGTACAAGTACTATCAGCCTCATGACTATTGGTTCTTTTCAAATAAAAGTATCTTAAAAACATTTCACCCATCGACAAGCCCAGAACATGATATTTAAGTAAGATATGTGTGCTCAAATTTAAATATTATCTCAGGATATTCATTTTTCTGGCTCAGCAGGATTGTTAGACTCAGTGCTACTATTTTGATTGAAAGCAGCAGAGAAAAGGATGCTGATACTGTATGCCTTTGAATAGTTTCAGGTTTGGGCAGCTTTCTGCAAAGAGCAAGTTGCGATGGTGTCAACAGGCAGATGTGGGGGGCAGAAAGAGAGCTGGGCTCACAGTCAAAAAGCTAGAGCTCAAGTTCTTCTCTGCCACATACTCCACGTGGTCTCTCACAGTTACCACTATGGAAGCCCAGTTTCCTCATATGTAAGGCAGACCTAGAAAGGCCTTCCTTGTCACAGAGTTTACCAAAGTAAAATCTATAAAATGTATATCCACTTGCTAAAAGTAGTGTAGATGTTTGGGATCATTGTGTGCAAGTCAGAGTTCCTGGAAGAGCAAGATTTCCCAAGCTAATTCATTGTCTCGCAAATTCACACCATGGGCAACTCACAGCAGAAGCCATTCTGCAAAATGTCTAACGAGTACTCCTCAAAACTGTCAAGGTCATCGAGAACTAGGGAAGTCTGTCAAACTATCATAACCGAGAGGAGCCTAATGTTATGTAGTATCCTGGATGGGATACTGGAACAGAAAAAAAAAAAAAAAAAGTGAGATGAAAACTAAGGAAATCTATGCTTGGACTTTAGTTAATAGTAATGTATCAATGTTGTTTCATTCATTTTAGCATATACACCGTAAGATGTTAATAAAAGGGGAAACTGGTTATGGAGTATAGGGGAACTATATCTTCACAATTTTGCTGTAAATCTAAAACTGTTCTAAATTTTAAAAAATTATTTAATTTTTTAAATAGCATTATGGAAAATTTGTGTTGATTTAGCCAACAAATATGGGTTGGGTGGCTGCATATAGCAAACACAGTGTTCTAGGAGCTGGTGATAGAGTGATGAACAAAATAAAGTCCTAGCCCTCCCTCAAAGACTTTGTTCATCAGTGGGGAAAGGAAAATAAATTAAATGTAAATATAATGAAAATTATAAAGCTGTTCTTTTCTGCTATAGAAAAATAAATTAAAAAATTATGTTGTGCTGAGTGCTATGGCTAAGAGTGACAGGAGCGAGAGAGGTTGACAAGGTGGCTAGGGGAGGCCTCTTGCAAGAGGAGGCCTTGAGCAGACAGGAATACATGAGGGAGGAAAGGCAGGTAGCCAAGCAAATACCTGGGATGAGAGCATTCTATGCAGAGGTAGCAATAAGTGTGAGAGCTCTGAGACTAGAAAGGCTAGGAGAGAACTACTAGGAGCAGTAAGGAACCCACTGTCACTGGGAAAAAAGCCAGGGAGGGTCAGAGTGTGAGCAGATAAAGTCAGAGAGGTAACCAAGAACCATATTGTGCAGGGCTTTATAGTCCAAACTAACTACCTTGTATTTTATTCTAAGTATGCTGGGAAGCCCTTGGAGAATTTGTGCAGGAGAGAGAAATATTTTCATTTTCCAACATTTTACTATAAAAATGTCAATCATACCAAAAAGTTAAATAAATTTTTACAGTGAATACACATGTACCCATCACTTAGATTCTGTAATTGTTTTGCAATAGGTTGTTTTAGCACATGTTTATCTGTCTGTTCATCCATCAATCTATCTTATTTTTGGATGCACTTAAAATTAAGTTTCAGACATCAGAATAGTTCCTCCCAAACACTTCAGTATAATATGATTAACTAAAGTTCAATGTATTTTTATGGTTCCTTATATTTGGGATTAAATTTATATATATTGAAATGCACAAACCTTAAGTATATCCATTCTGTGGAGCTTTGACAAATGTATAAACCTGTGTAATCAAACCCCTTTTAAGATAAAGAATATTACATCACTCCAAAAACTTATCTCAAGCCCCTTCTCAGTCCATTCTCATCCCCCACTGCTATTTTTCGGTTTTATTGAGGTATAATTGACAAATAAAATTTTAAGATATTTAAAGTAAATAATGTGATGATTTGATACACATATACATTGCAAAAGTATCCCCCACATCAACTTACACATCCATCACCTCCCATATATGCCTTTTCCTTTTTGTTGTTGTTGAGAACATTTAAGTTCTGCGCTCTTAGCATTATTTCAATTATGCAATACAGTATACTCACCATGTTATACATTAGAACTTCAGACCTTATTTATCTTATAGCTGAGAAGTATGTACACTTTGACCAACCTCTCCATATTTCCCCCACCTGCCAGCCTCTGGCAGCCACTTTTCCAGCCTGTTTCTACCAGTTAGACTGACTGACTGACTGACTGACTGACTGATCGGTTGATTGATATTCCACATGTAAGTGATACCATGTGGTGTTTGTCTTTCTCTGACTGGTTTCTTTCACTTTTC
>NW_011888810.1:11220383-11234224 GCF_000151845.1 Pteropus vampyrus
ATAAATCTCAAATATATTTTACTCAGTAAAAGAAACCAGACACAAAGAAATATACATACTGTACAATCCCATTTAAATGAAGTTCATGAGCAGGAAATGTTAACCCATGATAATAAATAAATTACTTAATTAATTTAAGAAAAATAGAATATGACTTTTAAAGAACCCCTTACATGCTTTGGGTACAAAAAAATTTGATTCAGATGAATGAAAGCAAAAGACATTTTCCTGCTTTTGATCCACCTTCTTTAATGCTAAGAACAGTGCTCAATAATCGTAGAATGAGTGAGTAAATGAAGAGCTAAATGAAATGACTTAGGATCTAAGGCATCCTTCTCTGAGATGGGAACTCTCTGGGGCAGAAAATTTTCTTTCCTTAGGCAGAAATTCCCTAATCGTAAACCCCTGAAGCAGTACCTACACATGTTCCGCCATATTTTTCCTTTTTTTCTTTCTGTTCTCCAACCTTTTTTAATACCTTTGTTCACCGACCTAAAACACACATGCTAATATCCAGGCTGTGCCTTTAGAGGCTCCTTGTTCATCTTTGTCTCAGGAACCAACTAGGTTATAACCATTTATATTTCACAGCATTTATTGGGTTCTTACTACCTGCTGAATCCTTAAGCTACGTGTCAGTGAGACAGAAGAAAATCACGTGTGATTATTTCTAGAAAAAGCCATATTGAAGGAAGCATAAAAATAATAATAATGTGATAAGGATCTGGGTGAAAATAGTAAGAGTCATCTAAACCACACTGGGATAGGATAATCAGATAAGGCGTTTATGTATTTGGTTTGGGGATCAGCAAACACGAAATGCATTAATTAACATTTGTTTAAAAATATATGATACCCATATAAGAGTTTGGCAAACAAGCATGCAAGTTTCTTCTATTACAGGTGTTGTAGAACTAAATTAGAATTATCTTTTGTACACCTAATCTATCTAAGAGAAAGATTACCTGCTAAGTTCAAGCTCAATTAGACATTTCTTTGTTCTTAGGATAGGTAAAAGAGTTTTATATTTTTTTAAAAAACTGTTCATTTATGTAAACAAAAAATCACATATAACATTACCACCCAACCATGTATAACCACAATCAACATTTAATATGCAATGTACATTTTTATTATGCATATGTGATTATATTCTGTAAAGCACTTGGGGACCTTCTTTTTGTATATAATTAATATCACCAATATTTTCCAAGCCAGTTAATATGTCTACCTTTTCACTTTAATTGATTACACAATATTCCATGGCATGAATGTAACACGATTTATGTAATCAGTCCCCTGTTGGTGAGCATTTAGGTTGTTTCCATTTCTTTGTGTTTATGACGTAGACTTCTTAATTTTGCCTAGAAAGGAGGCTTAGCTGAATGACTACCCCTGTATTACTTTCAGAATGTCATTTAAACAGTTTCTGCTGTTCCCCTCTAATGGAAGGTTATAAATGGCACTGCTAAGTGAACGGAAAGGTTTCTAAAAGCTCAGGTGCTACCTAGCAGCTGATGCTTGCAGTATTTCTGCTCACCTAATGCAGAGATCATTAATCAAGGGACAGGACTGAACCTATGAAGAAGCAGCTGAGGGGGAAAGATACCTGGCTTTGAGTACAGATAACCAGTTATTGTTAGCCCTCTGACCTTGGGCAAGGTATTTAGCCTTCCCAAAGCTTAATTTCACAGCTACCAAATGAAAATGTTAGTACTTGGTTCTCATGGAGTTGTTGAGGAAATCACGATAGCATTAAATTAATTTTCCAGGCTATTTATTTATCTGTGGCTTTGTCCACATTCCCTGATATTCCTGAGGATATCTAATACATACAATGAAACTGTTGGGAAAAATTAAATTGTTTAATAAACAAACAAAAATCCCTTAAACTATGACATAAATCTCATGATAATAGGCTTCATATAGGTGTTAAGATTTTTCTAGGGAACTTCAGCCCGTAAAAGGCTGTTATACCCAAACAGGAGGTTTTTCTTAGCCTCATTCATCTTCCAAAACAGAGTAGGCCAGATACCCAATGAGGCAGGCTTAAATCTAAGTCTCAAAGGAAGGACCAAACTTTGACAAGCAGTGAGGAGGCTATACTAAGGTGTGCTTGAGAAGAGAGCATTCGTGTCATCCTTTATCTTTCTTGGCATTTGCCATCATGGTGATAAAACCACTTATTTTTAATTGATCATCAAATTGGATCTCCCAAACTAGAATGTTTGCCAGACAGAAATTGAGCTTCAATTCACCTCCTTAAACTCACTGCCTAGCTAAGGACAATGATGAAATGTCCATGTTTGGTGAAACCTGCTATAACCATACTGCTGGCAACAGTAAAAAGTTCTCTTTATTATTGGTCTACTTTTTTTTTCTTACAGCTAGCTTCACATATTGGTAAAATGGTGCTTTATGGTTACAAAGAATATTTTAGACATTATCTCATCTAATCCTCACTTTATGACATATAGGTGTTATTAGATTTATTTTACATATTGTAATGGAAAACCCAAAGTGAATGCAACAGCTCAGTCAGGTCTCTGAATCATAGCCCTATACCACAGGTAATTTTTTATACTGTTTGTGAAGGTGCGTAATGTGATAATCCTGTAGGGGAGAAAAAATGATATTTTCTCTACCCTTCTAGGTTCTTGGCTGAGACTCCCCCAATAATAAGAGACAGATTAATGTGAGGAGAAAAAAAGTTTTAATTACGTATACACATACTAGACCCCACAAAGATATGAGACTTAAAAACCAGATAATTGAGGTTTATATACCATTCTGAGCTAAGGAAAGAGCTAAGGGTCTGGGGCCTCAAAAGAGGAAAGGCAATTCATGGGGAGATGAGAAAAGGAAATATTTGGTAAACAAAAATTGCCATGCCCTGCAAGTGAGATTCTCTGTTGAAAATCTTATCTCTGATCATAGCTCTGTTCCTGGTACAGGCCCCCTTCAAAATCAAAAATTTCCCTTATGAAAGGATTTTTAGAGCTGCTTCTATGACTACAGCTTCTCAAAATAATCCTTATGCCAAAGCAGCCCATCTTGGGATGGCATAGTCTACCCTTCAGTCTCCTGAGATCTCAGTGAACACATAGTTATCAGGGAGCCATGCTGAATCAAGCACTGCCCCCAGGCACTGGGAATGAAGTGGTCCATGACGGGGAAATGTCCCTTCTCACTGTTATGCTAAATAAAGCAGTCCTATGTAGGCCATGCTACTTAGGTCTGTCCTCCTCTCCTTTTTTGGTGGATGCCTGATCAAAAGATAGCATGGGCCAGAGGTACATGACGTGGCCTAAAGAGGGATGAGCGAACACACACACACACACACACACGACAATCAACTTCTGCCTTAGACAATCCAACCTAAGAAATGTAGGAATCAAGGAGTTGTCAGCGAGAGCCAACCCTGAAAGACAAGGCTATGGACAGGGAGGCCAGAGAGGCCACAGTGAAGAGCAGCAGTGTGGGAAGAGAGCACGAGAGAAGAAAGGCATTGGGTAGAGAGGGAGGAAGCTGCACTGGAGGAAGAGCCCCAAGGGAAGGTCTCTACCTCTGGCTCGGGAAGTCCCATGAGCAGATTTCACTCCAGAATTAATTGTCCTATAAGAGAGTCCCTACATTTCCTGGGACCTGATCACTCAGCTCTTACTGGGTCTCTCGACATGTGTATTTATAATTTGATTGAATTTGTTTGTTATAAGCAAAATAACCTGCTAAATTATCTACTTATATGTTGATTGCAGCATTAATTGTAATTTTGTTTGGAAACAACTTAAATGGCCATGTGAGTGGGCTGGTCGTATAAACTCTGTATTTACTTTCTCTATTGAATATACTATAGCAGTAAAGGAAATTGTGGTATAATATAGTATCTATTATATTTCCTTTTACTACTATAGTGTATGTATTGCACAGGAATTATATGCATATGTATTAATATATAATATACAGATACTTCATTCTGTATATATTTGTATATAAATATATAATTTAGCATGTGTTATATTCTATAAGAATATAAGTGTTACATATCTCATACATATACATGAATGTGTGTGTGTGTGTGTGTGTGTGTGTGTGTGTGTGTGTGTGCTGTTAAATGAAACAAATAAGTTTTGGTGCACACCAAACAAAACTTTATAAATATAGATTTATATTTTATACAATGCATGTAAATAGATTGGAAGGACATATAGCTGATTGAAAGTAGAAGTTACGTGTTGAGAGATGGTTAGAATTATAAGGGAAGAGTTAATGGCGATGACTTGTTTGTGTATTTATTTCTTAGCTTTTTTTTGTAATTAAAATGAATCTAAAAAATATTTTTAAAGAAATCAAGTAAATGAACCTCAATTTCCATTTTATATTTGGTTTCATTTTGTTTTGCTTTTTCCTCTTCACATCCACACAGCTAAATATGTAGTGAATAAGGTCAGTCTGTGGAAAATACCTCAGTGTGCTAAAAATAAGGAAAAAAAAAGAGAATATTAAGTTACTCTGAATTCTGTGTCTGCTGAGATGATTTTTTTTTTAATTTCTATAATATGGACATGGATAAAAATGTAACCTAAAGCTTGAGCATTTGAGTATTCATCAAAATTATGCCAGTTGAAGGATACTTTTAAAGTCATTTTGCACAATAACCCAGAAGATACTTATTTCATCTTTTAACTATTAAAGTACTTTAAAAAATAGCCTTTTAATAGCTCTCTTAAAAAGTAATAGAGGTATTAAACCTATTTGTTGTATTCTGTGTAACTTTTTGTGAGAGTATGTGTACCAGAGTCCTCATGTGGATGAAAATACCAACATATTTTAATCAGGAAAGGAGAAAACCTCTGGATGCCAGTTGAACGTGATGTTAAATTTGACAATTTAAACATATTTATTCTTATATGAAATCTACATGCACATGGACATCCTATATACATAGGAGAGCAGTTTGGAGATTCAAATAGCTGTGCTAAGAGGCTTCTTTGTTTATATTTTTTAGCAGAGTTCTTAACTCATTCATTAAAATAAGCACTCTAATTTTTTTTAAATGATATTCCTGTGCACAATCAAGGAAAGTCAAACCTGAGCCTTCCTATGACTTAGCAACATGGATGATAGGATTCAGGAGAGGAAATATGAAATCTGGAGATTGAGACTAGGGAAACAGAACCACTCTCCCCTCCTCAAGAATGGAGTCTAGATGGAGCCTCTGAGACATCCAGCGTCCTATATGCAAAGGTCAGGGAGATGTAGCACCAATGTACAACATGGAAAAAGGGGCTCATCAGTAGGGGCATAACAGATATCCTAGACCACTCCCAGAGTCACCTGGGAAAAGCAGAGTTCTGACTGAGTCGTACGATAACAGGGTCCAGACTAGGGTGAGGAAGCTAACAGGAAGTGAGTGAAGGGTCCAGGTTCTGGCAAAGCAAAGGCAGAGGACAGGACCTGTTAATGGAGCAGGAAGAACTCAGTTGGTGATCTGAGGGTTGTCTTGTCTGGGCCAATAAGTAGAGCGTAAGAGTCAACACCTTGGGAGCCACAGCAGTGGTCTAGGCTTATCATTATCCAGCTTATCTGAAGTCCATTGGGGAAACAAAATCAAAGAAACAAAAAGCTGACACGAATGGCCACACAGTGATGGGAGAGAAGTTGCTCATGTACTTCCTGCCCTGATGAGTAATATTCTAATAACTGGCTTGGGACAGGGCTTGCTGGTGAGTCCAAAAGTGAGCACTCAATGGAGAATTCGACTACTGATCTTAGAGATGCATCTCATATTTTTGTACAGATGTAATATCTGCTTTTGCCTTAGTACTTTGTATATTCACTGAGAAGGCCCATAACCTACTTGGTAATAAAAATAAAACTCAGTCAATGCCGTGCCGTCATACTGGCGCATCCCACTCCTCTCCCACTTCACAGCCCTCCCCAGCTTTTAAGATCGCCATCACTATTTTTCAGAGACTCTGATGCTAGCTGGCATAACTCCCTAACATTAAAAAAATGAATAAAGTCCAGAGCAGTTAAGTGGTATGATCTGGTCGATACAGCTCATAATACTAAACCCAGAACTTGAATGCAGACTTTAGCTCCCAAGGTAAACTTCCTTCTGCTCCACATCGTCTCCTTTTTGTGGAATTTCTTCTGTCTACCACCTCCCTCGTTCAGTTTAATGATGTTCACACAGCGTTGGTAGACTCAGTTCACTGTTGACACCTAATTATTTTTCTAAGAGAAAAATGATCACCTGAAACAGAGAATCCACTTACTGAAGCCCCATCAAAGTGATCTGCCTCCAGTGTGGTATGTGCAAAAGATGCTACATAAGGTCACCAGAGAAATCCAGCTTAATTCCCCCTGGGCAGACTGGAATGCCCACAGCCAAATGCCCGGCCCTTGTGTCTTGATTTTAAAAGCCACTTAGCAACAAGCCCCTCGTTGACCTACACGGTTTCCTAACTACTGGCTCATCTACATTTGAGATCATTCTTTTTGAGTTGCCTTCCTGTATGTACTGAATATTTTTTTTGCAGTTTTCTGGATATCTAATGAACCTACTTGGAGACCGGGTGAAAAATATTTTTGGAGCACGATCACCCTGCACTTTACAGGTCATGAATTTCTTTATTATTTTCCATGGCAGGCGTTGCTACCCAAAAAGTTATTATCTATTCAATCTCAGTTCTAACCTGCAAGCAAATCTGTCTGAGGAGCCAATTTATTACTGATGTAACAGCACCAGGAAAGATGAGTTTGCTTGTTTAAAGAGATGAGCGGCATCAGCAACGCTATCAATTTTCACATGCAGAAATCCCAGACATGGGATTTTTCGTAGTTATTAGAAAATCATGCATAACAATGTTTCTATTCTTCATTGTCCATTTACTGGGTTTGCACATCCATCATGGCTTGTTCCTCTCTAAATGGCTTCGTCTTTCAGAAATCGGTAGCCTTACAGGGTTTTTGCCAAGCACTTAAGCTGTGAGACAAGAAAGGTCACGATGCCATCCACATTTGTCTCTACGTTTTGCCGTGAATGGCCCATATGATGCCCTTTGCATGTAATTTAGCCTCTCCAGTTATCAGTTTCATGTCATTGATCCACTCATTTACTGACATAATTGCATTAGCCATGTCCATAGGCTCTTCAGACTGGAAGAGGGTGTGGAATACAGGATAACATTGTGGAATATAGATGAACTATAATATTGACAAAAAAATATGCATATACACACACACAATTAAGCACACAACTTATTGAGTAAGACAATAACCCTGCTTTCTGCTGACTGGCTGAAAGAATTTGAGTAAGTCACTTAGCTTCTCTGAATCTGTTTTGTGTCTAATCTATAAAATGGAAGAATAAAGTCTTCCTCATAGCAATGTTTTAATAATTAATAATTAAATAAGGTAGCACATATAAATCAGTTAGCACAAGTTCTGGCACATAATAGCTACTCTTAGTTAATGATACTAAATTATTATTAATTACAACATATTAAGGATAAATATTTAAGATGATTTCCTTCGAAAATAGACGATCTAATGCTGGATGAGAGGAAGGCACAGACATTCAAGCAATTAACCATAAAACCAGTCAGTAAAAGAGAAAATCTGAATAGAAGGGAAGGAAATGTACTCTGCTGGTGACCTCTGGCCGAGGAGATCAAGGGATATGAAACAAGGAAGTATAAGTTGAGGCATTCTCACACCTAAAACTTTATAACTCAACATTCAAAAGAAAAGAGAGTCTTTCTCCTGCAGAATTCATGTAGTAAATCATGGAGAAGACTGTGATTGGTCCTGTTTGGGCCTGATGTCCTCCCTGGACCAATTGCTAATGTCCAGGAAAGATCAAGTGCTCTGATAGGACAACCAGGATCGTTTTCCTAGCTCTGTGGTAAGAGGTTGTATGCTGTGATTGACAGCCTCACCGAGGCCACTGGAATGATGGCAGAATGGTTTCTCCAAGAAAAGTGGGGTTCTCTGAGAAACATAGAAGGAGGAGGAGGAGGAAGGCATAAAACTAGAAATTCTAAATGATAGATTTCTGTTGTAAAGGATATTATAGGATATATAGAGATCCAGGATAAGAAGGATATATGAAGGGACATTATAAGGAAAGCTATTGAGGAAAGAAAACTTTGCATGTGAAGCACAGCCAATAATTTATTATATATTCTACTAAACTAGCCATTCTCACACACCATCCCTCATTTCACCAAACAATGCTTATTCAGAAACCAGCCATAGTAGGTACTTAATTTTTCTCAACAAGTTAATAAACAAATGGATAGATGGCTGAAGAAATATATACACTTTTCAGCTTATAACTCTGGTATTCCCATTTTACTGATAATAAAACGGACTTGAAGAAGTTTAGTGGCTTGCTCTAGGCTATCAGCTAAGAGCTTAGAGAATCTGGTTTTTACCTCAGTTAACCCTGGCACCAAGCTTGGTTTTCTCGTCAGCCTCCCACAACTTTCTCTTCTTCAAACTGTTGCTATTTTCCAGGCTGACTAACAGAAACCTGAACTCTTAAGACTTGTTGGCCAAATTTTATTTCCAACATATTTCCATTGTTCCTTAACTTCTTACTTAAGGCTTTGAACTAAATTATTTTGTATCCCAGTAAGTTCCAGACACATTAGAGTTGGAGGGGACATTGAAAGCCATCTGATCCAAAGGAATTATACAGTAAATTGCAGGTAACTGACCATTCCCATTGGAGAATGAGTGGGAGCTGGGTCCTCTCTTCTCTGTCTTCCAGTGACTGAGTTACTGCTCTGACTATTCAAGTGATTGCTGTAAACATGATGCTAACAAATGTCAAACAGGCTCTCACTTGAAAAAAGTTTCAGGAGTTTGGAGAAATAATGAAGAAACTCCAAGCCTCTCCCCCTAGTGTAGATAGTGGAATACAGTTCCCCTGGTGACAGGGAAGCTGCCACCCACCAGGATCTAACATATGGAACACCCACATTTAAAAAATAACAAGACTGAAGACTGCCATATTGCTTTTACTGCCCCCATCCCAGCCACCTCTTCATGTCCTAAACTCCCTTATCATTCAATAAAGACAGCCACCAGTTTGGCTTAATAAGTAAGCCAGCTGGGCTGAAGGGGAAGAGGGGGTGCGGGTAGACAGGGAATGTCTCTGTGTGTGGTCTCTCCCACTCTACTTTAGGATGATGCTAAAGACAGAGGCAACCTGCTTATTCTCCGACCCTATTCTCAACCCTCAGTTTTAAGAAAATCTTCACACTTTCACTACTAGCCATGAACGGCGTGATTCCATCTCTCCAGCTTCAAATGGAGTTGAGGGTAACTGTGTTCTCTGTTAGTGGCAGTGTTTATCCAAATATTGTATGCCCCTCCCCTTTTATCAAAAACCCCTGGGTTCATGCTAAACATTCAGTCTCTAGATCCCCTGCCATACCTACCGGATTGCAGTCTTTGAGCATTCTAAAATATTTTACAACTCCCTGAGAGATTCTGAAACAAACTAAACTGTGAGACCTTTAGCCTCTTCTCTGCAATTTTTTTTTTTCATTTGGATGTATCCTCTCATGTAGCAAAAACAGAGGGGAAGAAACACCTTGGGAAGCAGAGAGAGAATAAGAGGTGTGTCCAGGTGAAAGGGAGTGTGGAATCTAGCTGTCGCAGTCCCAGAACTCTGGTGCAGGCTGCTTTCATTGACTCTTGATCTAAGCCTGGGACCATAGGAGAACTCAGAAGTCAGTTGTAGTACAGCCTTATTTATTAGGGTAGGAGATTCTACAGAAATTTAGGAGCAATGCTCTGCTTAGATGTAATGGGCATTTACCTGAGATGTGTTGTGTACCATATGTTGTTCTAGGGTAATGTTTTTCAATTTGCAGGTCCCATTGATGGGCATGAAATCAGTTCAGTAGATCATGGCCTTATTAAAATAAAAATGTCAAAATAAAATATTGAATATTTATTTGATGATAGAGTATCACATTTTGAATAAAAATATGAGAATGCATTATGCATTGTAAGAATAAGAATAAGGATTGTTTTCTGAAACTTCTTTTTCACTTTGGGTGTATGTGGGTGTGTCCTGGGTTGAGCTGTTCACTATATTTCTTACTCTAGAATGTAGTCAAAAAATTTGAGAATCATCGAGCTAGGGAACCTAGAGTTCTAGGCAATTTGCTGAAAGTTTATACGTGTTAACTTAAAGTCCCATTTCACAGATAGGAATACCGAGATTTAGAAACAGTAGTAAAGTAGGAATTTAAAAGTACTTGAATAACAGCCCAATTGGCTGAAAACAGAGGACCAGAGAGAAAATAAATATTGTCTGATTATCATAGGTCCACCTAAGTCTTTATTCACCATTTCACTACATCATTTAAATAACCTGACCCTCTAACCTTGTACTCCTCATCCTGGCCTTTACCCTGTGATGTCCTAAATGTATAATTGATAAACAGTTCTATACTGTAAAAGACCTGCACACTAATTGCTATGCAGTGTTTTGCTTTTAATGCTGTTTGACAGGAACTTGTGAGGAGCTGATAGAGTCTTGTTTGTTTAGCTTTTGCTGAAGGTCAGAACCAAGATTCACTGCCGTCAGTGGAGAACTGGCATTAATATTCAGATCATCGTTCCCATAGCAAAGGCTCCTTGTTAAGGGTTCTTCCCCAGGCCATCAATGGCAGCTTTGTTTACGGCCGTAAGAATCTCTTCAAAAAATTAACCAATACCTACTTAACACATAAGACGCAGTTGGTGGCAAGTGACAGAAAACTAGACTCAAACTGGTTTAAGCAGTGAGAAGAACTATGTTTTTTCAAGTAAATTAGGCACAAAGGCAAGAGCTGGCTAGGTTCATGTTTGGATCTGACTTGGGCACAAATGATATAACTAGGATCGCATTTCCCTCCCTCCACGTTTCAACTCAGCTTCTTCTGTGTTGAATCCATTCTTGGAAATGATCTCCCCCAATGGTTACATGAGGATTACCATCACATCCCATGTTAAGGCACGGGAATCTTTGTTTCTCACTGAGTATCGCTGTCATTGGTTCAGTGACAGCCCATATCTAACCATTCACATAATCGCTATGACTATGCAACGTGATGTGCTGATTGATGGAACTCTGCATAAAGACATTAGAGCGAATCAAGGGTGGATTCCCACCCTTGCCCCAGAAAAATATTAGGAAGCAGTTACCAAGCTAAATGGAATCTAGCTGTCAGCAGTCCCAGAACTCTGGTGCAGGAACCTTTGCCCTCGATGAGCTCACACTCACGGCTTTGGTCATCGCTCTGTGTGCATGTGTGTGTTCTGGCACTGAGCACCATGAGAGCTCTCTGGAGATTGGAAAGCATTCTTCGTAAGGGAATTTGTAGTCTAACATCCAAGAAAAAAATCTGCATACATCATTAGTAATTTAAATTTAATGAGGAAAATGATAAAGTAACTTTTATTTTTCTACCTGGGGGAAATTGTAAAGGCAGAACATATAAAGCGCAAGCCAGCCTATCAGCGTATGTAGGATTTGGATGTTATGGGATGGCACATCTACATGGGTTGGCGAGTGAAGCGGGGAACAGGAGGCTGTCACACTTGGTACCTGCAGAGGGACAGTGTGAAGAAGGTGAAAACCTAATAAGAGAAGGCCCAGAGTACCAAATGTCAGGCCTCAGTGTTTAGGTTTTAGAATCATGTAAAGTACATCAAGCTTTACGAGAGGGGACGTACCAGCACTGTATTACAGAAGTTACCCTGACGATAATGATAGTGATGGTTTCGAGGGTACAACACTGAGAGTAGGGGGCGTTATTAATCCATAGTAGAGATTATGTGAGCATAAATTTAACAGCTGTGGCAGATTTAAAAAGGGGAAATGGTTACAAATATGACATCAGAGACAGATGACAGGACCTAACAGTTCCTTAGACATGAGCAGCCCTGGAAAAGAGGGATGATAGTTGGATTCAGTCTCCACTGTATATGATTGCAAAAAGCATGGTCTTCTAAGTGGTATCCTCTCCAGAGGAGGGTGTTTGAGAGCGAACATCTCTTCTTTGCTTATAACCAGTTATCTCGATGTGCTTGAGATTGATTTCCGATCCTGAGGGAAGACAAGAGGGAATTTCCAGGCATTACGGAAGGTGCACCACATATACAAGTCAGTGCTTTGGATTAGAAGGTTCATGAAATTTGCAGCTAGGAGGACCTGAGTTAAATCCCAATTCTTTTAGGCCAGTCATCTAATATCAATTTCTTTCCCTGAAAATGGGTCTTATAAAACAAGCATCCTGGGATGTTGTGAGATTTGAATGAGAAATGCATAAACAATTTCCACTCAAATATATCAATTCGGTATTATTTCATTTAGAGCAATACCAAAATGAGGCATCGATAATATCTTCACTTTATATTATATAAAGAAACTAGTGAGAGAAATTGAAAATAAGAGAGTATGAGGCTTATTCAAATTATTTGCAGCCAGCAAGTGGCAAAACTAGGGTTCAAATCCACGTGGATCTGAGTGAAAGATCTGAGCTATTTCTTTTGCTCCAGGAATATTGACTTCTTAAATTTTATAATCAAACATTTTACAAATTGCCATTTAAAAAAATAACAAACGATATCACTGTTGTGATCAGTGAATTAAGTATTCTACATATCCCTTTGGCCACTCATGGTTTTTAACATGAAAGCAATATTATTTGATTACCTCGATAAATGTATTATTGGAATAACAACTCTTTCAGTAGATATCAATTAACATCCTTGTCATACAGATGTTCCAGGATTGAAGAAGAAACACACTGATTAATACCTCCCTCAAATCCTGGGATAAAGATGAAAGTATTATATTATCCACTTGCTGGCCAGTACAATAAATTACAGAAGGAATGAGAAGCCATTCTCTGCAGGCTTAATGAAATATGGGTTTAGTGGAGGAAGCTGGTCAGAGTTGAGCCTCCTCGTACAGACATCTGTTAGCAAATAATGTTTTTGTTTCGTTCTGCCTTCTATTATTATTAACATTGATGGTGACCCAACATTTCTGCTGCTGCCTTTGAGTTCTAAAGAATTTACATCCGACATAAAATAGACGTAATCCCAATATTTTAACTACGAGACAGGAATAAGCTGGGCCAATTTTTGGACAAGGTATAAAGAAGTTGCTGTCTCTTATTGTCATAGGGAGCATAAAGAAGACACCTATAACCAGGGGTATGGGGTACAGAGTACAGCTGCTCTCCTATGAGATAAGGGGTTGTGGGCTTCCTGCTTGCATGTCGCTTATAAATGGCTAAAGGTTTTCTCTGTAAAGAGAGTTCACAGCCAAGATGTAGTTCTAGTAGGACTTAAAAGACATGCATGGGTATTGGTGTTAAAAATGCCAATAAAATAAATATCTTATCTTGCTAAAAATATGTGTAATAAATTCAACTCAATGCATCTCCTATATATTTCCCCTAAAATCTTAACTTCCTTATTTAAAGGGTTAATAGACTACGTTTCCTGTGTCTGATGTTCCTTTCTCCATTGTTTGCCTGGCTTTCTCCTCATCCAGCCACTGACTCAAAGACATCTTCCTGAACTATGTTCTCTAAATTACTATCTTCCTCTCAACCTGCTTCACTGACAACTATTCTCTATCACACAACCCTGTATATTTCCTCTGCATAATTATTTCTAGGTATGCTTAACTAATCTCATTGTTTACTTTGTAAACCAGCTAAAATTAATTGAACACATTATGTGTCAGCCAATTTCTATGTATATACAGTTATTAAAACCTTCGATCTTTAAGAATTAGGTGGTGTGAATAACCCCCC
>NW_011888810.1:11235999-11245878 GCF_000151845.1 Pteropus vampyrus
CCTCTTTATGTGCATGAACTGAGGCAAGCTGCTTATGCCCTGGGAGTCTTAACTTTCTCCTATGCAAACTAACTGTGGAAGAGTGGTAAGACTATTACAAGATAACAGGGGTAAAATATTTTTGTCAAGTAGGTGTTTATTCTAGTTTAACATATTCATATTATTTTCAAGTTTATACCCATCTTAGGATATGGTTAACTGTCTTTTTTCACCTATTCTGTCTTTGATTTTTAATTTCTAAACTGACCCATTGGTATTCATTCGACAACTTTTTTTTAAATCTGTGTCTCTGAAAAGTTAGTGTTCTACACTGACTTAAGTTACAAAATAGCAAGCTTGCTTTCAGAAAGGAAGATTGTGTGTGTGTGTGTGTGTGTGTGTGTGTGTGTGATTTAATTTGTTTGTACCGTAGGTTTTATTGTCAAATAATATTCTGCTGGAACCAGGTTCCTCCATTGGTAGAGGAGGAAATAAAGGAATAGATGAATAACGAGAAGTTAATTTCAATTACAGAATAGTTTTTCCAGACACTATATTAGGCACTTTATATACCATCTCTTAATCCTATCGTGATCCCGCATGGAACGTATCATCCTCCCTTGCTTTTTGCATAAGAGGAAATCCTAAAAGCTTGGAGAGGTTCAGAGGCATTCCCAAGGTTCTGAATGAGTCAGTATTAGAAGCTAGATTCAAATTCAGGTCTGTGCAAGTAGAAAAATCAGTGCTGAGAAAGGCAAAATGAGCTGTGATCTATGTATCCTAGCTTCGTCTTATGTTGGTCCTGAGCCTCCTGCCTTTACATAGTTTTGCAGCAAAGAGTAATCTGTGACCCATCTGCTAACCATTTTGTTCGAAGACATCACTTCCATCTGTAACCTGTTATGAAGGCATGTCATTAATGAGATACTGGGAACAAACAGAAACTGTGCTGCTTCTCGTGGCTCTGCTACAAACTGACTAATTGGGATTTATAGGTGGTTTTGATAAAATTTCTGCGTAGTAAAATCCTGAGACTTCTCTTGAACTCCTAAATAATGGCCAAGCAAAGCCTTAATTGCTGAAGTGGTGAAATACACTTTTACATCGTGTATGAGTGTATGTATGCAGGTATGTGCTGGGGATAGGAGAGGAAGCTTATTTACACAAATTAAGCTAATATGAAAGTCTGAAGCTTCAAGTAATGTCTGTTTTTTGTTAATTTAGACCCGAAGTGGATTAAGTTCAAGCCTTTCACCCACTAATAGTGAAGAGCCATTCACAGTGTCTAGAGCTTGGAGGTTTATTTCCCCAAGTATTTTCCTCACCTCTGATCGTGGAGCCAAATGTATTGCCTTTGGAACCCAAGCACAAGTGACATAATCCTAGTTGAATGTCATCACTCGCTCCTCTTTGGCGACGACGTTAAATAATAACAATGATAATAACTGCATAATGATGTTGGTGCATCATCTTTGACTAGAGCTAAACATGTATGAGAAAGCCTTGTATTAATTAGATATCATATTAGCCTATCAGGCAACAATGTAGCTAGAAATGACCTCATTTTATAGCTGAGAAAAGAAATACTCAGAATGGGAGTAACTTGCCCAAGGTCAGAGAGTTTAACACATGGCAGAGCCAAGATGTGTTCACAGTTGTTTTCCGTAACAAAACTTTCACTATTACTTAAGATTTTTAACCACACGAATTTATTAAGATTTTTAACCACACGAATTTATTAAGATTTTTTCCAAATTAGATATAGACAGAAACAGCATTAGCTATTAAATGGAGAATCTAGAAGGCCTCAGAGGAAGAGAAAGCATGTGAGCTTGGCCTCGATTGCCAAGGAGAATTTAAGTGATGGTGTGGGAGACAGTGGAAGCGATGATCGAAGGCAAAAATGTGCATGACACAGGTAAAAACATCCCCCTCCCAAAACTAGCTCACCTGGGCTAAAACCGTAGGAATCATCTTCCATTACTCCTTTCCTCTCTAGCCCACATCTAAGCCGTCACTACCCACCACTAACCCCCTTGGCCAACCCACAGTCATTCTGACCTCAAAGGCGGCATAGCCTCCTGACCGGTCTCCCTGCCTCCGCCTTTGCCCCCTGGCCTCACACACTGTCCTCCACAAGATTCCAGAAAGAAGTCTCTAACATGTAAACCAGACAACTCTATTCGCCTGCTTAAAAACCTCCATACAGTTGATGGTGTTATATAATTTTTATTCATTTTAGGTTTAATAAGAACACTAATGGTGCACACCAAAGAGTTGTTGTATTTAGAATATTTAAAATAAGAATGGAATAAGAATGTTGCGAGATGACATTTTATTGTGTCTAGCATCTGGAGCGAGGCCAGTAAATGGGGTTATGCACAGACAGGATTGGCTTTGGGAAACTGGGTGGCTAATTACATTAAGACAGGGTAATTTATTACACTGTTTTACCAATTTAACTTTGAAATTGTCCATAAAAAAAAAAAAAACGTTAAAAGAAAAACTCCTGATGGATGCCATTGAAAGCAGAATAAGATATGAATTCCCGGCCGTAGCCTGGAATGTCGTGCGCGATCTGGCCTAACCTGCTTCTCATGCCTCTCTGTGCTCCTGTCTCCTGATCCACTGGTCTTCCCGGCCTTCGTAAACAGCATGCGATCTCTGTCTGAAAGGGCTTTGAACTTGCTCATCTTTTTCTTGAGATTGTTCTCTCTCTTAACCTTGAGGTAGCTGTTCCTTTTCAATATTAGGTCTCAACTCAATGCAGCCTTCACAGACAGGCCTTTTATGATCACTCCAGAAACAGCATACACTACACCCCTTCACCCTCCACTGTATTATCCTGTTTTATCTTCAATAGCATTTAAAACTACCTAAATGTATTTATCTCTTTGTCCACACATTTAAAAAAAAATCTATCACATTACAATGTAACTCTCTCTAAGGCAAAAACTCTATTTTACTGACTCAAATTATCCAGTATTACAAGAGTTCTCGGTGTTTAGAAATTGTTCAAAACATACTGGTTGACTATTTACATATTGCTTAAGGTGATGCTCAAACTTAACACTCCTAGGGGATTTTATTTTCTTTTATTTTATTTTGTCACAATGACTGGGCGATGCCACTGGCATTTAGGACCCAAGGATCTAGAATGCCAAAAGTCTTGTAATGCCTGGGACGATGTCATGCCCAGTGAGGAATTTCTCATCCCAAATTTCAATAACATCCCCATTGAAAAATCCAAGGCTGGAGAATGACAGCCAGGGGTGGTGATGTTGAGGGATATTTGACATTTCAAGGAGGAGTATGGAAGGAAGTGCTAGAGTACAATCAGGACTAGACCAAGACAGGCCTTCTTAACACCATCTTGAATAACGGAAATTTATGTTTAGAAGTTGCATTCATTTTGTATTGGTGCCACAGGAAATTATCACAAACTTGGCAGCTCGTAACGGCCCAAATTTACTATCCCACAGTCCCGTAGGTCAGAAGTTCAGGTGAGCTCCATTGGATCCTCTGATCAGGCTTTCTCAAGGCCAAAACAAGGTGCTACCTGGCCTGGGTTCTTACCTGGAGGCTGTGGAGAATGATCTGTTTCCAAGCTCATTCAAGTGGTCGACGGAATCTGTGTGGTTGTAGAACTGAGGTCCCTGTTTCCCTGGCGTTGTCAGCTGGGGACTTGTCTTTGCTCCTCAGTCACACCCACAGTTTTTCTCTCGCTTTCCCAGTGATCGTCTCCAGGCACAGAGGGCCGGGCCGCTCGTGCTTTGACACACTCTGTCCTCTCCTTCCAGGACAACCCTCTCTCTCCAGTTGGAGAAAGTTCTCTGCTTCTAAGGAATTATGTAATTAGATTGGAGTCACCTGGATGATCCAGGGTCCCCTCACTGTTTTAAAGTCCATAACTTTAATTAGATCAGCCGTGTCCCTTGTCTATTTAATGTAACATATTCACAGGTTCTAAAGATTAGGGCACGGACACCTTTGGGGGAGCCATTATTCTGCCTTCCACTGAAGTTATCGAATGCTTTTAAAGACACAAATTGAATTACCTAAACCTGTTTAAATAAGCATTCCTTTCTCTGTGGCTGTCTTTTAACAATAGGCTTCCTTCTCCTCTAGGAACTATGACAGTGAAGCCTGCAGGGACTCTGCTGGGAAAGTCATTAAAGCCAGCAGCCAGCCGCATATCAAGCCAAATAGTGCTATGGCCCTAGCTCCAAACAGATAAAGCAGAGAGGAAGAGAGTGTGCCTGCTTCCGCAAATGGTGGGGCTCAGCTGTATTCCCATTTCTGGGAGAATTTATGAGTGGCGCACATGCCAGGGAGCACGGAGAGCTTCTCTCCCAGAAGCAGATGCTGCTGATCCCCCCACAGAAGCCGCCTCACTCTCCAGCAGTCCCGGACCCTGCCTGCCAGATGGCCACAGCTGAATCCACGGCTGAATAGATGTTGGCTATTGGCACCACATACACCTCTGTGGGACTGGTTAAGGACCCAAGGTGATATGGCAGGGCATTGAATACACAGGAACAGTAAAAATGCTTAGGATGAGCCAGGCGCTGTGCTAAGCACTTTGCAGACATTAACTCAACCTATACAATATTCTCGGGTGAGTGATATGATTCTTATGCCCATTTCATACAAAGAGAGACCAAGGCTTGGAGAGGCGGGGAATCTTACCAAAAATAATAGAACCAGTAACCGGCAGAGGTGGAATTTGGATGGGGCAAATAGTATATGATCACAGCCTTTAAAATCTCTGCTCTCAGGCACGGCATTAGCTATATCTGATATCATGAGGCCTTAAGTCCTCTTCCCCAGGTTCCATGGCATCCAACCTCGCTTCGTACCAGCTTAGATATGCCCAAATCTGAGCAGTTGCCATCTGGGGAACCACCCTCATTTACAGGTCAGTGGACCAGCTTATTTGCCTCCCGTGGAATGGCACGTAAAGCTGAGGAGGGGAAAATTGAAGCTGACACAGAAAAAAGATACCTGTTGCCAAGACAAGCTTGGGGGATTGCAGCCACGTGTAGAAATGACACCAGAAGAGGGTGCAAAATGGGAGACGGTGATGCCTGATGCAAGACTCATCTTAGACATTCTGAGTGCCCAGTGTGAGGTTGCACCTGAAGGCCAGGCGTCAGCATCGCGAGCATGCATTCAGTGCTTAATATGCTTAATATATAAATGGTCTCATTTAATTCTAAAATCCTCTTTATGAGAAGAAAAGTTATTACCCCTAGTTCATAGATGAGAAACTTGATCCTGAATGGTGTTAAGTAACCTGTTTCAGGTAGTACAGCTGATAAAAGGCAGTCCTGAAATTTGAACCCAGGCAGTCTGACGTGAAAAATGATTTGTTAAATCCCATATTTTCTGCTCCAAAATATCACAGAGCATTTTCTAGTTAGTTTTTTAGGTGCTGGATTGACTCAGAGGAGAAACACAATCTGTCTTAGCACCACACGGAAATGGGTATGAGTCAGGTAAATATAGGCTTCATGGAATAATGCTTACAGGTCAAGAGACGTTGTACTTTCGACCAATACACCTGACACAGAATGCATTTCATAAATGATAGTCGAATGAATGAATTGAATCAAACTGAAAGCGTAAAGGCATTGAAGATATAAGGCCTATTACTGGGTTGCCAAATCAGAAAGAGAGGAAATCGTGGTAAGATTATGGAACATGATCCAGAGGGAAACATGAGGATATATCTTGAGATCAAGTTAAGTCAGATCTAAGATACTATTAGGTGGAGACATTTAGGCATGAAATGTGACTATAACTTGGATCACTCCTTCTGCTTGCAATCTGGTGTCTACTGCGGATGCCAGTACCATAATTCCAAAGTGCCACCCTGGCTGGACTCTATGACCGCCATGTTTCACATTGGGTCACACATTCAAGGAGATGACAGGAAAAGAATACTCGTCTTCCCTGGGATCCTAGTGATTAATGTGGTGAGCATATTACAGAGACACATCTGACCAGGGTACATGACAAATATTGCCAACAGTATGGGAACTTTTTAGAAATCCACCATTTATATGAATGGCCAAGGAACATAGGATCCTTCCCTGTGTATACTAGGCACTGAAATTATGCCAACACTGGCAAATGAAGCTCACATATTTAAAACTTCTTACCTGAAAAATACAAATAATGTACTATCTCCATAGAGTTATGATAGTTTAATATACTTAGAAACATTCCTGACAATAAGGAAGTAGGACACGCACAGTGTACACACACGTGCACACACACACACACACATGCACACACACAATGTAAATGAGTTAATAAAGCCTGAGCCTCTTCAAAGAAACATAGTAGGAATACATTAAAAGTTGGTTTTCTTTTCTCTCTTTTCCTTTTCAAATTATCTCCTGTTCCAGTTTGCTGTGGCTACTTTATAAAGTTTAGGGACATAAAACAACCGTTTAGCACACTCATAGATATGTGTTTCCCAGACAATGACAGGTCATAGCTGGGACAGGCTGTTTCTGCTCAGTGATATCCAGAACCTCGAAGGCTGGGGCTGGAACCAGCTAAAGGCTTTGTCACTCACATATCTGACTGATATAGCTATATCATATATTTTATCTAGTATTTTGTGATAGCTGTATCACATATGATATCTAGTCCTACATCAGTACTGGCTGTGGACTGAGACTTTAGATGAGACCCTCTAAACAGTCAGTTGGAACACCTGCAGGTCAGCTCTTCACGTGGCCTGGGCTTCCTTACAACATGGTAGTTGGGTCTAACAGGCCAGCAGCCCAAGAGGAAGGCAGGTTGACACTGTACTCCGTTGGTCAGAGCAGTACCTTCTCACTCAAATTCAAGGCAAAGGGAAATAGTCTCTGACTCTTGGTGGGGAGTGGCAAGGCTCTGGAAGAAGAGGCAGAACTGCAAATATTGCTGTGGCCGTTTTTAAGAAATATAATGTCACACCCTCTGACATCCAAACTTCTATGGTTATCATTCATCTGATTTATAAAAAGAAACTAGGGAAAGAACTTTTTTTTTTTTTTTACATTAACCTTGTGTCAGTATTCCAGCACATCTAAATCTTGACAAAATTATATTCTGAAATAATAAAGTTTGGGTTAGGAATATGTCTTTATTGCTTCCCATTTTAATGGCATATGCATGTCCATCCTTAAAAATTAAAAGGATAGATTTTTATTAAGCAAGCATAGTAAGTCCTCATTGAATCAGTAATGTTTTTGCATGATATGCATTTTCTCATTCTCCCGCATGTTTGGATATTTATAGCTACATATTTCTTTCTAATTCAAACATAACAGTTAGGGAAAATATATAACTGGGCTTCTCTTTGGCCCAATTTCCTCATCTGTCAAATGCAAAAGAAAGGGATACTAAAACGACCCACAAAGTACACTCTTTGGCATGCAAATGATGATAACATAGAAAGGATAGAGTGGTCAAGTAATTTAAACAAACTGTAACAGAATTTTTGTTGTAAGATTTCTTGGGGCCTTTAATACTTGGCTCAAACCCTTTTTTGACCATTGACTTTCTTTTGCAAAATCGCCTTAAAGGCTTAGAGGTCCCTGGAGTATACATTGAGAAATGCTGAGGTGGGCAAGTTATTCTAAATTTTTTTTTTTTATAGAACACAGTGTTTTAGAGAATGGAGAGAGAAAACAGATTTTACTCAATATTACATGTCGATCTTATTTTCTAACCATTTTGGCATCTATTACATCTTCTCTTAAAATATATTTTTAAATGGCATCTTTTTCAATCTTGCTTTTCAATAATAATGATTACCATTCATTGAGCTTATCATGGGCTAGCCCCATGTCAAACACTTTACATGAATGACTTCATTTAATTCCCTAAATGACCCTAAAAAGCCAGAAATGTTAATGTTCCATTTTCCAGATGATGAAACTGAGGCTCAGAAATATTGAGGAACTTGTCCAAGGTCACAAGTAAGGAGAAGAGGCAAGATTTAAAACCAGGTCTTGAGAAGTCCAATGAACTATGTTAATATCTGGCAGTCTGGCATTTTTATGACACAGCCACCATTATAAAAATGGGTGAGCCTTCACATTCCACAGATTACTCATATTTTTAGTAAATTCCTCATACTTTTTCTTATCCTGCACGTTCATTCCAACCTTCTCATCTGAGATGATGGGGAAAGCGGTCATCGTTCATGCTGCCAGTGCTACTGCCGATGATAATGGAAATGGTTCATTACTTTATTGTTATTTGTTTTTTATTATTATTGTATCTTTGACTATAGGACCTGACTCTTGACATGGCTTTTCTCGCTTCAGCAATGGCTTTCTTTCTCATCTAAAATTCGTTCATTCTCTTGTTATGTGACTTGTAGTGGCTCTGGAATGATACCTCATCTGACCCAGCCCAGCGCCGGTTCTGCACTGCAGTGCCATTGTTGTTTGGATCCTGTTTAGCATATGTGCACTGCTTTGGGTCAGAGTCCCCATGGGGTGACTGCAGGGTGTTTCCACAAAGAGTATCATCAAGGTACACTCCCATGAAAACAAGATGGAGCGGCGGTGCCAGCTGATTAACTTAAATATTTATTGACCACCTACTATGCAGTGAGCATTGTGCTGGGGATACATTGATGAGCAAGAACAGAGCCAGTATCCAGCTGGTAGAAGAGACCAATAGTAGTGCCAAACTCATGCAAGTAGATTTATAAAAACAAACTGAGTTAAGTAGTCTGAAGTAAAGGAGCAGAAGTTCATGAGCCTACTTTCTTCCCAGGGCCAGAGAAATCTTGAGAGAGTGATCCTATAGTGATCTGAAGGACAAGTAGGATAAACGAAGTGAAATGTGAGATATCCCAAAAGAAGGAAGGGGGCGGCATGTGCAAGAACCCAGGGGTGCACTGGCGCATGGACTTAGATTAGCGGAAGCTGGAGCACAGGGAACGGGGTCTGGCCTATTCATCCCTTTGCATTCTCAGCCTTGTAAGCTAAGAAAATGGCTTTATTGTAAGAGCAGTGGGGTCCCCCTGAAGGTCCCAAACAGGGAACTGAAATTAACTTATTTGCATTTTTGAGAAAACCAATTTGGCGGCAACTGCAAAAGAGAATGGGAGGGGCTGGGTGGATTTAGGGAGACTGGTGAGGTTATTACTGTAGTCCAGTAGAAAGCTGCTGACAGCTGGTCTCTCCAGGCTTCTTCTGCTCTTATATTGGGTGATTTTATGTTTATCCAGCAGAAATTATAGACATTATTGGCCTGCATTTATTTGAACCAAACACTGAGTTTTATTGAATTTTTATACTTTTTCTCAGGAGACATATCTTATTTGAAATTGGGCTGCCTGTACTGTCAAATTGTCTCTACAGGTAGGGGACACTTCATTGATTTTGATTCTTAAAGAAGCAACCCAACTAATCACATTTTTAAGAAGTCAAACAACCTTGTCTGTGTGTGTGTGTGTGTGTGTGTGTGTGTGTGTGTGTGTGTGTGTGTGTATGCTAGTTAATGAAATAGAAGTGTCCTTGAGGAAAGATAGAGGGGAGACATATATTTTTGAAAGCAATGTCATCTACTGATTCACCGAATAAAATTTATTGAGAATATTTATTGAGCACTCACTGTGTGCTCATCACTATCCTAGCCTCTAGGATAAAGTAGAATGAAACAAACTTGCTGCTTTCTTCTCTCTCTCTCTCTCTCTCTCTCTCTCTCTCTCTCTCTCTCTCTCTCTCTATATATATATATATATATATATATGTATGTATGTATGTATGTATGTATGTATGTATGTATGTATGTATGTAAATAATCCAACTTAATTCTATTTGAAACAGTGAAGGGTTTTGGATATGTACAGGTTTGACTTTTCATTCCTGTCCCACAACTATG
>NW_011888810.1:11246588-11259401 GCF_000151845.1 Pteropus vampyrus
TGGCAATGGGTTCCAAATGATCAAAGTCACAGCCTGTGGGTAGACAACTCCTGTGTCTTTGAAAAAAGACTCAGTGGTCTCTAATTCACAGGCTTGTACCTACTGAGGTTTTAATACATTTACTTTCACAAGAGTAGGGTCAGCAAATACCATATCTTCCCAAATATAAGTCGATCTTCTGTTTTCCTAATCTAAAAAGATGTGAAGTATCTACTTGTTATTGAATTTCTTAATTTACTTACAGATGATTTTACAATTCACATGAAATATCAACCTTTCCTTTCTTCCAGATCGATGTCCTTGTGTCATTTAACACAGCTTTTTAGAGTACATCATTTTCACTTCTATCAAAGTTATCTAAGTGACAGAATTTGAGCCTCTGTATGATGCTGTCGCTTGCTCCCAATAACCACTCCCATAATATGCTCTTCTGCTATCTGTGCTTCTGCATTCTTCTTATTAGCATGTATTTCCGACCTCCAGAATGTAACTTCTTACTCTATTTCTTTTTAAAAGTCATCTTTAAGAAGTTTGTTTACGACACCATCTAAGCTTGCAGTTGTGAGGTAAGGGCCTCAGGAATAATTGCTAAATTGTGTTCAATTCCTCTCCCTTTTTTTTTTTTTTTAATTTTTAACTAATTCTGCCAGTGACCTCTTTAAGCAATGCAGGCTAGTATTGATTGAGGTCCTTTCAGGCTAATGTGCTGTACTTTGTGCAGTAATTGAGAAAGTACTCTGTAATGTATAAGATATTTCATTAGGACTCGAATCTCAGTTTTCCAGAGGGAGGTGGTGATGTTTCTTGGTGGAAAAGAAAACCTTATTTTTTATGTAAACACTGATGGTTGGTTGCATAGAGGCCACTATGCTCCCTTTCCCTTTGCCTTTGAAAGATAATTTTTCTTAACATTCCATGGAATTCTTTTGTGTTCAGGCCAGCCTCCACCTCTCACAACAAGGATCTATAGACAACCCATTTCGTCAGCTATTCTGAGACTCGTTGTTCTGTGTAGATTTATTAGTTTGGCATTTGCTCTATGTTAGGCATTGGGATAAACTGCTTTCCATTTATTTTACAATCTCAGTAAGTGTTCACAACAATCTATGAGGCAGATATTTCTCTGTTCTCTCCATTTTGCAGATGAGAAAAACTGAGGCTTAGACAAATTTAGTCTCTTACCAAATATCACACCTTACCAGTGGCAGAATTGACCCTCAAACTCATATTTGTATGGTTTTAACATTTCATGCCTTTATCGAAAATTGTACATATAGACAGTCCTAGAATATCTATGGAAGAAGTAGTTTTAGACATCTTTTGGAAAAAGAAAAAAGATCGTTTTGTAGTTAGGAAAGGTATAATTTAATGGCCCTGTTCCCATATTTCAAAATTCAAAGGATGACCCTACAATTTCACTCCTAGGTGTTTAAATAAGAGAAATGAAAACATATGTTCACATAAAAACTAGTACATAAATGCTCATAGCAGCTTTATTCATTATAGCCTCAAGCTGGAAACCACCCAAATTATCTACAAATAGCCACTAACAGGTGAATTATTTAACAAGTTGTGTTATAGTTCAACGAAATACTATTCAGAAATAAAAACTAAAGAACTATTGATACATATAACAGCATTGGCAAATCTGAGAAACATTTTGAGCAAAAGAAGCAAAGCGCAAAAGAATATATAATGAGTGATTTCTTTTATATGAAGTCCAAGAACAGGCAAAACCAACCCATAGAAACAGAAAGCAGATCAGTCAGTCATTACCTTAGCTAGGAATTAGGGTTGACTGCACAAGGGCTGTAGGGAACTTTCTGAGGTGATGGGAATATTCTATATATTGATTGTTTACATGAGTGTGTATACTTGTCAAAACTTGCAGCGATGCACTTTTAAATGGGGATCTTTTATGTAAAATATATCTCAAAAAGTTGATTAAAAATTAAAGAAGGAGACTTATAATTAAAGCTAGGAATATTGAGGCATTAAAGAAATAAAGACTAGCTAAATTTGAAGACAAAGGTATTGAGAATTGGAAGTCACTTAACAAAGGCAATAATGAATGGGAGATAGTTGATCTTGAAAATAGATGACTCAAAGGAAGAGGTGGACTTCAAACATCAGACACAAGGTTAAATGTAAGAGAGGTTTGAACAGCATTATACAATTCAGGGGATGGAGGTCTTGTTCTGCATGAGGAAACCTTTCTAACAACTGTTTGTCTAGCTAAACAACCAGTCCTGTGCAGTGGTAAACCCCAACAGAAGTGCTCAATAGAACTTAGGTAAATAACTATCAAGGGTGATGTTCAAAAAATCCTTAAAATGAACAAAAGGTCAAATTATAAAGCTTTCAAATAAATATAACTCCATTAATAACATGAAACCCATAACTTCATTTAAGTTGTCTGTAAAGTCTAGTTCAATTCAAAAAGCATATATGAGCACATCTAATTGAGGGTCAGCTGTCTATGTGCCAACATTTGGAATGGTTCATTAAATTAAAGTGCACACAAAATTGGCCTTAATTCTAAGAAGGCATTTGGGCTTCCTTATAAATGAAATACATTTACCCCCGCCACAAACACACACACTATGAACTGCCTCATTTCATCAAATTTTATGTAGCTCCTATTAAAGGCTGGGAAATGTGTTTCAAGTCGTAGAGCATATATATATACACACAGAGTACCCACGCTAATATATACACACAGAGTACCCACGCTAATATAATTGTTGGGGAGAGAACCACACATATTGCAACTACAGCAAGGTATGTATCCAAAGAATATCAAATACAAATTGCTCTGGAGTGTCAGAGGCCTGTAAGAACCTAGCTATATATACACTCTGCCCATTGCCTATCTTCACCAAGATATAGCAGGGGGTCCTCAAAATTGACACAGTGAAAACCTAACTTAATATCTGCTCAGTCAACCTTCTCTTATACATCCAGACCTGAACCTGAGATTCACTCTTGCTTCTTACTCCCACCACATTTAAGTGCCCATTAATTTTTCTGATTTACCTCTAGCATTTTTCACATCCAGCCCTTTCTCTTTATTCTCACTGCCACTCTCTATCAATCTGGCACCCACAGTTTACTACTACCTGGTTTAATGAAATAGCTTTCTAAATAGTCTCGCTGTGCCCAGTTTACCCTTCTGTGTAAGGAAGCCATTTCAGCAAAGCATTTAAGGCCCTCTGTGATTTAAACCTTACCACCTCATCATCTGAGTCCATCTTGCAGCTTCTTTCCTTTTATGTTAATAGTAGGTTGTTTGGAATTTTTACCATTGTCACTGGTTTGATTTCAGGGCTACTGTCTTGCTACATACATCTTGCCCAACCTTTAATCTGACGTTTCCTGCCATGGAAAACTTAAGCAAGAGAAGCCAAAGGAATATTCAGTTCTCTAGTGCCTGATACCCTGCAGGGCAGAACTCTGGAGAACGTGAGTAGGATTATGTGGTTTGAGGTTTCCTACGTCCTCTCTTGACTCTGAGACATTAGTTCTGCTAAGCCAAACCATATCTAACTTATTCAACCAGTTACAGATGTTTAGACGGTGGAGCAGAGAGACACCTGGCCTTACCACTGTGGCAGGAAGCAGACATCGAGGCAAAGCTAAGGTTACGAAAGGTGTGTTGAGAAGTAGCACCTGTGATTGAAAAGAGGAGGAAGCAGGATTGGACAGTAGGAGTCCTTCGCTGCAAAATGCCTTTCCTGCAGCCAAATGTTGTATTATGTAGGATTCCATGCCTGTGGATAAGGTACTACATAAACCTTAGGATAACAGCACTGTATGAGTGAGGCTCTGTGGGTAGAAAAAGCAAACGCATATCCGGGATCTATGTCTATCCTATAGGAACAAATGAATGAAGCTTTCCAGGATAGAAAGGTCCCAATGTAGTCAATTTTCTATCAAGTGGCCAAAATAGCACTATGCTAGGTGCTCAACACTGGTCTCTGCTATTGACAGGTTAGCCATTCAGAGGCAACAATAGATCAGCCTTGGTAAGCAGGCATCCATGTAGTGAGGTCCGTGCGTAACCGCCATTTCTGCTTCCATAGCTGCTTCGTTCACATGCCCGTCATGTCACCATTCGGTGTCACTGACAAAATCTGGCTGACATTAACTGCCCAAGTCATGTTATCTCCTTGACTGGAGAAATAGAAGTGCACTAGTGGGTATGAATGAGTGACACAAAGATGTTCATACTTTGCTCTCAGTCCCATACGTTCATTCATTGCTCATAAATCCATATATTCTTACCCTGTGACACTTCACCTTCCCCACAGTGTGGTTCACCAGGGTCACCATCTAAATCCCTATCCTGAAGATCTACCCTTACACCTATATTCCAAAGCCATCTTGACTAAGGCTATAATGCAGCTGCCATCCATTTACAGATACCATGCCAACCCATTCATAAACGGAGATGACAGTATACATGAGGTGAGGGTAGGCCACTGATGTAATGTGGTAAGTGGCATGGGTCTCGGGGTTCCTGTTCATACAGCTGTCTTATGACTTCCATTCATCCTCATGTTTGGTCCCCAATATTGCCATTTCTACATTTCCATCTCAAAATGAATTGCTTCTGGACCAGGCCAACCTTTTGAGTAAAACGCACCTCTTTATGGGCAATTCTCGATCCATGATCACTTGGACTTGCATATTCAGTCATGCTGCTTCTACTTGACCTCTGCAGCATTCCAGTAGCTGTTTTTTCAAAAAGAATTTAATTCTCTACTATAGATGGAATGGCTCTCTTTGGAATTCAAGGAGCCTGCTTGGCAGTTCTCACTCTGAGGCTTGGGATAAACTCCATACTACATCTTTTTCCACCACTTAAATATCCAACACCACATTGTATGGCCAGATTGTATGGCTCAAGAGGCAGACCTGCTTTCACCACAGCCTAGATCTGCCAGAGTCCTTCCTTGTTCCTCACCCTACTCAAACTTGAGAGTCTTTCATTTTGCCCAGGATATAGACTACACCACTGTTCCTAGGTATGAGGAACATTTATTCTCTTCATAATCATAACAGGACTACTAGATACGGTGATTCCTTCTCTGTAGTAAAAGATGTATGATATAGCAATTTGTCTTTTATCCTGGAGGGAACTTTGGTACATCCATGACTACTTAGTGATTAAAAAAAAAAACTTTATTGAAGTGGCAATAGCTTATTCTTGAAAATTAGTAGGGTTCATCTCTACCTTTCAGCCACCTCTTGCTCATCTTGCCCAATTAGCATGATGTTATCGATGATAAATCAAGGTGAGGCTTTCCGGGACATCCAGAAATCCAGATATCTTCAGACTATAGTAAAATAGTGGATAAGACATGTGACTTAGCCCTAAGGCAAATTATTAATGTATATTATTATTCATTCCATGGGAATGAGAACTGTTTTCTACCCTATATCCCAACTGGGATAGGAAAGAATACACTCACCAGATTAATGGCTACACACCTTGAAGTTTTATCGGTCTGCTCTCGGAGATATGACATCCAGCACAGTAGTTGCAATTGTGGCCACTACTTGGTTGAGTTGCCTACAGTCCTTCTCCAGGATCCTTCTGGTTACTGCAGGGGCCAGACTGGTCAATGAAATGGGGATCTTTAAGAGTAGCACTAATCTCCATGACCCACCACATCACCTCCTTGCCAAAAATACTGTTTTGATTTCGTATCTTGGCTGGATCAGGAGCCATTTCAGAGTCTTCCACATGACTTTCTCAACCTTAATAGCTCTTATCTCGTAGACCAAATCCATAATGTGTAGGTAGCTTCTACTTGCAAGAATGCCAATCTCATTATACATTAGAGAACTGGAAAAACGACCTCTGAATGAGTCAAAAAATCAGTGGACCCACTCACTGCCTACTGTAAGCCAGATTTTGGCCAAGACTATTTATTACTTGACCCCCAAATGACTCACTTTTAAAAAGAAGAACTATGATGATTCTTTGCTCGTAGTTTTCTTTGGAAAGTTTTTAGACCTGGAACTAATTGACTGAAGAAATGGTCAGGCCTCCAGAGGGCAGGACCCTGTCACAAGATGATGAGTATATATTGTAATAACTTCCCACAAAAAAAAAACCTATGAGCATTTATTCAAGTGACTGTAGACTGGAGAAATGGGACTGCCTAGACATTTCAAGGACAAGTGCACAAACACTCTAAATTGACGTCGATACCCAGAGACTCGAAGAATCCCCTCCCCACCACATGGAAAGAGATTTGTGATTGGTCCCTCAGTATTCCACACCTCCTTCTGTAGTGCTGCTTTTAAGATACAGGGCAAGCAAAAGCGTTTCTTTCTCACCTGTGTTCTCAGAAAAGTGTTTTCAATTTCTCAAACCACAGTATTGAAATTATGATGTCTGACTTCTCATCTTCAAAGGAGAGGTCCTCATCCCAGGAAGATCAGCTTACTTTTTTCACATCCTGAGAAACCTTCTTGAACGAATCCAATTATGGGAAACTCAGAAGTCTGTAGAGAATGCAAAATTGAAGAATTTTGAAACAAAATGCAAAATAAATACCTTTAACTTCAAAGTAATGTATTTAAATCAGCTTCTACCCAAAATAGCCATGTAATACATGGTTTAAACTAGTTTTTTGTTTGTTTGTTTGTTTGTTTGTTTAGGGGGGGGTGTTGTAATTTGTTTTTTTGGTTTTTTGGTTTTTAAGTGACAGTGCATGATTTTGCTGCTCTTGATATAAGACCATGGATAAGTCACTTTACTTCTTTGTGAATTGTTTCTTCATCTCTAAAAAGAAATAGAGAGTCTCGATTATAACAAAGTTTCTTCCCTCTTCCAAAACCCACAACTCTGTTTCCCTAAGATGTTAAAGAAATTCTTTGAGAAATTTTTGAAAATTTGTGAAATCTCTAAAACAGTGTGATTTTAATGAGTTTTCTTGCACATGGTGTGTACATCTATACTTTTTATTTCCTTACAGCTACATGTCAGTGAATTTTGTATTACTTTTGAATCTCCACATTTCAAACAACCTCTACGTGAAATCTTAGCTTTTTTCAAGATATCCATTAGAATTCAAAGCAAAGCAATTTTCCTGCCAAGATTTCTCCCTTTGTTATCTTGTCTTTCTATCATGGGCTCCATTCAGTCTGTTATAGAACTGGGGCATTGCTTAGGGTCGCCCCCTTACATGGAATATTAAATCATTGGCCATCTTTTCTAATGTATTTGCACCCAAAGGTCTGGTATGAAGGTTAAAAATCTATCTTGATATTATCACTTGGATAATCAAAGAAGTAATTACAAAAATGCTCTTGGAAAAGAGGCAGCATGATTCAGCCTTGGAAAAGCAATTTACTTCCTCTTTCTTTCAAAGGCATATTTGGCATGTGTCCATGATTAATTTAACGTTTACTCAACATAGCAATGAAGAGGGACCTCTTTTTATTATAGACAAGTTATTACAACCAAGGCGAGAAATGATTGCATATTTAAACATGTGATTATATCATAGTTTATAGGCTGAATATATGAATTACTAATTAAGACAACTCTAATGCTTAGGGCATAGCAAATATACCCTGGTGATATCTCTTTGTTTCAAATCTTTCTGATGAGTTGCTTCCTAATAAATCATAAAACCATAAAAATCACTGAACTGGCAGGAAGCAGTAGGAAGATCTACTCCAGCAATTTTCAAAGTGTACTCTGACAAACCGTAGAGATCCCCAAAAACAACTCAAGGGAGCCACAAGAAGGTATAGGATGGCAAAGTAAGTGAAGTTCAAAGTCCCTTGACCTGCTTCAACTTGAGCAACCCCTTTTATAGAGTTTGAAAGTTAGTTGTGCTACTAAGGAAGCTCATATTTTTTTTCTAATTTAGTTTTATAAATATAAATCCCTTGTGTCACATTTCCTCCACATGGTTATCTCATCTCTGCTTGAATTGCTTCAGGTGATAGGACTTTCTCTACTTTCGAGGCTGTCAATTTTACTTTCACAGTGGTCTCAGGAGGTCTTTTCTGATTTGGAAAGTATACATTCTGTCCTGGACGGAGGTGTTTGGATTCATTTACAAGGATTTAATTAGGTGTGTTAACAGGTTGTGTTCACCATGGAAGTAACTCAGAGATGGAGGTAGTGTGCAGGATGTTTATTAGGGAATGCCCTTGGAATCTATGCCTGTGGAAAAGTGAGAAAGGAAGGGGAAGACAGAGAAGCTAGGCTGTGCTGCACTTACCCTATGAGGAGCTTGGGAGCTGAAAGTGAACAGCCTCCTTAATTAAGAAAACTCAGAATCCAATTCTACATATCCTATCCCATCTTTTGCTATTCTCCCATGCTGAAATTTCCTTTAGGAATGGTCTCTTCCTTCTCTTATTAGGTTTAGCACATCTGAACATCAAAGCTGCGCTGTGATGCACATCACCACCATTTCTACACAAATATTGACATACCTCAAGATTAGCATGTTCGTATCTAATCCCTTCCCCTTCTTCATCTCAATGATGATAACTCCACCTACAAATTGCTAAGGTCAAGATATTTGGAATGACTCTTAACTCCTATCATTCTTGCATGCCCCATATCCATCCTTCATGAAATCATGTTTGCTCTACCTTCAAAGTATGACGGGAATCCAGCCACCTCTCACTATATCCAATACTATCATCCTGGTCTGGGGCACTATTTTCTCTCACCTTGATTACTGTAACTTTCCCTGATTCTGTCCTTGATAATCTACATTCCTAGTACATCAACTAGAGTGATGATTTTATGCTCAAAAATCTTCATTGGCTCCCTATTTCACTTAGAGCACAATTTAAATCTCTTCCCAAATGATCTACTTTCCATTATCTATGTGATCTCATTGTCTAACAACCTCTTGCCTGTTCACTCCATTTCTAGCACATGAGTTCGTATATCACATGTATGCATCAGTGGTGAGAAATGAAACCACTGCCAGATGGAGCAGAGCAGAAAGAACTTTGTATGGTAGAGCAAGGTGACTGTACATTTTTCTTTTTAAAAGTAGTGGAAAGACTTTGAATCATTTTCAGCAAGAAAGTAAAATGATTAGAAACTTGATTTGAAAAGATAAGCTAATGGCTTATACCAAAGATAGACTAAGGGAGTAAAACACAGGAGACACAGAGGATAGAGATGTTGCCGTAGAGGAGAGAAGAGCCTAAAAAGAGCACCAGCATCAGAAAGAGGAGACATGCAGAGTGTCGAGTGGACAGAGCTTGATACTTAGTACTTAATTGGTAGCCCTTTGAGTAATTGAATGACTTGTCTG
This sequence comes from Pteropus vampyrus, assembly GCF_000151845.1. Taxonomy (NCBI): domain Eukaryota; kingdom Metazoa; phylum Chordata; class Mammalia; order Chiroptera; family Pteropodidae; genus Pteropus; species Pteropus vampyrus. The sequence continues at coordinate 11,255,897 of NW_011888810.1, forward strand.
GAAGATGAATAAGAGGGATTCCTGGAATCCTGGATTGCACAGCTGGGAGGATGTGGGCACCATTCATTAAGTTAAGCAATAAAGGAAGAGGAACAAATTAGAGGACAACATGCTTTCTGTTGGGGATGTCTTGAGTTGAATGCACCAGGTGAATGCAAGTGAGATATTTTAGGAAGAAGTCAATCAAACAATTGGAGTTATAAAACAAATTCAGGGAAAAAAATCAAAGATATTGGGAGTCAGCTTAGAATGGCAATTGGAATAATGAAGGCAAATGGAAATATCAGTAATTAGGTCTGAGTAGTAGAGGGTCACTCATTCAGAATTAACAGGAAGGAGCTGTTGAAGTTTGTAATACAAATTAGTCACCTTTTGACCTATCCAGGTCATACCCAGTAGAAAAGAGACAGAAGGAGCCATGTGGCAATCAATAGATCACTTACTTAGGTTCTAATAACTCTTAAAACACACTACTCAGAACAGTTGGGTTTACTTAAAACCCTATCCCTAAATGTCTCCTGCAAACTCTGTTTCTCATGCTGCCATGCCAGTGGGCTTCCAGATGTATAGTCAGCCCTCCATACCCATGGGTTCCATACTCGAGGATTCAACCATGAATCAAAAATATTAAAAAAAAAAAAAAAAAAGTTGTTCCTGATGTGTACTATGTAGTTAGGCCTATGATGGTTGTGTTTGCACTAAATATGTACAGATTTGGTTTTTTTGTTATTATTACCTAAACAATATTACAATTATTTATGTAGCATTATATTTATATAGTATAGTATTTATATAGCATTGTATGAGGTATTATAAGAAACTTAGATATAATTTAAAAGATACAGTAGTATATGCAAATACTACACTATTTTATTAAGGGACTTGAGCATCCATGAATTTTGGTATCCACGGGAGTCCTGGAAACAATCTCCTATGGATACCAAGGGACAGCTGCATTTGAACAACGGATAAAAACCTGATGGAAGATTGAAGGGACAGGAAAAAACAAAGAAACAATTTTCTTTCTCCTTTTCAGGGTTTGGGGGCATTTTATGATAGTGGCTGAGTATCCTCAATGGTTCTAGCTTCTAACAAAGTTCCCCTTTTTCTGTGGAATGAAGCAGCCCTCTCCAATTCTAGCTCCCATCAGATAGGCCTAGCGCCTAGGTTCTGTTAATACCACCTTTTTCCTCTCTTTTTCTCTTCGTCCCTAGGGATGGTAGCATATTCCCAACGTTGCTGAAATCTCTTTCATTGTTTGACTTTTCACCATGCCGTAGTTGACTTCTCAGCTCTTTCATCATTTATGTAACCCACTAAATCTGTATACCTTAACCTGTGTTAAATTTGCATTACCTATAGTGGTCTCTATTTCTTAACGTAATGGGTGTTGACTCATATATTTGAAAAACATATCTGGAGACTAAAGCCAAAAATGAAAAGGCCTCTTACTAACTCTGTCTCAGGCAGTAACCCCAAAATAATAAAAGGAGTTCACTTTCACTATTTTTAACAGATTTAATCATACCTATCCAATGGAAAAGAAAGAAACTAGGAGACCAGGGCAGGGAGAACAAGTCTATTTCTCACCCAAAGACTAGGAAAACAGATTGAGTCAATTCTATCTGTGAGCAGAAAGGGGAAAAGCCATGAACTTCCTTTCCGGGCTGAGAAATTACCCTCTGGTAAACAAAATCCTGGTTCTCAGCTATCTCATCAATCAGATAAGTCGTCCCCAAGGTGAAGGGGTTAGTCCTGCATGCCTTCCTTGCCTGTGAAGGACTCGGTCACAGGGAAGGGGGAGCACGTGCATGCTCACTCTCCCCACACCATCTTCAAAGGAGCAGAGTGGCTAGCACCTTCCCTCTATCGAAAGCTATGGTCTGGAAAATTAATTCCTTCCTGCAAGTAACTAGGGAGCCAGGGAAAACTGGTATGACTGAGTCCAAAGAGAAAGCAAACTTCAATAAGAAGGAGAGATCAATAAGATTAAATGTTCCAGAAACCTTAAGTTAAGATAGCAATTGAAAATTAGTTATTGGATTCACCAACTAGGAGAGATTTGATGACTTTTAATAAGCAGCTTCAGAGATATAATGGAGGCATTAAGCAGACTCCAGTGCCTTGAGAATTAAATAGTAAAAAAGTGATTCGGATGTGACTGGACATTTTTTTTCAAGTAGTTTAGCAGGGAAGGATATATGCAAGGGTGAACAAAAGAACAAGGGTGAACAAATAGGGAGGGCATGTTTTTAATTAAAAATATTTGTACATGTTTATATGCTGATACAAAAGAACCCATAAAGAGGTAAAAGTTTGAAGATAGAGTAAAAAGAGGATTCGTTGATGAAGCAAGATCACTCAAGGGCCAAAAGAAAATAGGGTGAGAAATAAATATAGTGGGCAGATAAATCATGGAAGGAAGAAACTCAATTCTTGTCTTGAGCTAAGACAGTGAAAGGTGAACATAAGTGTAGATGCATCTACATTTTTTGAATGCATTTAAACATCCTTAATTATTTTCCTCAAAATTAATTCAAGACACATATTACTGCTAGTCAAAGATATCGATTAGTATTCAAAATCAGAATTAAAAAGTTAATCACATTAGTAATGTTATCTCACTGATTTCATATAATTCCAGCCAAAGGAGAAATATCCCCCAATGGAAGAAGTCACTTCCCCTTATAGCTTCCCTCACCTTGCTTGTCTCCATTATTTTTGCCAATGGTGGTAGTCTGAAACAAAGCTGGACAGAAAGTTGTTTCATTGGCATACGAATTAAACCAGCAGTTTCTATGTTGTGCATATTTACAAGTTATATGAAAAAGTTGTTCCATGAGATAAACAATATTTACAGTTTACTGCAAAATATATCGCAAGTCTTATTATTGACCGTCTCAGGAGAATTACACAAAATGCACTGTTCACCATCACTGGACTATAGAAAATTCTACACAGGATCACACAGGACAGATTTTCTAGGAAGCACACTTCCATAGTGAGGTTTTGTGAAGTATTTCACTTCTACCTTCTAGGGCTTTTCTATGTGAAAACAGCCCCTGTAATGTATTCCACTGGACTCCAGACTCAGAAAGTTCTAGGGAAGCTATAAAAGCGCTCATGTTATAATGACTGTGGCACAACTTGTCAACACCTGATTGAAAGTGGTTACTTGAGCATGGGAAGTGTTCCACACCCATTATCAGAACCCCTCCTTTTTCCTAATCTCCACTTCTAAGATCTCTGTAAAGCCGTTTGTTAAATGGAAACCATCCCAAGAAGGATGATACTCTTATAAACAGCAAACTCTGCAACTGGGATCATGACAATGAATTTTCCATGCTAACTTAAATCAAAAATCTTAGCAATGATACCCTCATATGATTAGCTTGATCTGCTAGTTGCCTACATAGGTTCAAAATATCAAAGTTGAAAAACTCCTTATTACAACATTTCTCAAAATGTGATCCCAAGAACCCATCTGAGTTAGAATCACCTAGAT
>NW_011888810.1:11259451-11262326 GCF_000151845.1 Pteropus vampyrus
ACATAGGTTCAAAATATCAAAGTTGAAAAACTCCTTATTACAACATTTCTCAAAATGTGATCCCAAGAACCCATCTGAGTTAGAATCACCTAGATTGCTTAGTGTAAAATTGGCCCATCTCTGGTCTTAATATTTTCTGCAGATGAAGCAAGTCTGTTGTTTTAGCAAATTCCCCAGGATTATTGTTTGTGAACTAAAACCTAATGAACACTCTCTCAGAAACCCTCTACTCTGACTCCTCTTACTTTTTTTTTTTCAAATTTTATTGAGGAATTACACACAGAGAAAAGAACAAAAATGCACAAATTTTAACAAAGTGAACATATCCATGTAAGAGCATTTCTGTCAGGAAACAGAACCTGACCACCACCTCAAAAGTCCCTGTGTCCCCCTTTCTAACCAATAACCCCATGGAGGAGACTCACTCTCTTGACTTGTAGCATGATCAGTTTGTTGTGCCTATTTTGGAGCCTTATATAAATGAAATCACATAATGTGTACTTTGGGAGGACTGGCTTCTTTGACTCAGTGTTATTTGGTGAGATTTATTCACACTGTTAAGATCCTTATAGTTTGTTTCTGAACTTTGCCGTGCAGTATCCTATTGCATGGATATACAATTTAATTATCCTTTCTATTATACATAAACATTTGGCTTTGCTTGGGCTATTACAAATAGTGCTGCTCTGAGCGCTTTTGTACATGTCTTTTGGCCCACATTTGTACACGTTGCTATATGACTAGAGATAAAGTTACTGGATCATAAGGCATCTTATGTTTTGTTTAGCTTTCGTGTTTTGTTTTGTTTTTTGTTTTGTTTTAATTTCAAAATGATTGCACCAAATTAAACCCCAACCAGCAGGGTATGAGCTTTCAGTTGCTCTACACCCTTTCCCCCTCAACTTGATACCATCTGTCTTTATCATGTTACTCATTGTGGTGGAGCTATAACAGCATCACATCGTGGTTTTAATTGTATTTTCCTAATGACTAGTTAAGCACTGTTTCCTATGTTTTTTGACCATTTTAATATCCTCTTTTATGAAGTGCAAGTCAAGTCTTTCATTCATTTTTAAAAATGGAGTCCTCTGCCTTTTGCTTATTGAAGCAATCCTTTTTGCATTTGGATTCAAGTCCATTGTTGGATAAATATATTGCAAATATAGTCCCAAATTGTGTGGTTTGACTTTTCACTTTCTAACGAGTAATTTTTTAACAGAAATTCTTAATTTAAATATAGTCTAGTTAATCATGTATCATTTTTTATGTCTTTCTTAAGATTATTTACCTACCCCAAGTTCATGAAAATATCTTCCCACATTTTTTTTTCCCCCCAAATGCCTCCTTGTTTTATCTTTTACACTGAGGTGGGCTATCTGGCTGGAATTTATTTATTTTTATTTTATTTGTATGGTATGCAATCTCTCTCTTTCTATATACATATAAAATGAAGCCTAAAGAGAGGGCCAAGAGTACGCATTTGGTACAGAGGAGGCAGGTTCCAGAGTTAGAGCTGCCTGCTTTGTTTGTTTGTTTGTTTGGATATGATTATTTTAGTTCTCAGTATCGATTTCTCCAGATAAAAGAGTCTCACCAACTTATGGTTTCATTTAAAGTCTTATTTCCTGTCCTTCATTCTGATCTCAGCCACCTCTAATTCCCTTATTTTTTAAGCTTCTTATTGTACACAGGCAAAACAAAGATATCAAAAAAAGTTCAGCCCCCTAACCCATAGGTCACATGTGTCTGGTACATGTAGTACCACTTTCCTGACATGAGTTGGAGTCATGGTCTCCAAATATCCTGGTTCCATGCTAGCCTTTGTCATTATTTAATTATCTAGAGAAAAAAGTAAATTTGCCTGTATTTTTTAACTGTAAAAGGAATAGAATGAGATTAGATCTAAGTTTCCTTTTATATCTATTTAAAAAAAAAAAAGCACCCTATAATCTCATTATTTTATTTTCAAAATAGCCAGTTTCTCTGTAATTATGGCAATGTATGACACATTTTCTCCTTATTCATTCACTGCAAAAAAAGAATGTCTAGATATTATTAAAACTTAAGGACATTCTGTGAAAGCAACTCAAAGTATTTAAATTTTTGCAATACATAAAATATCTTATCCCTTTATTGCATTTTGCCAAAGGATTTCCATTTTAAAACCCAACTCCCGTCTGACACCTTCATTAACCACGCAGATGTGTTGTTTGATGTGTTATTCCTTTAGAAAAAAAAAAAAAAAAATCTCAGTTTCTAACCAGGCAGGAAAGACAGATTGAGATTGAGGCCAAAGAATGAATTTTATTAATGATTGCTGCCTGATTTTGTATACATATTTCAGCTCACATCCTGAGAAATTCTTTTTCACTCAATCCATTTCTATTACAGTCCTGTATTGTGTTACCACCTCATTATCTGTCTGAGAGCCTGATTCAAAGTGAGGTTTAACATGCTGTGCATTTGGACAGCAAAGAGCAAGATTTTTTTTTTTTTCCTAACAGGAAATTCCTGGGAGGTCTCAGGCCACTTTCTTTTTATCGCTGACAAGTTGGTTTTGATATTTGAGAATGTAGAGATCAATACAGACTTAGCTGTCAAAATGGCTTGATAGAAGAAACTCTTTAATATTGTGCCAGGAATAATACCTCATATCTCTGAGACCCATGCTATAAACTTTGCAACAATTTCCGAGTGCCCCTACAGGAAGACCCCTGGAATAACTTCAAAGGATTTAAGGGAAGCATTTATATCTAGTTCTAGACCTGACCCACTCATCACCCTTAGACCTGAATTTAGACTTCATCGAAAGTAGTGTTAGGAATCCATGACATGCTTCCATGATTTTAAATGGCCTGAAGAAAAATGACATTTT
>NW_011888810.1:11262376-11265029 GCF_000151845.1 Pteropus vampyrus
AAAAAAAAAAAAGCACCCTATAATCTCATTATTTTATTTTCAAAATAGCCAGTTTCTCTGTAATTATGGCAATGTATGACACATTTTCTCCTTATTCATTCACTGCAAAAAAAGAATGTCTAGATATTATTAAAACTTAAGGACATTCTGTGAAAGCAACTCAAAGTATTTAAATTTTTGCAATACATAAAATATCTTATCCCTTTATTGCATTTTGCCAAAGGATTTCCATTTTAAAACCCAACTCCCGTCTGACACCTTCATTAACCACGCAGATGTGTTGTTTGATGTGTTATTCCTTTAGAAAAAAAAAAAAAAAAATCTCAGTTTCTAACCAGGCAGGAAAGACAGATTGAGATTGAGGCCAAAGAATGAATTTTATTAATGATTGCTGCCTGATTTTGTATACATATTTCAGCTCACATCCTGAGAAATTCTTTTTCACTCAATCCATTTCTATTACAGTCCTGTATTGTGTTACCACCTCATTATCTGTCTGAGAGCCTGATTCAAAGTGAGGTTTAACATGCTGTGCATTTGGACAGCAAAGAGCAAGATTTTTTTTTTTTTCCTAACAGGAAATTCCTGGGAGGTCTCAGGCCACTTTCTTTTTATCGCTGACAAGTTGGTTTTGATATTTGAGAATGTAGAGATCAATACAGACTTAGCTGTCAAAATGGCTTGATAGAAGAAACTCTTTAATATTGTGCCAGGAATAATACCTCATATCTCTGAGACCCATGCTATAAACTTTGCAACAATTTCCGAGTGCCCCTACAGGAAGACCCCTGGAATAACTTCAAAGGATTTAAGGGAAGCATTTATATCTAGTTCTAGACCTGACCCACTCATCACCCTTAGACCTGAATTTAGACTTCATCGAAAGTAGTGTTAGGAATCCATGACATGCTTCCATGATTTTAAATGGCCTGAAGAAAAATGACATTTTATTGACAATCTGGCTACTCAAGGCAATTAAAATTCCACATCCCTTTACTACTGGAATATTTTAACAGATCATTTTAATTACTCTGGATCTCTTACCCAGATCAGAAACTGTGATTGAAAGATAACTGCTAGGAATAAAAAAATAAGGAATTAAATATTACTGAACAAATAACATTTGTTTGAAAGATAGCCCTTGGTATTCTGTCCTGATTGCAGTGGTGGTTATATGCATCTATGCATCCGTCAAAGCACATTGAGCTGTATACCAAAAAGGGTAAATTTTATCATACATAAATATAAAAATATATTTTTAATTAATCCTTTCAAAACAGAGTAGGGGTGAAAGTCATTCTCTTAGATGGACAGAGTGTATTGTCCTAAAACAACATGGCGGAGAGAGAGTGTGTCTTAATTGAGACGCAAGGACCCAAACGTCTTGATGGAGAGAGGTAGGCAAATGTGTTAGGGTCACACCACTGGGGTGATGGCATTGCCCATTATCAATCCTAGGGGAAGCCAAGAGAGAGGGACAGGAAGTCAAGGAAGTGGAGATGGAAACTTGAAGTGTCACCAGTTGATGCTTCAAGCAAAGGAGTTGGGATAGAGGTGGCACAGACAACAAGGACACCAAGAAAGAGCATAGTCAGGTGGACGCAGGAGACCTCAGATGCAGAGCCTAGAGCTAAGCCCATGAAAGGACACCATGGCAGGTTTTGTTTTTTCTATTTTTTTCTAACAGCTTCTTCAAGTCAAGTAATTTTAGCCCTGATCTCTGCACTAATTGGCAGTGTAAGCTTGCTTCTTCTCTCCGGGCTTCAGTTTTCTCATCACCAAAATGTTAAGACTGGGAGAGAGCATCCCCCTGGTCCCTTCCACTGGAGAACATCACGTGAATTCAAAGTTTAAGTCAGAGTCTCTCTTGAATAAGCTTTGTCTCATATATACATGACACACAAACATCACTAATATTGGTGTATACAATCTCACCCATGATAGAAATAATAGCTCTTCACTTGGTTTTTACCCTGAAGCTCCCTTACTTTTTCTCTGTGAAGCAAGTAGAGATGTGGTACATCCAGGCAGTAGAATATTACCAGTGTTTGGAAGAAATGAGCTATCAAGCCACAAACGGATATGGAGGAACTTAAATGCTTATTGCTAAGTGAAGGAGGCCAATCTGAAAAGGCTACAAACTGCATACCAACTATCTGCCATTTTGGAAGCGGTAAAACTAGGGAGACAGTAAAAGAAGTCAGTGTTTGCCCGAGGCTTTGGGGAAGGGAGAGAAGGAAGGGAAGAATGCATGGAACACAGGAGATTTTTAGGTCATAGAGCTACAGTAAAGGCAGATCCATGTCATATGTTTGTCAAAACCCATAGACTATACAACAAAAAGAATCGACCCTAATGTAAACTATGAACTTTAGTTAATAATATTTTATAGCAAATGAATGACACTGATGGCAAGGAGTTAATGATAGGGGGAAGGGGGTCTGGGTATGAGGGCCTGAGGTGATACATGGAAACGCTCTCTTTTATTCTGTACTTTTCTGTAAACCTAAAACTGCTTTTAAAAACAAATTTTATTAATTTTAAAAAATAAAAAATAAGCATTTGGCAAGATTATTAAAGAAAAAAAAATCTCAGGCTACCTTTGAGCGATACTCTCGGCTAAATCCACCCTAGTAGGATAACTTATTTTCTA
>NW_011888810.1:11265079-11273239 GCF_000151845.1 Pteropus vampyrus
GATGCAGAGCCTAGAGCTAAGCCCATGAAAGGACACCATGGCAGGTTTTGTTTTTTCTATTTTTTTCTAACAGCTTCTTCAAGTCAAGTAATTTTAGCCCTGATCTCTGCACTAATTGGCAGTGTAAGCTTGCTTCTTCTCTCCGGGCTTCAGTTTTCTCATCACCAAAATGTTAAGACTGGGAGAGAGCATCCCCCTGGTCCCTTCCACTGGAGAACATCACGTGAATTCAAAGTTTAAGTCAGAGTCTCTCTTGAATAAGCTTTGTCTCATATATACATGACACACAAACATCACTAATATTGGTGTATACAATCTCACCCATGATAGAAATAATAGCTCTTCACTTGGTTTTTACCCTGAAGCTCCCTTACTTTTTCTCTGTGAAGCAAGTAGAGATGTGGTACATCCAGGCAGTAGAATATTACCAGTGTTTGGAAGAAATGAGCTATCAAGCCACAAACGGATATGGAGGAACTTAAATGCTTATTGCTAAGTGAAGGAGGCCAATCTGAAAAGGCTACAAACTGCATACCAACTATCTGCCATTTTGGAAGCGGTAAAACTAGGGAGACAGTAAAAGAAGTCAGTGTTTGCCCGAGGCTTTGGGGAAGGGAGAGAAGGAAGGGAAGAATGCATGGAACACAGGAGATTTTTAGGTCATAGAGCTACAGTAAAGGCAGATCCATGTCATATGTTTGTCAAAACCCATAGACTATACAACAAAAAGAATCGACCCTAATGTAAACTATGAACTTTATTTAATAATATTTTATAGCAAATGAATGACACTGATGGCAAGGAGTTAATGATAGGGGGAAGGGGGTCTGGGTATGAGGGCCTGAGGTGATACATGGAAACGCTCTCTTTTATTCTGTACTTTTCTGTAAACCTAAAACTGCTTTTAAAAACAAATTTTATTAATTTTAAAAAATAAAAAATAAGCATTTGGCAAGATTATTAAAGAAAAAAAAAATCTCAGGCTACCTTTGAGCGATACTCTCGGCTAAATCCACCCTAGTAGGATAACTTATTTTCTAAGCCAAGCTGTCATTTCGTGACATTGTTTTGTCTGAATTCTCTATTTTGACTTTATCACGATCTTAGTGATTCATTTCATACGTGATAACAATATTCCTTCATTTGTTCAACCTGTATATGTTAAAATGTCTTCTGCACACACATCTCCCCAGTAGGTATAATGAACACATTTCGTCCGCTTTGTTGGAAACAGATGTTGGTGAGTGTTCTGACTGTAGCCTGCTGGAATGAAATCAGGCACCCAGTCTGTGCAGGGACCTCAGATGTGAGAAAGATTTGGGCAATGATGCACCCAGGGAATCAAGCACCACCCACTGTGTTGGTAGGATTACTACAAATGACAGAAACCCAAATCTAGAAACCAACAGACAAAAAAAAAAGGTATATTAGCTAATGTAAATTAACATTTCAGAGTGATAAAAATTATCTGATTTCTTTCTCCTTTCCTTCTCATTTCCTCTCTATCTTTTGTCTGTTCTTATTATTTTTATTTTCTGTCAGACTGTCTGTTTGGTCAGAAAAATGGACTTGGTAGATCCTTGCTTTCAATGTTATTTCAGATTTTTATCTCAGAATGAGAGCTGCTTCTTTCTCTTTTTCCCTCCCTTTTTTCCTTTTCCCTTCTTCTTTGCCACTCCTTATGCTCCCCCTTTCTTCCTGTCTCCTTTGCCTCTCCCTCTTCTAGTCTCAGTTTTCTATATTAAATCTCATAGAAGATAATTTTATGGATCATGCAAAGGTCAGGGTGTATCCCCCTGGACCAGTCTTTGTGCATAAGGAAAGAAGGGAAGGAGCACATGACTGACAAGGGCTGGATCAAAGGTCCAGATATGCAGCCACGTTCATCAAAGCTCCATGATAGACTACTCTGTCGGAACCCCGCAGCATAAAGAAGGGTACTGGAGAGACACATTTAGCACCTGTCCACTAACCAATGAGAAAGCTCAGTGTCCTTGGTGAGGTAAGCCTTACCCATGGGAGTTGCATCACGGTACCTGAGGAACTCAGAGCTTTAACAATTTGAGACTCTTTGAGACACACTTCTATACCAACACGACCAAAGAGTACTCCTGGGATTGAGACATGACCTAAGTTTGACCAAGTAAGAATCACCCCCATTTTTGTATTCATTAGTTGTTGGAATGAAGGACTTTCTCAGGGCTGGCTCTCTGGGAGGGTAGGGTGTAAGTCTACAAGAGCATTGCTCATCTGTGCCACCCTGTGGGAAGAACTTGAGAATCAAGTCGGTCAGAGCAGACACAAGAGAAAGAGTTTTGATGCCTTTTGAAGTTCTGTCTGTGTCTGAGGGTAGTAATACCTTTATATTCCATAGGTAAATTAACCAATAAAATTTAAACTTGACAGGTACACTAATACAATGAAGGCTACTGAAGTAACATATCTGTATTTTATGTGGGACCTTCTGGAAGCACCTTCTTATGCATATTAATGATGGGACTTTTGCACACACAATAGGCATTCAAGAAACATTTGTTAATCAAATTATCAACCACCAGCCATGGCCCTACTATGTAAAATACTGCTCTTGGCCTGGGGATATATATAAATAACAGCCCTTCAAGAAGCTCACAGCCCAGTGGTAGAGAAGAGCATGAAGCAATCAGTTACAGTGCTACATGGGAAGATAACATGAAGTTTAGTAGTGGTAAAAAGGAAGGAGAAATAATCTTTTTGGATGAGAAGAAAAACTTGGAGACCACATCTCTGACAATGGAAGATAAAGCAAGTGTTCACAAGACAGGGTTAGAGCGTTCCAGAAACAAGCTCAGCCCGTTCATTAGGCAAGGCATAACGAATGGCATGTTCAGGGAAGAGGAAGTTTTCCTGTACAAGAGTGCAGTACGGTCTAGCAAAATTGGATCGAAACGCATCTAAGAAGTGTACTGAGTTTCAATGATGAGGAAGTGTTTATTCTGCACCAATCAATTTTGTGAAAAATAGGAAGCCAAAAACATTTTTAAAATAAGAACTGAATTGTTCATATTTAAATTTTAGAGGATGCATTCAGTAGTAAGAGGGGACATCTGATACTGCGTGGGGCAGAAATAGAATAGAGATGGGTATAAAAACATAAGTATTCTTCTAATAAACTAAGAGATGATAGGGCGCACCAAAGGCAGTTATCATTGGGGTGAGAAGAAGAGACAACGGGGTAAGAGAAAGAAGAAGAGAGGGTAAGAGAAAGAATGACAGAATGCTAGGTGAGAATACAGGAGAAATAATTTTACCTTCTTAACAATCTTTGCAACGATCAATGTGCCAGAAAGTAAAGGGATCCTGGGTGAACTTGACCTAGATATCTTCAAGTGGCCGACACTTCAGTGGCAGGCATTTTTTGGAATAGTTCATGGGAAGAATAACCTACATCTTTGGATCCTGCATCACCTTAAGCAGAAGTCTTTCCTGCAAGCACTGGCCAGCCACAGTTCTTACACTGAAATAACATCCCAGAGCCCATCTACCAGCCAGACTTCACTGAGGTTTTCAAAAAGGAATTAGCATCATTCTCAGTCGACATACACCTGTTATGTGCAAGATGCTGGATCAGACTAGCCTCCTAAGCATTTTGCAGGTATTACCTCATGCAGTTCTCACAACTATCCTATGAGGTGAGCAGTATTATTATCTTCATTTTCCAAGTGAGGAAAATAAGGTTTAGAATAAGTTTGCATTCTGTTGTTTTTGTTTTCTTCTATTTAAATCATCTTGTGTATATATACATTAGATTCATAGGGAAAAAGATCCTAAATATTTGCCACACCCTTACATAACATTTGGAACAAGATAATAAGGATCAAATAATAGTCAAATGGATTGACCATTTTTCGGGGAGTATTTAAACCTCTCCCATTTTTTTCTGGCATTATAAATAATGCTGTGATAAACATCCTTATTTACAAAAGAACAGATCTCTGGTTATCCTCCACAGTGAACTAGTATGAACAGGTCTTCGTCGTAACATTTTTTCCCCAAATTTTGAAAAGGTTTCTAAAAATAGTGTTGAAGCTTAGTAGTATTATGGGTTGTCATAGTTTTAAAACAAAGTTTGGAGGAAGAATGAGTTGGTTAATGAAGGAAGAGCTGGTAACACAGTCAATTGCATGTCTTACTAATTCAACTGGCCTTTTCTCCCCATCGTCACCTAATAATCATAAGGCTGTTTTAGACAGTGAATTCTATTTGAGCAACAAAACAGTTCAAGGCCATACATCGGTTATTCGCTAACTCTTTCTTCTTTGTATCATGAATCCCTATTTATTTTAATCTACTTTACTTATTGATAATATATTTTTAACAGTCAATATTTGATAGATTTGTAGGTAAGGTAAAACATTTTTAGTGAGAAAACCACAATACAATGGAAGCAGTCTCAAAATGTTCTCTCAGGATCATAAACTTCTTTCAAAAATGTTATTTCTATTTCTTTGTGAGTTAAAAATCTTATACTTAAACGGAGGTTCAGCATAAATTTAAGGGATGATGATTTGTCTTTGAAATAATTTTCTTAAAAAGTCAACCATAGAATAGAAAAGTAGTTGCTAGAACTAGGAGGATAGAAGATTAGGGGGAAGTTAGTAAGGGACAAACTTTCAGTTATAAGATGAACAAGATTCTGAGGATCTAAGGTGTAACACGGCGACTATTCTTATCACGCTGTATTGTATAATTGAAATGTGCTAAGAGAGTAGAACTTAAATGTTCTCACCTAAAAAAAAAAAAAAAGAGAGAGAGAGAGAGAGTAAATACATAAGATGATAGATGTGTTAATTCAGTGGGGGAATCATTTCACAATGTATGTGTATGTACATCAAATCATCACATACACTTTAAATACCTTACAATTTTATTTTTCAATTGTACCTTAATAAAGATGGAAAAAATAAAAATAGATCTAAATTATTTTATCAGAGCTATATAATTAAGGTCTTTAACAGAAACAAAATAAAATGAGTGAAAATATATAAATAAATAAAATTGAGTTTTTTAATTAGAATTTCAAGTGTTTTTATAGTTGATTTGTCAGGCTTTTTCATTTCTTTTATAACTATTTATTCATCCACAGTTCACCTTGAATCATTTTAATAAACTTTCCATTTTGAAATTATTTTAAATTTACAGAAAAGTTACAATGATAATACAGACTGTTTCTGTTATATATGCACTTTACCTAGTTTCTCTGTGTTAACTCTGTATACAACCATTTATTAAAACTAAGACATTAACATTGATACACTACTATTAACTAAACTACAGACTTTATTTGGATTTCACCAGTTTTTCCATGAATGTCTTTTTCCTGTTCCAGAATCCAGTTACTTCAGAATCCAAATACTACATTGCATTTAGTCTGTTTTTTCATTTATGTAATTTATAGATCTGACTGAATTGTTACTGTTGCTAATTTGAAATGTGGCTGAGGGAGGCTCATCCTCAGAGTAGCAGTTCCTTCTGTTGCCCTGTGGTCCACTTCTGCCTGGCTTGTTAGTATTATCGTCAATCAATATTCTCTTTTAAAGAATTTTAAATATCCACTTCTTTTTAAATGGATTAATTTAGTCACACTTCTATTAAATAATCCATAAATCTACTTAACTCAGCCACCCTGAATGGCAGGACTGAACAACGCGATGGCAGTAGAATAATGGCCACCTTTGCCAAGTTATGATGCTCTCACTCTTTCACAGGACACATCAAGCCTTGTTCAGGACCTGGGACTCTCTGAAAGATTGGAGGGGCTAATGGCATGAGCTTCAGTCAATGTGTAATTTTCATAAAAAAAAAATTTTCTTATATTTTAGAGAAATGGTTATAAGTTCTATGTAGATATACAAATACAAAAATAGATTCCAGTATTTTCTTCCTACACCTCCACAGATTTGCTTGACACACTGGAGGGATTCTACCCCACTGGAGATTTCCCAACTTCTGTGGGCTTCAGTGATGCTGGCGGGGAGTACCAGTGCCACGCGGGCTGTCGGGCTGGAGTCCCCACTCCATAGCCTCCCTGTCTAGTCCTCACCTCTCAGGAATGCATCCTTATTAAACCAGGTTCAGAAGCTCAGTGCATCTGCTCTGAGTCACTAAAAAATGCTCCTGAAATATGACATCTGCAGTGTTAGGGAGAGCGGGACTTTGTTGTGTGGCATTTAAACGTTCAGCAAGATCACAGGACGTCTGTTATTTCAAGTTGGACTTGATTATTATTTTTTTTTTTGAAACCGCCAGACTTTCAGACCATACAATACCAGCTTTCTTCAAATGTAACTCTTTAGTTCCTTTTATGGTAAAGTTTAATACTGTGAACATATGGAGGGTCTGAACGTCTGCCAAATGTTTTAAAAGACAAGGTTATAAATACCCTGGCAGCAAGCTTTGTTCCTTAATGTATGGCTCTGTTACTCAGAGTCAATGTGGAAGATAAATCAGAACATAGAGCTGGTTTGGGCATTAACTTGATATTTCTGGCAAGTATTCGTGGTATCTCATTTGATGGAGAGAAAGAGAAGTGGTTGCTCTGAGGTAACATTAACAGAATGCAAAAAAAAAAAAAAAATTATAAAAGACCAAGAGCAGAATGGTAGTTTAACTGAAATATCTAAAATGTAAATACACGGTCCAATTTTCTTACCAGAAAATTGAGGCTTAAAGAGTCATTACGATGCCCATGGGATTGGAAATCACACTCATTGCCCCTTTCCTCTAGATTTGAAATCGATACCTCTTCATTTTCTTTGTAATGGAACTCCCTCTCCTACCCCATGCTCAGTCCTTCACTAATTCCCAGGGCCCTATGCTCAAGTGTCCCTCCGCCCAAATTTGGGCCGATGCCTACCTGCCTCAGTTCAGGACTCACCACTGTCATCCCTCTGTTTCTGCTCTTTCTCTAGAAACGGTGATTCTCTCACCTGCCCTTGGTCTCCCCGCAGCATCTGACACAGCTGGTCCCACTGTGGCTGGGCTGACAGCCGAAAGGGGCCTTACCTACTTTCTCAACATAAGATGCACTGTGTCAAGACTGGGCCTAACATGTCTTTGAGACGAGGCCTCTTGGGTGAATAAACCTCAGCGTTGGTATAAGGAAAGCCCTTCGCATGAACTTTCCAGGTCACTAGGATAATGTTGAGTAATTCATGTCCTTCTCACAGTAAGTGCACTTAGTGTTCTGAGTGGCTTAATGTAGCTTCTGGAGAGCCTGGACTGAGCTCATTTATGTGGCAGAATATGACCGTGGCAGGGGTTAAGGAAGGAGTCAGGGGAAGTTCACTGTTTTTTCACTTCCTGGATGAGGATTTTTTTTTTTCTTTTGGATATACCATCTAAGCCTGAATTTCTCCATCTCTAAAATGGGAATAATAACAAATCTGACTGCCTTAAAATATTAATATAAGACTCAAATGACATAAGACACAAGAAAGCTCATAAGAACCCTAGAAGTACTCTTGTTATTTGTATTAAAGAGCGAGGTTTTGCTGGAGTAACAACCTTCACCTCTTATGTTGAATTAACAAACACAATTTAATCTCTCGCACATGATACGTGTTGTCTGTGGGTTTCTTGCTACTCTGCTCCAAGTGTCTGCTTCGTTCCAGAATTCAGGGTAACCTCTAGCTGGGATACTGTTTCCTGGTAGTGGTGGGGAGAGGCAAGATAGAACCCCATGATGGTTCTTGGACCTTCTGCTCAAATGTGCCATATGTTACACCTGCTCATAGTTCATTAGCTAAAGCAAGTCATAGTAGGAAATGTGACCTCAGTTGGGTAGGAGCATTTACTCACCTCATAGGAAGGAACTAGGAAAGTATCTGACAGGGCCGGGCCTGTTGAGAGGACCAGTGACTGACTAGTTTGAATAAATAATACGAATATAAAACTGGGAGTGGAATTAAGGTCCAATCAAGTCCCTTGGAGATGTAGTTCATTAAAAAAAAAAAAACCCAATAAAAAAAAAAAAATTGTCACAGTTTTCTCTTCTCTGCTTTATCTGTATGCCTTGAACAGCTGCCATGAAGTAGCCTAGGAAGAAGGGACTAATCTGAAATTAAATAAACATGGAGGAAGAAGAAGATGAGAGATTTTATGGAGAAAATTAGAGAAAAA
>NW_011888810.1:11273289-11309126 GCF_000151845.1 Pteropus vampyrus
TTTTTTTTTTCTTTTGGATATACCATCTAAGCCTGAATTTCTCCATCTCTAAAATGGGAATAATAACAAATCTGACTGCCTTAAAATATTAATATAAGACTCAAATGACATAAGACACAAGAAAGCTCATAAGAACCCTAGAAGTACTCTTGTTATTTGTATTAAAGAGCGAGGTTTTGCTGGAGTAACAACCTTCAACTCTTATGTTGAATTAACAAACACAATTTAATCTCTCGCACATGATACGTGTTGTCTGTGGGTTTCTTGCTACTCTGCTCCAAGTGTCTGCTTCGTTCCAGAATTCAGGGTAACCTCTAGCTGGGATACTGTTTCCTGGTAGTGGTGGGGAGAGGCAAGATAGAACCCCATGATGGTTCTTGGACCTTCTGCTCAAATGTGCCATATGTTACACCTGCTCATAGTTCATTAGCTAAAGCAAGTCATAGTAGGAAATGTGACCTCAGTTGGGTAGGAGCATTTACTCACCTCATAGGAAGGAACTAGGAAAGTATCTGACAGGGCCGGGCCTGTTGAGAGGACCAGTGACTGACTAGTTTGAATAAATAATACGAATATAAAACTGGGAGTGGAATTAAGGTCCAATCAAGTCCCTTGGAGATGTAGTTCATTAAAAAAAAAAAAACCCAATAAAAAAAAAAAAATTGTCACAGTTTTCTCTTCTCTGCTTTATCTGTATGCCTTGAACAGCTGCCATGAAGTAGCCTAGGAAGAAGGGACTAATCTGAAATTAAATAAACATGGAGGAAGAAGAAGATGAGAGATTTTATGGAGAAAATTAGAGAAAAAAAGACAATAAGGAATGAAAAGGAGAAAAAGAAAATAAAATACCATACATGACACTTTTGTCACCAGAATTTATGAAGGTGATGTTGTGTTTCACAGCACAACATGCATTCTTAGTGAAAGCCAGGGTTCACACACCTGGTCTGTCAATAGCTGTGGCAACTTGCATTAGACTCTGGGTCTCACTGAGCCTCCATCTCTTGGCTATAAAATTAGAAGAATTCAGGCAAGTGCATCTCCTAAGTTTCAATGAGATAGACATGAAAATGCAAATCATAGAACAATCAGACAGAAATAAATATTAAAGCAAAATACTTTTGGGGGGGATGTTTATTTGGTTTTGCTCATTCTAACAATAATCATGGTAGACAGACCCAGTAACCATCAATCATTCTCTCCCTCCCCCTACTCAGCCATCAGCCTCGAAGTCATCCATCCACTTATCCAACCTATATTTCCCTACATCAATAAATTTTCTTTAAAAAATGTGTATATTACATACCATGAGTAGGTTCTGACTGTCAGTGACCCTATGAATGAGTAAGATGCACAATGTCCTGTTCTTAGCAGCCCTGCTCAGCTCCAATAGACTCATGCATATGGCTTCCTTTCTGGGCTCAATCCATCTCATATTTGGTCTTCCTCTTTTTCTACTGCCTTCTATTTTTCCCAGCATTATTGTCTTTTCCAAAGAGCCCTGCCCTTCTCGTGATGTGCCCAAAGCAGGACAGCTTCAATTTTGTCAGTTTTCACTCCAGTGAGGTTTCGGGCTTAATTTGCTCTAGGACCCACTTGGTGTTTTTGGCAGTTCATGGTATCTGTAAGAGCTCCCCTCCAACACTTCCTTTCAGATAAATCTTTTTTTTTTTTTTCCTATCACCCTTCTTCACTGTCCAGCTTTCACATCTGTATATAATAATCAAGGATATGAAGGTGCGGATGACCTTACCCTTGGTCAGTAATGACACATCTTTCCTCTTGGTGATCTTTCCTAATTCTTCCATTGCTGAACCTAAGCACTGGGATTTTAAAAAAGCTTCCAAGGTAATGGTGAGATCAACAAAGAGAACGAAAGTAGGAGACAAGGCAATGTGGACACTGTGTCAATTTCAGCACCAGATATAAGAATCTGGCCTAGGCCAGGCTCTGCTACCCCCACACCAATCTTTAGATGCAGGGGTTGAATCAACTTCCAGTCAAGTCAAGCTCCCCATGTTCTTTCTCTCTCTCTCCCTTTGTCTCTCTCTCTCCACTTCTCTCTCACTCTCCTTCCAACTCTCTTTCTCTATTACTTCACTCTCTGTACCTCTACTTCTATTTACCTATCAGCCTGACTCTTTTCTGTTTCAGATATGCTTCTCCCCCCTCCACCCGCCAGAGCTGGAAAAATGGTTTTTGCCAGCAATAAACCCCTATCTCCAAATTTATGATGCAGAAGGAAAAGAAACTCTTGTAATCCCATGTAGGTGCCTTGTTTCATGAAAGAATCTGCTTGAGTCAGATATTCACCACTTGTACCCATCTCTGTGGAAAGGCAAATGATGCAAGGCAGGGCACATGCAGGAAGGAGCCTGCAGGAGAGCCCCTTGAGATCTAAATGGGGTGGTCAGACACAGTCACAACAGCTGTCCCCTGACAGAACCTGCTGTGTGTAGTGGTCATTACTACAGTGTGCTTCCTGTGACCAATAAGAATTTCTACACCTAATGATCCTCAGTGGCTTTGGAGCAGCAACTGTCCACCTCTCCTGCACTAACCATTAACATGAGCTTCCCACTCCACATCCTCAGATAGCTCAGGTTTTGAGGAATCCTAGATTATGTTCTGTCACCACAAAGTTAGGAGGAGCCAAGGATACACTTCGTACTGCTATTCGATTGTCAGCATGACCCCTACAGAGCATTATTTCTTAAGACTAACAGAATATCACTTTGGTCTTTTTTATTTCCCTCTGCCTTGGCCACCATGGGAATTGTAGAAACTTAACTATTATAGTTTCTTATATATGTTAAAAAATTAAATGCAAAGTAAGTTAGGTTATAGTGCAAGTGTTATGGTAAGAACATTATTTTTTAAATGCATCAATGGCTCCCACACAGTGAGACCTTAATAAATATTTAACAATGGCTATATTAATTTACTTTCTGTAATTGTTTCTGCCATTAAAATGCAATTCTACCTTCTAGGGGAGAATAACAAGTAATGCCTTGTTGTGAGCATATGAGGAGTGTTAAGATATTGGAACAGTATATGCCATTAAAATGGTGCCAAGGGTACTTTTCTAGCTCAGGAATCTGCACTTCTGAATTCCTTGCTCAATCTCACATACCTGGTATATGTAGAGACTGCAGGATTCAACCAGTGGAATCCAGCGTTATTTTGTTCCCGTTGTTCCTGGTGTTGTGATTTTGGAGTAATCGGTGAACAGATCAGTGTCCCAGTGAAAAAACAAAGGTGTCAGCTGGTGAAGGCGATGCAGAGAGGAAATTATGAGAGTTCCTGATTTGTCAGTAAGGAAAGATTTCTGTGAGGTTGAATATAAAGCAGATTATGAAATTTTATGATGTGATTGTTTTGTGTGTGTGTGTGTGTGTGTGTTTCGGTTTTATAAAGGCTCACATCCATACAACATACAGAAACTGTATTTTGAGGCACACTAATAAACATCCATTCAAATTAACTTAAATGCTCCATGCTAAACAATAATCACTTAGTGATAACAAATTCTGACATAATGCGTTAGATAATCCATTAAGTTTCTCATCCAAAAATATCAAATGCATCACTGCGCTTTTGTGCAAAACTGCACAGACAAGTAGTCACCTTCTCTTTTGCTTGTTTCTACTTTTTCGATAACAACATAACTGCGTCTGATAAACAACAAGTTCTATTAATTATAAATGGTCAAAGAAACAAGGAAAACTAGAGAGAAAACTAGAGAGAATTTTCATCAAGCATTATTGCATGTGACCAATTTTTAAAATTTTTTTCCAGTAAACATGGATATGTGATTTAATTTCTATTAATGTAAACCCGAGTCACACACTTATGGTATATGTCATTCTCCCCCACTTTCCTGGTAATTAAGCTTTCTGATATATTAGTATGTGAAAGCTCTGAAACCAGACCTGCATCTCCTATGTTTGAAGAATTTGAAGAATCCTAAATAGTTTTCTATATCTAGTCACACAGATGTATATGGAGAGATCTGAAGCAAGAAGGATGAGCAGCATCCAGTGTTAGGATTCCACACCACTTTATGATGTCAACTATGAGCAAACCCTAGATGATTCTAATTATTGATGTGATCCAGTGTATGTCTTAGAAATGTAACTCCGGTGATTAGCCAGTGGACACGACGGATTAGACAAGAGGGCTTAGAGGGCAGGAAGAAAGAATGTAGGAAGATCAGGAGGGAGGTAGTTTGTAAAAGCCCAGACTAGAGTATAGATAGAGAAGACAGGGGATTCCAAATTTATCAAAGAGGCAAACGCTATTGGACTTTTATGGGACAACTGAATGTGGGACTGGAGAATTCAAGGGCAGTGAAAAAACAATTAGATATACAGAACCTGGACTCTCTCCTGCATTATCCTGTTTTCTCATCTCCTATTAGGAGTTCTTAAAGACTATGTAATCCCTCAGAAACCATGATCATATGGGAGTAAAGAGAAGTCCACCAATAGTACAACATGCATAAGAAACCAGATCACCTCATTCTTATTAATGGCAAAAGATGGGACTTGACCACAGGTTAAAGGAAAAGAAGAAAAAAAGAAAAATGAGGGAAGATTCTGCCTATTGTTCAAGAAATGTGTGATTATTGGATGAAATAGGACTACTAATTCAGATTTGGGGGTGTGGAAGTTATCTCCATATTATACCTGTAGTCAAAAAGCCAGAACTTAATTTCGAGCAGTAGTATTAATATAGCCAAAATTCAGCAGAACTGTTATAGTACCTCACACAGGTTTGTACATTTAATCCTTGGAACAATTCTATGAGGTATATGCTATTATTAGCATTATTATTATGGGTAAACCCAACTCATTTCACATAAAAAATCTTTCATCGAGAAAAATTGCACATCAAGGAATAATTTACCATTGTGAACTCAGACTTAGCATATAACTAAAAATGTGTTTGCTAACCTTAGGCAACAGAGTAGAGGGGCTGGAAATTAAGGAAAGGCAAGTGTCAATTTTATTTCTATTTCAAACTTCTAGTTTGAGGATAGTGACTCAAGAATTTAATATCTTGGGTTTCTGATCAAATTAAGAAATACAAAATACTCTTTAAAGCTTTTTTAATTTTTAAAATTCTATGATTAAATGAAACTACATTTGCTATCACCCGCTGGTCTTCTGTGAAACCTCATGTCCACATTCATTTCACAATGCCCTGTAGCCATGACTAACAAAGCAGAGTTGCCGCATAAGATGAAACTTACTTTCCCATCCAAAGTGTACAATATCTATCTGTTTGAAAATGAAACAAACACCTTTCCATAAAGATTTCTCATTTATGTAGATTTGAAACTGCAAGTGTTTCTGCAAATTTTAAGGAGAACAGCTGCACCAAGCCATGAAGTGCTCAGAAAAAATGACTGTTTTCTGCAGTTGCCACTGTAAATGTAACTATCACAACACCCTTTGTCCTGACACCGTTAAAAGATAAAGACCTGAGAAAATTCTCTGCTGAGAAAATCTCATTCAGAGGCTGAAGACCTATTTATAGGATAGGAGAATTAATAATAATGTTACCTAGGAAGTAGGTGTTAGATTAAAAAAGGAAGCAGGTATTCGAGTGTGTTAATGGGTCAACAGAAAGACTTCAGGACCCACCAGCTGGCAACTGGGAGCCTACTGCTTCTCACACAGGCCCCACAACACACTGGAAACCATGAAAAGAAGCATCACACCCTCATTTGGTCTCTGAGCTCAGAAAAGCTGTTGCAGGGCATGAGGGAAGCCTGGAAGTTGAAGCCGAAATAAATAAGGATTCATAAACTGGTTATGCTATTTGTTACTTGTTCTTGGGGACGACAGAGAGCTGCTCCCCAAACCAGCAAATAAATTAAATGAGCTAGCGTTCTGAGAGGGAAGCAGAACATGCCTCTCTAAAGGCTTGTGGGGGCTTAGGCCTCTAGCTGCCTGGACACCATGACTTGACCATAACCTGGTTGATAGGGCTGACTTATCCAAAAAGGTGTGATCTGCCATGGAGACCTAGAAAATGAAAGTCACAGAGCCCCATACTGGCAGGATGTCTAGAAGAGAAGGGCCCTTATCTGACCACTGTTCTTGTAAGATTTTCAGCGTCAGAACTCAGTGGCCTTCTTCAGTTGCATTCAGATAACATCTGCCAAGAAAATGGAAATGTCCCTGGATCCCTAAATAATTTTTTTTTTAATCTCTTAAGTCCGAAGCGTACATTTCAAAGTAGGAACTTTAAAACTAAAATATCTAATCATGAATAAAAGGCTACAGCTCACCACCTGAAGAATTGCCCTGACTGGGTTGTTCTAGCAGTAAGAACAGATTTTTTTCATCAGTACTCTTGTCTAAAAGCCTAAGTTTTATGCTGAGGAGGGTAGGAGCACTTTGAATCCCAGGGGAAACTTTTGTGACTTTAATTTTTAATTAAATTATTCCTTACCAGCAATAAAATACTTTAGGGAAAGGTCATACACACACACACACACACACACACACACACACACACACACACACACACAGAGTTATGAATTTAAGCGAAGCCAGGAGAATGAGGGTAGGAAATGTTTAAATTCATCTCTAATTTTCTACAATACTTTTTAGAGACAGATGCAACATTCAGTTGAAAAAAAATCAACATTTGTGGGGTGCCTGCCATGTCGCAAATACTGTGCTACATGTTTAATATATTTGTTTGTGAGCATCCCAAAACCCCCGTGAGGTGCCATTCTAATTTTATCCCAATGTTTCAGGTGAGGGAACTAAGTTTGGGTGGTGTTAAGTATGTACCCCTGGGTGTAGACCTAGGAAGGGGAGGACCCAGGATTTGGACCTCAGATTGAGGATTTGGATGCCTACTTTCTCAGATATAATCCTTATCAGTGAAGAAACAAAAAGAACTTGGAAAAATAAAAAAACAGAACACAGACACTTAGTAATATGTACACTCAGAGTCTGATAGAAATTCAATTCCCTAAACGATTTCCTATGAAATAATAACAATCGACCTTGCCTATCTTCTTAAATAGGAAACTATAATTTATTAGATTAATATAATTCATTTTACTGATAACTTTTTGATGGCAAATTTATTGTTTGTGAACATGTATGCATATGTAAATGTATACTATTTGCTTCTAAAACAACAAGTCCTGATATTCTTCTCCTTAAATGCCCATTCAAATTAGTCTTTGGGAAAAATTATAAAGTGATGAATTCATGCCTTCATGTATATTTTCTTTTAATGTCAATAGTAGTGTTATCATTAATAATATTGGTAAATTCTTTGTTTTGATTTGAACTTGAATTAAATCTCACTATTCTTTCAAAATACAAAGACACTTCATGTTACTACGGATGCCACTTTTAAGTTTCTAAGTATGTAGCAACCAATCATCATTTATCAGAGAAATTGTTTTCTCTCTGGGGCTGAAATGCATAGCACTCTAGAAACATATAAATGAAATTCCAAATTAAGATACTTATGAAATTTAGGAGAAAAGACTACATAATTATGTGATTTTGGAGTGGTTTTGGAGCATTCGGTAACCTCATAAGCAATATATTAATAAGATTATCGTCTCTACTCAAACAGGGCTTTCTGTGTGAATTGCTCTTATAAGCTAATCAGGATCACAGTTATCCTTAGGAAATAAAAACCAGTATTAATGCCTGAGGTTTTTACAATGCTTTCATATTTTTAAGAGTCCACTGTTTCATTGGTTCTCACAAAAACCCCAGGAGAGGTAAGGTAATAACTGTTCCTCTGCAGAGAAGAAAACAGAGAAACAGAGACTGACACTGACTGTCTTGTGGACTCAGCCGGTGAAAGAGCTGTTGACTTCAACAAGCTCGCCGTCCGACACCAAGTCCAGTGCCACAACCTCACACCACAGCTGCCCACAAAGAGCTCCGACAGCTTTAATCACGTGACCAGATGCTGGACCACAGTCCACAGTGCTGTGTAGAGCTTATTCACTTGCTAAGCAAATGCGCAAGCGCCCACTCAGTGCCCCGGGAGCCCTGGGTACTGGGAACGCTACACTGAGCAACAGCCTGCTTATAGAAAGACGGTCAAGCAGAAAGATGGTCGGTCAGGTGAGAAGCTGACCAAAGGTTCAGAGAAAACATATCTAGGGAACAAAAAAGAGCAACGAAGAATGAATATAACAAATTTAGCAGAGCTCTGATGAATAAAGAGGCATTAGCCAGGCAATGCACATACAGTGTGTATGGATCTGTCTGTTCTAAGCCAAAGAGGCAGAAGATACAAAGGCTCTATGGTATCAGTGATCTGAGCTGAGGATAAAGAAGTAGGTGAAGTCAGACTATAATAGGTCCTTTAGGCCATTAGAATTTATCAAATCTCTCAAACCAGTGGTGACGGAAGGGTTATAGCAGCTTGGGCAGAGACAGGGTATGTGACGACACAGTAGACTGACAATCTCAAGATAACTCTACTCAGTCGGGATCCTCTGAAGGTAGCTACTGGTATCTTCACCTCATTCTTAGCTAAAATCGGCACTGTAAAATTAAGGAGTACCAGATCAAAAATCAAATTTATGTGTGTGTGTTTTTGTTGTTGTTGTTTGTTGTGTTTTGTTTCATTTTTAACAAGGACCCAGCCTCATGGTACAAAACAGCTGGGGTAAGACCACAGTACTTATTATCAGTCCCTAAACATTAGAGATATAAAAGATTGCATGTGACTTCAGGTGTAAAGATAATCTGAGAAAGCTTGAGCCCTAGCCCTTTACCTTATAGGCAAGGAAGCCAAGGGTCAAGAAATGAGTTATCAGAATTCACAGAGCAAGAAAGAGTTAGGAGACAGGATTTCTCTGGCTGCCTTAGCCTTTTCCATTTCTAGGAAGATGTGAGCGAATTTCCAGAGGGATTAATCTCTCCTCTCCACTGTATGCAACCAAGATGATATGGAACCTTCAGATAACAAAGAAATAGCTCTCAGTCGACTGGCAACTATCCATTTCAGAAGCAGTGGGGAAATTAAATGCAGGAGACACATACACATTTATGTATTTTCCATATCAGAAAATGACCTTGTTAACTGTCATCTTCCCATTGAGGCATCTCCCTCCGCACAACATATATTAAATTTATGGATACAAGGTGTAAATATAGTTACTAACCATTCATTCAGCCAGCATGTATTAATCACTTGTGTGCACAGAGCCATAATTCAATTAAATTCAATTCACTTTTACAAGTATTTGGAAGGCGGCAAGAGAGAAGAACACCAGATGGAATTTCGTATCATGTTTTCAGTACTTACTGACTAGAATGTTTGGTGAAACATGTAACTTCCGTAAGTCTCCGTTTCCTCATCAGTAAAAGGAGGATGATAAATAATAATGACCTCGCCGAGTATGGGAAAGAGTAAATGAAGCCATGCTGCACCTAGAGCCTGGCACATAAGTGCTTAATAAATGTTTTTGAAATGCATGAATGTTTGTTCGCTTTTGGTGACGCTCTCTGTCTCTGCGCACATACTTGGGGTATTTCTCTACTCAGGGACCTCTGTAAAACAGAACTTATCCATTCCTCAGGCACAGTGAAATGAACCCATCACGATACAGTTGCCTCAGGGATTATGAAGTAGACTTGAAAGGGTAGGCTCTCTTTGCCAGGTGTTGGAACACTATCTCAAACAGGGAGGAGACAAGAATCTTCTTTCAGACACTAGGAAATACTGCTGGACTGATTATATTTCCACCATTAAATGAAATTGACTAGAAGCCTTTTTTCCTTCATCCCTGCCACACCGTGGTTTGGCCCATCAATAGACTGCTAACTGGCTGTGCAGTGGACCCCGAACTCAGCTCAGCTGGGGAGGACACAATGTCTGATTGCATGAGTCTTGAGTGCCAATGACAGAATGTCAGAATGTCAGAATCTATGAGCTGCTGGGAGAACCATTTGTGCATCACATTTCTTTGACTGTGTGGCTTCCAATGCTTGTCGGTTTCTGGTTGGAGCTTGAAATATGCTTGACAGTGTCCACCTTCAAAATCAAGGTGATGGCTTATGTTTGATCACTACACTGGCTGTTTGATCAAATATATGCTCTCCTTATGCTTTTTTTTTTCTTTATGCTTTTAAATATGAAGAATTCTACATCATGGTATATACATACACATACACACAAATATAAGTGTTCTCTATGTACTTTAATATACTGGACATTTTAAAACCTACAGCTTAATAGAATGGAACAGACATGGGGTTCAGAATCACTTGAATTTGGAATTAGTCCTAGACTCACCTTCTCGCCAGTTCCGTGAGTTTGAGCAAGTCATCTTGCCTCTCTGAGCAGGGCCAGCACTAAGGTGGTGTAAGGGGAGGCACCTCAGGTGTAAATTTACAGAGACAAGCACGACCTTGAGTCTCCTTAAATTTTGCACTTTAGGCATCTTGCTTGTCTCACCTTCATGTTGACCCCATCTCTGAACTTCAGAATCTTATGAACTGAGACATTTCAAGGACCTACTACTCTACGCAGCACAGACATCTAGTAAATGACGACCTTTGCTAGAGACTTAAAAACATGGATATACGAGCATGCATGGTACAGCCAGAAGCACATCCAGATGTTACGCCTGGCTCCCTTTCATGGTGAGGTGGGTGTCCGTGACCACCCAGGGCTCCATCAGACAGATGACAGGGCAGGGATGCTGAGACCCACATTGAACAGCAGCATGTGTGGCTTCTGGGACAATCCTCGTGACCCAGCCTCAGCCTACCCACACCCCATAGGGAGCCACGAATTAAAGGAACCTCAAAATAACATTTGAATTACTTTTCTTGCTTATTTGAGTTAATTTTAATAAACGAATATAATAGAAAACAAATAAAAACAAAAACCAACATTCCACAACAGAGTCACTGATAAAATTTTTGTTAAAGATTTTTTAATTTTGTTTTTTATATAGTTTTTTGATATAGATTTTTTCATTTATTATGAACACTCATATCATTTAAATTGCATTTAGTGTAAAGGTTTCTTTTTTGTTTCCTACTTAAAATTGCATCATGACAATTACCTAGTCTTCAAATGTTCGTATACTTTATTTTTAATGGCTGAAAAGTAGGCCCATTTCATAGATGTAACATAACTAATCAATTTCATATTATTAGATTTTGAATTTGAGTCTGTAACATAATATTTTGATAATTATCTTGTCCTCATTTATCAATCCACATGTCTGTTTATACATTAATATTTATAAATGGAATTATGTATCAAATGTCATGAACATGTTTATTGCCAAATGTCTTTCAAGGAAGTTGTACCGATTGACAGGACCCACAGCTGGTGCAACACTGTATCACAAGAGGATATTTGCACTGTACAATAGTTGGCAGTTGAGCAAACAGATATTAAAGACAGAGTGGGCTAGGCTGGGCACAAAGCAGGGGAAAGACATTACAGATAGTCGACCTTATGTGCGAAAATACGGCTGGATAAGAGGACTAAAACTTTCTGGGAATTAGTTAAATAGGGAAAAATACATAATCTGTGTCCCAGGGGCTGATGAGAAAAGTAGTTGAAAAAGTTGATCTAAGTTCTTTATTTAAATTGCTATTTATTATACATGTGTATTTTACTTCACTAATTCTTACTGAAATAGTAAATCATGAGCAAATGTTATTCTCATATTAGATAAGAAAATAGACTCAGAGAAGTTCAGCGGTTCCCTCCCAGAATAATCAAGTAGTAAATGGACAAGCTTGGATTCAAATCCAGCCTGACCCTGTGACTGTCCTCTTTGTCTCAAAATGTATCTTGGCACCGGGCAAACTAATTTCAATAGTTAGACTTAGCAAGCAAATTAGCAAGCAAATATTTTTAATCCTTGTGATCTTGACATTGTTTCAAAATCGCTTTTTTATCCTTAATGTTTTCTCTGAAATAGTTTCATTGGCACAATTCCCTCTGAAAATGATAATTGGGGACTCAGTGTTTATGCTGTTTCAGGTACTTTTCTAAGAACTTTACTTCCAAGAAAGTCTTTTAAACCTCAACCATCCCTGTATGATAAATATCATTATTAGCCTCATCTTAAGAAAATTGGTCTATGGCTGCACAGTGACTGCATGGGATAGGTGAGTTTCTCACTCAGATCTTCAAAACTATATCACTCAAATCTACACAACTGCTCCAGTGGATTTCCTGGTAACACCTCATATCTCGTGTGGATGCAGTCGTGGAGCCCACGAGAGCCACCTGCACTACACTGGTAGCGTGGGGCAATAGATGAAACCCCACAGGTAGGAGGTTGTTGGACCTGAGACTTGAAGGTAATCAAATAAGAATGAAAAGTCAGCTGCCCCTGCATCACTCTGCACCTAAAATATATTCAAACTTATTGATGTGGGTGGTGCTTTACCATCTTTCCTGGATTTCACAAGTCCGACCTTTAGACACATGCACTTCCTGCATGCCTGTGACCTACATCTCGCCCCTATTTGAGTGGGTGCATGCTCAACATTAATTGCCCAAATGACTCCATGTGAAGAATAGCAGATGAATTTAGGCAGCCAACCATCCAACAAAGAAATTTCCATTAATATTCACAGAACTTAGAGTGCAGTAGAGCAAAGATTCAAATTTATGCTGGTTTTAATCTGGTAGCGAATGCATTTCTATACTTCTCGAGGTGGGGGCAAGAAGGGAGGGTGGTGCAGAGATAATTTCTTCATGCCGCCAAAATACAGTGAGTCTCCATGCTCTGATGAGGACGCAGCCAAGCTCCATCTGCAGCATGACCTTCAGATTAAGATAAAAGTTTTAACTTCTTTAAAGACCTGAGTATGACCATAGGCTGCTGCAACATCTAAGTAGAAAGTAAAAAAAAAAAAGGAAGGGGTCCTTTTCCAAATCTTTTCTCCGTGTTGAACATATAGATGTTTCTTGATTTTCAAGTATTTGGCACCAAATAGCAAAAGAAAACTTTAGGTGTTAGATTACATTTTTCCTTTTCCGTCTATTGTGGGACATATCAAATGGTGCACTGTGGGACTCTTTCTGGTTTGAATGAATAAACTATCCCATGAGCATTTTGCTATTTTCTCCAGCAAAATGGAAAATAGCCATACAGCACACAATCTCAGGGCTTGATTTCATAACCCACCTTGCCATGAAAAAGATAGGTATCTTATTTAGGCGAAAGAATAGAGTGAGTTTGTAGGGTGGATAAGGGACAGTGTTATTTCCTTTTAATATGTTGAAGGACATCGGAAATATTTGAGATAATAGAGCATTTGGAAGGAGCAAAGAGTAGGAGTCACACAGATCTTCACTTACTACCCGTGTGTCCTTGAGGACACTGCAAAACCTCCCTGGGCTTTGATTTGAGTGTCGGAGAGGCTAGAATGTTCTTGATTGCTGTAAGGACTACTGAGATGGCATTTCTAAAAACCCTACAAATACTAGGTAATTTATATTGACCCCTGATTTTATAACACTGTTCTAAGCTCTTTATGTGGATTAATTTACTTTAGTTACAACGTAATCCTATGAGATAGGGACCTCACTTTGCAGATGAGGAAACTGAGTCTCAGAGATTATAATATTTGGCTTGTAAGTGGCAGAGCTGGGATTTAATCCCAGGCAATGTGACTCCGAGATTAGTTTTCTTAACCACTATACAGTACTGCCTCTAACATACAAATTATTTATAAATCTGCTATCTCAGGATTATCCGTTGCAGATAATTGACCAAGTTGTCTTAACAAGTTAACCGAGATCTTTTAACAAGTTCCCCACAATCTCAATGCATATAGGTGTGATCCCTAATAGTGGCCCACGAAGTTCTGGACTTGTGATCCAAACATTTGATGTACCTCAAGTATGAGTCACCTGAAAAGAGAGAAAATGCACTGTAGAAGTGGAGAACATGGGCTTTGGAGTAATGCTGTATTTGGGTCTGAAGCCCATTTTGCCACCTCATAGCTGAGTGGCCCATGCAGAGGCTGAGCTTGCTTATCTGCTTGTCATGGAAAGTAACTTGCATCATAAAAAAGCACAGTTAAAGTTCAGTAAATATTACTAATTGTGGTGGGGTTGTCACGGTAGTGGTTGCAAGAGTAGTAATAACAGTAGTAATAAGAGTTACAGTGACAATTGTGATTCTAGCAGTAGTAGAAAAGTAGGTATATTCGTTTGCTAGGGCAGCAATAACAAAGAGCCATAGATATGTGTCTTTAATAGTAAAAATTCATTTTCTAACAATTCTGGAGACTACAGAAGTCTGAGATCGAGGTGTCAGCAGGATTGGTTTCTCACGAGATCTCTCTCCTTGGCACATAGATGGCCACCTTCACCCCATGTCTGCACATGGTCTTCCCTCTATGTGTGTCTGTGTCCTAATCTCTTCTTATAAGGACACCAGTCACATCGGACTAGGGCCCACCCTACTGACCTCATTTTAACTTAATTACCTCTTTAGAGACTGACTCTATCTCCAGATACCGTCACATGCTGAGGTACTGGGAGTTAGCATTGCAACATATAAGTTCTGAGGGGACATAATTCAGCCCATAATATTAGGCATTACACATACTAATTTTCTGTGGTCAGGAATCCTTCCGAATGCTTCATATTATGGGATTTAGGCCACTTGGTTCAGAAGTAATGACCTGAAGTAGCAATGCAAGCGAGACATCGGCGCCGTGGTGCTCAGCGGAGAGAGAACGGCCGTTTCTCCTTATTTGAGGTTTCGA
This sequence comes from Pteropus vampyrus, assembly GCF_000151845.1. NCBI lineage: Eukaryota > Metazoa > Chordata > Mammalia > Chiroptera > Pteropodidae > Pteropus > Pteropus vampyrus. The sequence goes on from NW_011888810.1 coordinate 11,288,049, forward strand.
TTTCCATGGTTTCAGTTATCTGCAGTCAACTGCAGTCTACAAATATTAAATAGGAAATTCCAGAAATAACTCATAGTTTTTTTAATTTAAAAAATATATTTTAAATTACAGTTGCCACGCAATATTAGTTTCAGGTGTACAACATAGAGATTAGACGTTTACACACCTTACAAAGAGATCACCATGAAAGGTCTAGTACCCATCTGACACCGTACATAGTTATTAAAATATTATTTCCTATATCTCCTATGCTGTGCTTTACATCCCTGTGACTATTTTTTAATTAGATTTTGGGGGGTAATGTTGGTTAATAACATTCTATAAGTTTAAATTCTATAATACATCCTCTATATATTGCGTTGTGTGCTTACCACCCAAAGTCTAGTCTCCCGTCATCACCCTCACCCCACCTCCCTTCCCCGCTGGTAACCACCATACTGTCGCCTGTGTCTCTGAGTTTTATTTGTTTCATTTGGTTCATTTGTAGCTTTCTGTTTTATACCACACATGTGAGTGAAATCATAGAGTTCTTGTCCTTTTTCATCTCTCTTATTTCACTTAACAACTCGTAAGTTTTAAAACACGCATCATACTGAGTAGGGTGATGAAATCTTTCGCTGTCTGGCTCCTTCCCGTTCTGGACATGAATCATCCCTTTGTCCAGCATCTCCAACCTGTATATGCTTCTTGCCCATTAGTCACTTTGTATACACCTCGGTTATCAGATCCACTGTCACAGTATCACAGTGCTTGTATTACCCTTATTTTACTTAATAATGGCCTCAAAGCACAAGAGTCATGAGGCTGGCACTGCGGATATGCCAGAGAGAAGCCGTAAAGTACCTCCTTTAAGTGATAAGGTGAGTACAGTGCAGCAAGATAGTTTGAGAGTGAAAGAGACCACACTCGCATAACTTTTATTACAGTATCTTATTATAATTGTCTTATTTTATTATTAGTTATTGTTATTAACCTCTTACTGTGCATAATTTATAAATTAAACTTTATCATAGGGATGTATGTCTAGGAAAGAACACAGTATATATAAGGTTCGGTGCTATCTGCAGTGTCAAGCATCCAGTGGGGGTGTTGAAACATATCCTCAATGGATAAGGGGGAACAACAGTGCCACAGAGAGTGTGTTTAAATGATGATGGGGATGAGGGATCCTGGTATTTTAATGGGTAGAGATCAGGGATGCAATGCCACAGTTTGGTTCAATGAAAAATCGCTTTGCATTCCATATGACTTTTGAAAGCCCGCCAAGTGTTCAGGTATATTAAAAACTCTTCATAATCATATGTACCTAGATTCAAGTCCATTTTATATATGAGTGTATGGAATTTATCTCATTGCACTGAATTCTTCAGAAATACAATTTCTGTGTAAATTAGGGAAGATAGATTTTTTTAAAAAACTTACCAAGAATTGTTTACATTTTGGAAAATCATATTAGTTACAGAAAAAATCTTATTGATATTTATGCTGCCTGTACAATACATCTATTTTAGTATGTATTTTTAGCATTTCCATTCATGGTGATTTTGTGCATAGATGTAGGGATTTTACCGCTTCATTGTATCTTCTTATAATGTAATGTCAGACATTATAACTTAACTTATGGGAAATAGTTATTAGTATAACATTAATACTTAACTGATGGGAAGTAGTTATTACTTTATTATAATCTACTTTCTTTAATTTCTCTTCCGTATTACAATTAGGACATTGTATTGATTTTTTTTTTAATTATGTGTATAGATAGTTTATATTATCTATGAATTTTATTTCAGGATAATTAAAGAGAAAATTATAAAATACTTGTTATAAAAAGAAGCATTGGATCTATAGAATTCCAAATAACTACACTCATTAGTGCCCCCAGGATGAGAAAGGCTCCATGTGGCTAATGGGCCAAATGCTGGACCCTAGAATTGAATTGAATCTAATCCATCCAAGCTAACGGGAGAAACTGAGTCTAAGAGAGCCCAAGTGACTTGCCTAGGTCACAGAGTCAGAATTAGAACTTTGGAACTGTAAAAATGGATGCTGCATCAGAACTTTGACTCTAAAGAAGGTTTCTCCACACTGGCTTCCACAGTAATCCAAGCAAACCTGAGCACAAATGAAGGGCATGAGGTTTGGGGAAGGGAAAGCAGAGTTGAACATGCAGAGTTTGAGGACCCTAATTATGTCTCATTTATTAGTTTTCTTCTGGGGGATGGTGGTTTTGTTTGTTCATGGCCCTAAATTAATTTTTCAAGTTTATTCATTCAGTTTGGAGTTTTACGGAGGAAGAAGATAAAACACAGTAATTAACTTATTGCCCTGCAATTATTAAAAGCCTCTGATGGCTGTTCCCATGAGAATCTCTCCTTTGTATAACACTCTTGGAAAGAAATGTTACCTGTACTTAGCTTTGCTTTCATTTATTTTATAGTAAGTCACATGATTCTCGCATCAAATGGTGTGTTAGAACAGGCAGCAGCACCCCTCCTCTGAACTTAAGATGAATGAACTGAGTCTTAGCTTCACAGCAGTCACCATGGCTCAGAGAAATATCTCGGTAAATAAAGCCATTACTTGACAAAGCAAATTCCATCAAAATCTGCAACAATCCTGCAATGCATAGATAATAGAATCCAGATATTTTAGAATGGCAGTTGAGCCCTGCCCTGTGATATTGTTTCTCCATCTGTTCAGCTTCATCTCCCATCTCATCTCCTCCAAATCATATCCAATCCAGCCACACAAACTGTAGAAGATCCATTTCCCATCATGGCCTGTCATCCAAACTGTTTCCAATGCTGGGTTTCCTAGTCTCCTTGATGAATTTACACTCAGTATTCAAGACCCAGCTCAAATAAGAAGCTTTCTCATTTTATAATCTTTCTTACCTCTCCTCTTGTGTTCCAATGTCTCTCATCACATCTCTTGTCACCTTAGAGTGTCATTACAGGTGAGCCTATTTCTCCAGATCCCCATCCAATCATGTAGTGAGTTTTTCAAAGGAAAAATACCTTTAGTATTTATCTTGTATTCCCAGAGACTAGGATCATGCTGAGGACATTGAATCTTAGTGATTTTCAGTGACTAGAATAACCGATTACACAGCATAAAGCATTTGACCTCCTTATATTTCCAACAGTGGTTGAAGTGTTTTCTCTTTTTGGCTGCCTCCTTCCAGGTGGAGCCTTCTCATCCTTCCAGGACAAGAGCTCAGGTCTTTTTCACTATACCACAAATGAATTGAAGTCTCTCTATTCATCTGTACATAATTTTAGGCATAGTTTTACAGATTCAGATAAGTAACTTTTTTATGATTTTAGCACTTAGAGTGAGGAGAGGTACCGACAAACTGGGAGCGGTTTACCAGAGTTGTTTGTAGAATCTTATAAAAAGTAGAATTTCCTCAAAAGGTATAGGTTGGTACATCGTCCTGTTTGAGCTTTGGGCAGAAGCCTTGACTGCAAGCCTGTTGAGGTCACTGAGGCTTTACCAATGATGTAGTTCTTGCTAGAATGGCCCTCCCTCTTCCTGCTCAAAGCACCAAGGCAGCCAGAGGAACTTAGAGGAGACTAAGCCTCTCATGCACAGCTGACAGGAGTAGAAAGTAGTGCACACTTTCTAGGGAGTAACTTGTACATCTGTGCGTAGAAAATGTTGTCAGTAAAGATATGAAGGTACTCATTCTAAAATTATTGATATTAGGAAACTAATGAAGAAATCAAATGTTTAACAATAGGGATTAATTTAAGTAAATTATGAAATATCTACATGCTGATGAAATATTGTAAATCATTATACACTGTATTTTTTTAATAGAGAAAGCCTTTTACGTATTTTTTTTACCGAAGTATAATCGACATACAACATTATATTAGTTTCAGATGCAACATAATGATTCAATATCTTTATATATTGTGAAACAATCACCACAATTAGTTACCATCTGTTGCCACACATAGTTAACAGATTTTCTTCTTGTGATGAGAACTAAGATTTACTTTCTTAGCAACTTTCAAATATGCAATATAGTGTTATTAACTATAGTCACCATGTTGTACATTACATCCCATGACTTATTTTATAACTGCAAGTCTATACCTTTTGTCTCCCTTCACCCATTTAGCCCACACCTCACCCCCCACCTCTAGCAACCAACAATCTCTTCTCTATGACCTTGTTTAAAAAAAAAAAAAAATTCCACATATCCATGAGATCATATGGTCTTTATCTTCTTTCTCTGTCTGACTTATTTCGTTTAGCATCCATGTTGTCTCAAGTGGCAAGATTTCATTCTTCTTTATGGCTGGATAATATTCCATTGTATATATACATACCAAAATTTCTTTTATCCATTTATCCACCAGTGGACATGTAGGTTGTTTCCATATCTTGGCTACTCGGCTATTGTCAATAATGGTGCAATGAACAAGGTAGGATATATAGCTTTTCAAGTTAGTGATTTCATTTTGTTTGGAGAAATACTCAGAAGTAAATTGCTGACTAATATGGTAGTTCTATTTTTAATTGTTTGAGGAACCTCCATACTGTTTTCCATAGTGGCTGCACCAAGTTACATCTCCATGAACAGTGTACACAGGATTCCTTTTCTCCACATCCTAGCAAACACTTATGTCTTAACTCTCTGATAATAGCCATTCTAAAAGATGTGAAGTGTTATCTCATTGTTTTGGTTTTGGTTTGTATTTCCTTGATGCTTAATAATGTTAAGCATCTTTTTATGGCCATTTGTATGTCTTCTTTGGAAAAAAATGTTTATTCAGATAATTTGTCCATTTTTCAATCAGATTTTTTTTCCTTGCTATTTGAGTTATATGAGTTCTTTATGTATTTTAAATACTAATCCCTTATCAGGTATATGATTTACAAATATTTTCTCCCATTCAATAGATTGCCTTTTCATTTTGTTGATGGTTATTTTTGCTGTGCAGAAACTTTTTAGTTAGATGTAGTCCCACCTGTTGATATTTGTTTTTGTTGCTTTTTCTTTTTGTATCAAATCTAAAAAATCATTTCCAAGACCTATGTCAAGAAGCTCACTGCCTATGTTTTTCTCTAGGAATTTTATGGTTTCAGATCTTACATTCAAGTCTTTATTCCATTTTGAGTTAACTTTTGTGCACGGTGATAACACACTGTATTTATTAATTCAAAATAATACAATACCAATAACAAAAACAACAACTAGACAAGTTTTAAACATTAGCCAGTTTCAGCCTATTATCAAGTTTATGATATTATCATTTTTATTTTACAAACAAGGAACCTAGACTAAAAAATAATAGTAATGTAAGCTTTTGCTTAACTTTATATAACTCGGTGAAACCGGGACTCAAAGTCAGATATGCCAAATTAAGAAGTTCATGTTCTATTCACTTTATCGAACTGTTCATGATAATACTGTTAGTGACATGGGAAAATGCTCAGGCTGGAATGTCACGTGAAAAAGATGATCATAGATATATGTATCGCATTAAGACATGAAGGGGAAATAGAAGAAGGAGGAGGAGGGGGAGGGAGAGGGAGAGGAGAAAAGAAGGAGAAGAAGGAGAGAGGGGAGAAGAAAAAAATGAAATCATGGTTCGATTATACGCATCTTATATTCTTTTATTTTTCTGCTCTTCATAAAGTTCTACAGTATCCATGGACTATGTACATGATGCATATATTAATATACTGTAGAACAAGGAAATACTCAGTTATATTATAGATATCCAAATATGATGACACCCAGCTGTCACTTTCAGGCAGAATTCTGATACAACAACTGTGCAAAACTAGGCAAGAAGCCCCCTTCTCGCAAGGGGACTTTTCTATTGCTAGTTCCTAGCAGGCCCTGCTGCATTTATAACAGCATCACAGAACTAAATAAAGCAGTCTGTCAGGAGGGATGGGGTGGTCAATGTGATAAATGATCCAATCTGGTTGGAGGTGGTAGCAACAAAGAAAAGCCATTAGATTTGGTGATTAGAAAGGTATTGGCAGCACATGCCAAAGTCGGTGGGATGTCAGGTCCAGAGCCAGACCACAGGGTGTGAAATGAGACAGAGAAACGAAGAAAGTATCAGCAGGTATATGCCACTTTCAATCAGTGGAAGAGTAATAGCATGTCAGTTGAAGTGTGCCCAAGTTTATATGAAGGTTGCCCGTTGTGATTCCACAATCATTTCAAATTTCTCCACTGTAAATATTCATACACATTTGACAGGAGGTAGAAATTGGTGTCAGTGGGTTCTAAAGAAAGGGCTAAGAATGAGCCATTTCGGATCCCCATCTTAATACTCTGCTAATTTCAAGAACAGAGTGAATTTTTTAGCCTTTCAATGGCCTCATCTTAAAAAAACGATGGTCTGTCGTGGTCATAGAAGACTTGGTGTGGGTTAACTACTGATTTGAATCCTTGTGAACTAAACATGCTTGCTCTATGTAGCTTTCCAAGAAAAGAATACCACAGGAAAAGCAATTGCCATTAGCTCAGCCTGCCCTGGGAGAATTTAACAAAGAGAAGGGAACCTGGGGAGAAAATAGTGCTTTTCAGATAAAACCTGGATACCTCATTTTCACCAGCTTCCTCATCCTAACTTGTCTAAACTGGATCCATTTTCTCTCCTGAGCCCAGCAAGGTTCACCAGTCTGCCTTCCTTTCTTTAAGTGGCTGCCTCCAATTTAACGTACTTATTGGCATTCTCAAGTGAGCCTTCCACAGAACAGAGCCATTTAAGATTTTGCCCTCATCTCGTTATAAATTAGTTTTGAATATCTCTCAGTATGCACAACATTCCTCAGCTACCCAAGTTAGAACTCCGTATTAGACTAGGAAGAATTTGCGTTTTAATTAGTTTTACCTCTGCTGTACGAAGCCCACTGAGATTACTACACTTAGTAAAATTTAATTAACTTGACAAAAGATCCTAATTGTTTTCGTGCCACTGGTCCTTTGCAGGGCTAAAAATAATGCCCTCCAAATTAAGCAGGTGCCACAAAGTTTCATTCTGACTGCCCTATATTAAAAAAAAAAAAAAAATCCAAATTATAATTCACAGGAAGTTTTTCTTTGTCAGACACCAAGATTTTCGTACATAGGCAGAGATTTGCAAACCCCTTAGGAGTTGCTGCCCACGGTTCAGGACGAGTGCAGGAGGAGAGCAGGGAAACCCTCTCCTCCACCCGACTCCCTCTCTACTTCATGCTCGTGGAAAGCTTTGTGGAAACGACACGAGGAACATATCAATTTGTTCGACTCCTCAAAGACTCAAACAGACATAATATATCATGTGAATTAATAATGAAGGTTTACACGTAAAAAATGCTGAATGAATAAATATTCATTCATTCATTTATCATTTATTTATTCCTTAAATGTGCATTTCTCAAGTACCTTTGGAGTCGGGCGCTCACAATGGAAATATCTGGTCTTTTAGATCCCATTTAGGTGTTTCCGGTGTCATTCCCAATGCGCAGCTTTTCCTTTTCTTCTGCTTGTTCCAGCTGACATGATATAGCTTTCAACACCAGCAGCATTTTTTGCTCACTCCTTTGTGTTCCTAAATTATTTTGTTTTCTTATTTTAATAATGCTAACTGCGTTGGAAGGAAGTATTGTGACATCGTGTGTCACTACTACTGGCTTTGGTTTGTCGTTTTGTGGCAGTGTAGCAAAAACAGGTTTTAAACTGGTCACTGTTTGACTTTGTGCAAGAAAACCTTCTTCTTTGTGTTTAAATCTTCTCTTCTGAAGAAATATTAATCACCTCTCCCTGTTGGACGTTCCGAAGGATTGAATGAGTTATATAAAAGAAATGGACAAGGTTTGGCATAGCGTCAATGCTCAATATTATATTTTGGGTGTCACCACAAAGAGCCAAGTCAGTTCCCTCAACCCCAGTCCTACCTGGCCTACTTTGCTTAACCTCCTTCAAGGGGCCATCGTCTAGTTTGAGGATGCACAAGCCTTATGCTTACATCCATCTGACTTACGGTATGTTTTTGACCTGAAAATAGCAGCAGCATTGTTATTATTTATCTAATGAACACGAGACTGCGCCTATAGCAAAAGCTATATCCATCAAGTTTGGCTTTAAAAAATTTTTTTTCTGACGTTGTGTATGGGCTGCAGCATTTTAAAAGGTCTTAGTTTCACTTCATTGCAGAATCCGGCCACTCTACCAGCTTCCTGGAACATCGTGGATATGCCCAGAGGTTTACTTTTTTTTCTCTGTTTCTATCTTGTTACCACCCCCCACCCCCACCAAATTTGTTCAACTCCTCGAAGACTCTGAATTAACGAATTCATTCAGAAAAAATTTTTCACTTCACTGATCAGTGTGGTAAACTGCCTAAAAGAGTTTTTCCCCACTTCTAATATGACAGACTTTTCTCTCATCCTTTGTGGAACCTGTTCCTCCTCTATTTAACGTGGTTCTGCTCTGGCTGACAGTCACAATATCCTGTCCCCCTGACTTTGGGCCTGTGACCCAGGTCTGGACACTCAGAGTACCCCATCTCACTGGCCACAGTGACTGCACAATGATGAGTCTGTCACCAGCTTGAATTGTGTATTAACTAAGTAAGTTCTCCATTTCCTTCAAGCTCAAAACGTTAAGTAATGGAAGCCAGGTGCAGAATACAGTCATGCATCGCGTAATGACAGTTGGCTCAATAATAGATCACATAAATGACAGTGGTGTCGTAAAGTTATAATGTAGTTGAGAAATTCCTATTGTCTAGTGACATCATAGCAAATGTAACATAAGCACACTGCATTACTCACGTGTTTCTGGCGATGCTGGTATAAGCAAACCCATTGCTCCCCAGTCATATAAAAGTACTGTATGCTGTATTTTTACTGTATCTTTTCTATGTTTAGATATATTTAGATACACAAATACTTACCATTGTATTCAATTGCCTACAGTATTCCATACAGTAACATACTGTGCAGGTTTGTAGCCTAGGTGCAATAGGCTATACCAAATAGCCTAGGTTTGTGTAAGTACACTCAATGATGTTCACACAAAAGAATCACATAAGGATGCATTTCTCAGAATGCATCCTCTTCGTTAAGCAACACGCGACTATATGCCCGCACCACTCTTCACCAGCTACACAGAGGATGACTGACTACAGGTGGAAAGACTGAGGGCATCCTACTGAGAGAATCAAAGCTAAGATGTGGAGAAAGGGAGAGAAGGAAGGAAAAGAGACATGAAGGGAAAGACTAGGAGATGACAATACAACTGAAGTCACTGGGGACATTTGGCTCCAATCTCAGACTTTCTCATTATATGGAAAAGCAAATGCTTTATACCCCCACCCAGTTTCGTTTGAGTCATTTTGAGTCAGATTTCTTCCACCTGCTACTGAAAGACGTTTTCTCCATTCTTTTGTGCTTTTAACTCCATTTTTCGTGCCTTCCTTCAAGTTCCTAACCTTTCCTCAACAGTGACTGACCAGCTTCAGAGATATGGCCGCCACCAGTGCACAGTTTTATGGGAACATGGGTCAAATGCTGAGTGCCCTCGAGTGGTGCCACCCTCCACCCGGCCGCATACATCCTGAGTACGCCAGATAGGATATTGGTTCAGGATTTTGCCGCATGCTCTCTGGTGAATTCTGATAGGGTCAGCCTTAGAGAATCTTAGCATCTTTCAGCACAGAGGTCTTTACAAATTCAAAGGGCAGCCAGACATAAATGTAGCTTCTTCCAAACCACTGGGCTCCACAAGTCAGATTTCCAGCTCAGAAACAGGCTTCTCCCTCCAGAAGCAGATAGACCTGAGCAGTTTTGCTACTACAATAGAAAAATGAATTGTAGACCATATTTTAAGTGGAATGAAGTATTCTTTGTTATTCAAATACCATATATTTCTTAAATCAACCATTAGCACAATATTTATGCACTTCGACAAACACACCTATCAGCACGGGGGAGAGGTGTGTGTGATTGATATCCATATCCATATTTACATCAACATCTATATCCACATTTATATCTATAGCTCTGTCTCCCTTTTGTGTTCTAAACTTTCCAGGGATCATATGTGTAACAAACCTTTAATGATCAACTATTATGTGCTGACACAAGGGGCCAGGAAAACTAACATAAGTGAGACAAGTCCTCATTCTTGATTTATACTGAACACATTCTGCCCACTATTTCGCAGTCACATTTTACACGCATACTTTTTCTTCTCTCTTTGATACCCTCTGATTCCTCGTGTGCATTTGTCCACATCCTTCCAAAACTTCACAATCAATGTAGTCATATCTGATTTGTTCATTGTGGAAATGGTGTTTTCTCTTTTCTTCTAAATTCTCATCATATATTTGCTATACTTCTCTTTTGACATATAATATATTTGGTCATTTAGTAGTTGTTTTTTTTTTTTTTATATATATCTGCATGCAAGTCAGCAGTTCTATTATATCCAGTATGCAAGCATATGTGTGCATACAATGTATATAATGTGTGTTTATGTGAATTTCTGTGTATATTATAGGTAGCATTGACGTAGGCCCTGTTTTTAGTACCAATTCTGACATATTATAGTATTTAAAAATAAAATACTATTTAATGACTATACAAATGACTGACTCAAATGCTCTTGAACATAGAATCCGTCCCACTAAGAATCACTCATGAGAAAAAGTGATTCTCTGAGATGGTTGGTTGTATTTTCCAACAAAAATGCTGAGGTCTAGTTGCACTGGACAGAACGAATTTCTCCTGGCTGACTCAAGGATCTGTTTGAGGAGTAGCATTAGCCCTGTAATGACCACCAAAAAGGATGATATTGATCTCTGAAATTGGCAAGTACATGTCCTATAGATGGAATATTCACTTAAGAAAATTACAAGAATGGGTAAGATAGCTCAAAGGTCATCAAGAGAGATGACAAGTTGTAATTTCAATATATGGCTTGCCACCAGCTAGTGAAAAGGGAAAGGACCCATTTGTCACATCTGGGTGATAAGACTCCCATGAGCCTCTTTATTGAACATAAAGCCATGCCAGCTGTCAGCAGCTGTGGCCTGGACATCCTAATCTGAGAAATGGGGAAAGGTTTACTTTATTTGTCAAAAATATTGCCCCAAGGGAAAGAAGTGAAAACAGCATTTGTTAAAAGCATGAAGCATGTGTCAAACTTGGCAAAACATACTTTCACAAAGGCTATCAAATCTCATAGTCACAAAGCCTCATGAGGCACATAATGTCATTTCGGCTTTCGAAATGGAAAAACTGAAGTTTCCAGGGGTGGCAGGGCTTAGCAAGGTCTTATAGATGTAAGGGAAAATTGGGATCAAAACCAACATCAAATTGATTCTGGGGCCATAATCTTACCATGAAGCTGTATGGGGTGATGGCACCTGCGGAGACCAATTGATCTTTCTGGGGCATGGATTGAGCCCCAGAAAGATCATCTTGATCCCCAACTGAATCGACCACTTTCTTTCTGGCTGACGTGTGTTCTCACAGGCTCACTTCCCTCATCTATGAAGTGGGAATAAGATCTGTTAGAAAGGTATTTAAACACTGGAGGAGCTTCTACACGTCACACTTCCAAATATCAGAACATTTTACTGACACTTTCAGATTGGGGCGTCATTTTTGCTGTAGAAATGAGGATAATGCCATATATTGGACAGAGGGCTCTTTTAAAAAAGAAAATTGTTATTCATTTATCTCATTCATTTATAATCCAGTCCATTAACTTTCACATTAGCACTGGGAATTCAACACATCTTCCATCTCATGGAGATTGCGGAATTAATTTTGGATTCTTGGTTCTCCCAAAAAAATTTATGCTTAAAGTGTCCCTTACCTTTCAATCACTGTGAAATACACAGGCAAACAACAGATAATCTCCTACCCCAACATTTTCTGAGTTGTCCTAGAGGAAGACAGAAAAAGATTAAAGTCAAATGGAGCTATCCTCAAATCTCAATTTTTCTATAAAAGCTGTGTGAGCTAAAATCTTCAAGTTAACTCACCTTGGAGGCTCAGTCTCCTTGTCTCTAAAATGCGGACATTATCTAATTCACAGTTTCATTCCAAATATTAAAAAGAGCGATGTATGTATAATTCCTGCTGTCTAGTACATAGTAATCACACAGTAAGTAGTTCTTAGGTGGTTCACTCTGGATCATAAGTGTCAGTCTGTCTGAGTGTCCACAGGAAAAACACCTGGATGATGCATCTTCAGGAGTCATCCACAAGTTTGTGCTCCTTACAGACACTGATTTCCTCTAGACTATTCACTACCAAAATAGCCAACCGAAAAGGATCATTTATGCTGCTGGCATATACCATGTGGTGGTAGGGAAAGGTACTACTGTGTGCTTTCCTGGACACTGGGAGACTTTTAGGAAGGAATGAAGGGATGTCAGAGGTAGAGAGAAAGATCAGATGAGCATGAAAATTATATTGCAAACCATCCCAGTCTTTTTGCTAAAACTGTTCTTTATTTAGACAGCTATCCAGCCTCCTTTTGCTTGGTGGAAAAGGTGCATCCTCACTCCACTTAGCTGTCATTAACCAAGATAATTGAGGAACTTACTGTCCCTGTAATAACAGTGGAGATAGAATTGATGATAACAATAACAGTCCTGCTCATTTATACTTCTTATTGGGAACAGACTCAGATGAGTGTTTTATGGCCATTAGCTCACAACATTTCTCTATGAGGAGTACTATTTTTATCCCTATTTTAGAGAGAGAGAAAAAAAAAATCCTGAACCTTATAGAGATTCCTCACACTTCTCAGGCTCACACTTCTCAGGCTCACACAGCTGGCAGTTTGGGGGACAAATTCAGCTCTGTCTTACATCTGTGATAATGGACACCCCACCAAACTGTGGATTGAGGATAATAAACTTTAAAAGTAAGTGTGTTCTCCAAAGAGGACACAAATGGCCAATATGCATGTGATAAGATGTTCAGCATCACTGATCATTAGGAAATGCAAAAGTACAATGAGATACCACTTCACACTAATTAGAATGGCTACTAGCAAAAAAATAGAAAATAAGAAGTATTGTCAAAAATATGGAATAATTGTAACCCTTGTGCACAGTTGGTGGGAATGTAAAATGGTACAGCCCCTGTAGAAAACAGTATGGGTTTTCTCAAAAAATTAAACCTAGAATTACCATATGATCCAGCAATCCTACTTCTGGATATATATTCAAAAGAATTGAAAGCAAGGTCTGGAAGAGATATTTGTACGCACATATTCATAGCAGCATTAATCACAAAGCAATTCAAGTGTCCATGATGTATGAAAGGATAAGCAGAATGCAGTATTATATGCAATGGAATATTATTCAACCTTAAAAAGGAAGTAAATTCTGGCACATGCTATGACATGGATAAAACTTGAAAACATTATGCTAAGTGAAACAAACCAGTCAAGAAAAAGAAAGACAAATAAGGTATGATTCCACTTATTTGAGATACTGAGAGTAGTAGTAGATACTTCCTTTGTGATTATTTTACAAACTCCTGAGAGAAGGCATCATTAGCTCAAATTTAAATTTGAAGAGAAAAATGCTGCTCATAGAGGACAAGCAATGTGCCAAGGACGCACAGCTCCTCAGAGCCAAGAGCTGGAGGATTTCATCAGATGCCACATCCATGTTTGCAGAAAGCTATTCTGTGTCCTCAGGAGAAACATCGGTTTTGCAGTAATTAGTCTGCATTGGGATCAGCACCGCTATAAAGCATGTTGCACATAAAAGAAAAACTAAGTCGAGGAGAGGAGGAAGTTGTTAAAGTTAAAAGGAATACAGGGAAATGGGAGAGAAACACCTGTCCATCTGGGAGGAGACTGACTTAGTCCATGTTAACTGGAGAACAGGAGAGTATGCCTGAGCCCACGCTGAGGGTATGGAGGAAGTTTTTAGTAAGTACTTGTTTAGTAAATGAAAATGAAATTAATATATACGCAAACAAATGATCGTAGTCAAGGGATAGTTCTTGGAATGTCACAGTGCCATTCCAGGTGTTCCATTGTAGGTGACTTCAAGGGACAAGAGAAGGATCCCCCTTGCAAGGAGAGGTCAATAGGAACCTGGCAACATCAGATCTGAATCCTAGACAAGAAAACAGAGCTGCGTGCCTCCTATGGCAGGACCTTAAGATTTAGGCAAAAGAAACCAATCTCCCTTTCCAAGGGTGTTTTGACGGCACTAGCACATTGAGGCTGTAAAATAACAAAAATGTGGAAGAGAAAGGAGTAGAGATGCACTGGAGAAAGTGAAGAAGGAGCTAACACGCTGACTCCTTGCTCTGTGCCAGGCCTATGCCAAGCAGGTTACGTGCATTACATTGTTGACTTGTCCAGTCATCATGAGGCAGGATCTGTGTTTTTACAAATGAGACCTCTGAAGCACAGAGAGAGAGTAGGATTTTTCCCAAGTGCATGACTGGGAAGATGGGAACCCAAGCAGGCTGTCTGATGTCACCGATGTGCTCCTTAGAGCTGCGTATGTCGAGGAAAGGAGGAAAGGGTGCCCTTGCACTCCAGGCCTTGGCTTAAGCAGACTACACTCATTTTTAATTCCTTGGGGACTAGGGAAGTGACCAGAGACAATAACCAGCCATTCTGTTAGGCTGATTAGATGGTTGGTGTGTGTGTGTGACAGATAGCCTGAGGCCCATGGGTGTGCATTTCTGGGCAGAGAGCCTGGAAGGAGGTGGTGGTGCAGTCAGAGGCTTATGTTGCCGTTGTTGGCGGTCTAAGAGGAGAAATGGTCTCTTGATCAGTCCCTGTACTTCAATTCCTGCCTCCTGGGGCCTCTGCTACAGACCTCGCCCTGGGAGAAAAAAGGCCTTCTCTTCTAATCCACTGTGTGATTTCTATATACTCAACCACTTTTGATCTCTCTAGCCAAGCGAGGTAGTCCAGCTCCAAGAACAACTGATGAAGGTTATTGCTCATCTTCCCTTCCTGTCTTTGCCCTGTGTGTTAGCCTTCCTGCATTTTTAAGATACTAAAATATTGTATGTCACAGCATTTTCTTTAAATAATAAATTACGGCAGCAAAATTGGAACAGCCTTCGAAGCACATTTTTTTTGAGATGAAACGTGGCTTGATATATTACAACATTTAAAGCAGGAATTTTGCACACAAAGGATTCATTGGGACCTAAAATGATTAGATACATATGAAAAAGAACAGTAATGGGAAAGGCAGGCCCCTCTCTGACCATTGCTTGCCACAGTCAATACTAATCTTGTTCTTTTTTAACGACACCCAACCGCTCTTGTCTAATGAAAATTTTCCCACTATGAGCTTCTGTCAGGAGAAGAATGCATCGGAATAATGCATGTATCCACATCTGGGTACATCCAGGGGTGGATGAGCAAATCTGAAAGGACGAGCCTTTATAATGACACCTGCTTCTTTTCCAAAAACTGGTGTTAGCTATTCCCAATTTGTGCTTATGCCAAGGGCAGTATAAATTATGGCAGGGCAGCATAAAAAATATGATTTTTTGTCCCCGAATTAGTAATGTGTGGGGGCAACTTCAGAGGCATACTTCTATACTGCTCTTTGAATTTATTTCGATCTATAGTCAGACATGGGAAGGGAGTGGACATCATTACCACACCTTTTGGAGATCATACACAGTTCACTGGATAACACTTCAAAATCAAGGTCGTCCTTTTGATTAAACTGGTTTCTTAGTTTTGTGCTACCGCACTTTAGGTAACCTTTGAAATTTTATAATTTACAATTAATTGAGTTAGTGAATTGCATCTTAATTGAAAAATATAATGTCTAAGAGCTATTTTAATTTGCCCTTATGCAAGCATTTAACAGCCAAACTGCTACAGACACAATAAAAATAAATAAACAAACAAACAAATAAATAAATAAAAGGTAAGTACATACATAAGTGACTTGTCAGCTCTGTCTGATGACAGCATTCTATTTCTATGGACACAGAGTTGTGAACTGGGGCTCGAGGAATAGTTATAGAAAGACTAAAAATGGCGCCTCTTCTATGACTTAAATTTCAGTCCAGGAAAAAGTGTTTTTTCACCCTAGACATCATACGGCCATTGAATTTCCTTTGTTCATTTACCCAGCTGCTGTTTCAAAAATAAGGTCTTCTAGACATGGCTTATTTTAGATTTAGAATCATGAGTTCTTTAGAAAGAATTAAAGGAACATGCTTCACAAAGGGCTTTTCTATAATATCAGGAGGGGGCAGTGAAAACCTATAAAAATAATGCTTTCTTTATAGGTCTACTTTTTAAAAATCTGATTTCTTTCAATTTGGTGATGATTGCAATGACACACACTTGTGTCAGAAGTCACTCAACTCTACCTTAAATATGTGTATTTATTATATGCAAATTATACCTCAATTAAAAATAAACAAGTATTAGAGAGAAAATAGTTTAGTTTACCTAGATTCCTGGCCTGCTCGGATATTTTAATGTGGTGTCTACTGATTACGAGAGCCATGAATTGCTGGTGAGAATATAAAAGCTAAAGGTTTTCTGCCACTTTATGATTTAAAAAGATTATTATCATATAGTACCTTCTATGTCATGGCATTCATTTTTAAATGAATCCAAAAAAAGTGTCAAATTTAAAAAAACATTGGAAAACCCTTGCCAAGTAAAATGACTTGAAATTGTGCCACTTTAACTCAAAAAAGACACAAAAAGACACAAAAAAGAAAGGAAGAAAACAAGAGAGGGGTTGGTGGTATAAAGCTGAACCTGTTTATATTATATTTAACCAGCCAATTACACTGTTAGCCCACAATGACAAATTTCTCTCCCAATACCGCTTAGCTGTTCCTTGTTCATGGCACTAATTTGCTTCCCAATTTGCCGCTGTTTCATAAAGTTTTGTCAATCATAAGCATTTTTTAGAAGATTGAAATGGCAAGTTAATGGTTTACTCTAAAAGAGACAAACACCAGGGAAAAACAGCTGCAGCATTTAAACATTGATAGAGAACATCAGCGTAATGAAGGAGCAGGCGGGCAATTAAAGAGAAGAAAATGCTCACAAAATGAGATTCTAAAGTGGGGAGTTCTCTAATTTGAAAATCTATTGAGGATTGTCTAAACACGTTCCTTTTGATCAATAAAAGTCCTGGTGGCCATTTGCATTTCCTCTGAATGTCCCCAAACTGGCACTTGCAAGTTTAGCAGTGTTGAACACAGAGGAAGTCCAGAGAAACCCAGGATACTGGTGTGTGTGCCATTCCTCTAAAGTTTTCAGCTCAAGAGCAAAAATGATGTGGGTCTTAAAGACGGTGAATTGAAAAGATAAAAGAAAGTAAGAAGTATCTTAGAAGAATTCTAGTCCAGAATTTTCTTGTCCTGGAGAATCTTCTTCCTTCTCTCTCTCTCTTTTTTTTTTTCCTCCCTTCAAAATATGGAGAAGAACAGAATGGGAAATAACTGCTAAACACCGATATTTAAGTTTCTGCTTTAAAAAGTTTGACATATTCAAACTAGATTTGGGGAAAAGGATGTGTGTGTAACAAAGCATTTGCCAAAAAAAGGCATTGGTTGCTCTTAACTTTTTTGTTACTTCTGAATTTCTCAAGTCAACGGTCCCCAACCTTTTTGGCACTAGGGACCGGTGATTCTATAAGAATCTGATTCCTGATGATCTGAGGTGGAGCTGAGGCAGAGATGCTAGCGTCGGGGAGTGGCTGCAAATACAGATGAAGCTTTGCTCGCCTTCTGCTGTACAGCCCAGTTCCTAACAGGCTATGGACCAGTACCAGTCCGTGGCCCAGGGGTTGGGGACACCTGCATTAAGTTATCAAGTCTGTTCTTGACAGCATCAAAAGAAAGATCTCCTCTGAACGTGGCCCCTGTTGCTCCAAAGTGCTGGGATATTCAGCTCTGTCATTGTGTTGGCATAGTAACAGAGAGGCTTATTCTCTGTGATGGGGGAAGATGAGACAAAGGACTGTGGGTAATTTCTGTTGTTTATTCATTTTAAGAAGAAACTTCAAGTAAAAAATTATCCTGTGAGCAAAAGTTTCCCATGGACTACAGACTAGTGAATAAAAACTCATATCTAGCACTTTACAGCTGAGAAAACTGAGGACATGTGAGTCTAAATGATGAGGTTTCAATTATACATTATATATGTGACACCCATTATTAACACAAAGAAACAAAACCTTTTTCTTTTTAAAATTCACTCTATGTCAGTCCTTGTGCTAGATGCTGGGATAAAGTGATAGAAAGACATGGCCTTATAAAGCTTACAGATTAGTGGGAGAAACAGTCATTAGATAACTGTGCATTGGAGGTTTTGGTTTGGTTTTGGCCAGTGTGTGTAGAGAAAGTGTTTATTTTTATTTTCAAAATTTAAACCACGTAATGCATGGAAGCAATGCATGCTCATTCATAAGCATGCATCACACCATGCTGCTCTCGAAACTCCTACCACTCAGTAACACGTGGAGCAAATTTTTCACTGTCAAAATAGGCTTTGCCATCATTTTTTTAAATGGTTGCATGGCACTTTATTGCATGAATGAACCATTTCCTGTTAATATCAGACTTTAAATATGGTTCTTTATGATTTTACTGTACGATTTGGAAGCACGCTGGACAAAATGCTTGAGAGCATTTTGTAAGCCATGAACACAGTGCAAACTGTTATTTTTCTGTTTCTTTTCCATTTCAAAAATAGACTGGTACTTTTGTTTCACATAAACCGTGATCAAATCCTGGCTCTACCAATCAAAAGGGATTTCTTTGTTTTGTTTTTATCTCTTTGAAACATAGTCTTCTTGTTTTCAAAATAAGGATACCTTCTTCTCAGGGTTCTCCCAAGGACTAAAGGTGTCAATTCAGGTAAAATGCTTAGTTCTGTATCTAACAAGTAAACTGCCAATACACATTAGGAGTTTTAACTGCTGCCACTGCTCCAGTCTTGGCTCTCATCATCTCTATTAGACTTCCTCCTACCTGGACGCCTCTCTTTGTCTAGTCAACCTCTTCTCACTGTTAATAAGCTTGAAAAGCCCATGAGCTCTTTGCTTTTTATGAATTCAGCTAGTCTTCTCACAACCCGTAGATGGGTACCATGATCATTGCCATCTTACAGGTAAGGAGGCTCAAGATGTTAAGTAAATTGTCTAAGATCACCCACCTATAGATAGTTCTCTATGATGGTATACTAACTAGGAGAAGAGAAAAGTCATAGTTGAGACTAAAAAGATCAACAAGAGCCATATAACATAAAGCACCCTTTGCACTACAATACAAAACATGACTTCAAAGAACTCAGCTCCAACATAACAGCAGATAATGGGATCCAAGCAGAGGAAATTATCTAGTATGTAAGTCAATAGAGCAGTGGTCCCATCCTTTTCAGCACAAGTGACCGGTTCTCCTACGAGAATCTAACACCTGATGATCTGAGGTGGAGCAGAGATGGTGATGCTAGCACTGGGGAGTGGCTGCAAATACAGATGAAGCTTCACTGGCTCATCTGCTGCTCACCTCCTACTGTACAGCCCAGTTCCTATCAGGCCATGTATCGGTCCGCAGCCTGGGGGTAGGGACCCCCAAGGTAGATTATAGAATGGCTGAGACTCATGGCCATGTCACCAAGCCTTGTTCTGGCCTGATGACAGTAATAATATCACTTATTATTTATTGAACGTATTACATAACAATTATGTTATAGTTGGAAATAGAGGCAAGATTGAATACCAGGATTGATCAGCATTGCAAATCTCATCACCTTTCGGAATTACCCCTGCATGAATGGGACCACATTTGTGAATCTGAAATGGAAATGCCCAATGCAATCTTTGATTAGAAAGTACAGCAAGTGAAAAGAAGAAACCAAACACCTGGTCATTCCTATTATCCATATTTAATTTCATAGACATTTTCAAGAAAAAAAATTATCTTCCAAATGTATCCTTTGTTTCATACCTCTTCAAGAAAGACAAATGCTGATATAATACAGTCATATGTATGTGAGTACCTAGATATGTAGTAAGAGAAAGACTATAAATTATGACAGACGGCAGCATGTGGAGGAAAATCCTTTTGCCATGTGATAACTGTGATAACTTCTGCTTTGATAATACATTAAAACCCAACGAGAAATCTCTAAGGAGTTTGGTTTGATGGGTTGGGGTAGAGGAAAGCCCAGCAAATGTAGCCATTTATATATGAGATCACACACAAAAGAATTGTTTTCACTAAGACCAAGATGGTACCACGTACCCATCTGACAGCAGGATGGACTAGATCCTTCATAATGCATGCATGTGAATAGGAGTAAATGTCTCAAGGGGACCCCCGTGGTAATGATGTTGATGTAGTTTCCGAGAAGGATGATACCTTATCCCGGAGAGAGACTGAGTTACAGAAACCCAGTTTTCCCACGTCACCCACACTCATTATCATCAAGAAATGCCTTTATGTTTGATTGTGCTTAAAATGATTGGTTAGAGCTGGGATGAAAATTTTATAAATTATTCTGACTTCTCTTATGATATACAGGGTTGGCAGGAAAGCATTCCATTAATCTGAAATTGCTTTCTTAAAAGAAGATTCTAAAAAAAATCCAAAGAATCATCTTATGCTGGTGTGGACTGGTGGGCCTTGTAGTCCTGTTCCTTCTCACGCTGTATGGTCTATGCCTAACACTAAAGATTGTCATTGCTGAGAGGATCCAAAGGGAGAAGTTAAAATTCATTTATAAATTCATTCATTCAGCAATTCGAATATATCCTTATGTAACAATTATTCTAAAATCTGGGGATACGAAAATGATAAAGACCCTGTTCATACCCTCAGGAAGTGGAAAGACCCACAAATCTACAGTTATGATGCAGTGTGATTACTGCCACAGTGTGCGTGCACACATGCACGCACATGCATGCACATATGTGATAAGAATGATAAAGTTTACTTACAATGGAAAGGATAAAAGGAGATAAGATCACAGACTACAGAGTCACTAAGGTTTTAGCTTGAATGAACCAAACTTCAGCACAAAGATGCTCGATGGACATTTTTTAGGAGAGATAAAAGGAA
>NW_011888810.1:11310441-11324801 GCF_000151845.1 Pteropus vampyrus
AGGCATCTGAACACAGAGACCCTACTTCTGGACTTCATTGGAGGAATGGAAGCAAAAAAGTGTAATACGTGATAGAAGAATCTTGTCTCTTAATGGGGCCCTTGGTCAAGATTCCATGAAGAAACCATCTGCCATCATTGTAACAGATTCGAGTTTAAAATACAGAGTATCTATCCTAAAATATTTAGGGGAGAAAACTGAGGAGTATGGAAAGGGCAGAAGAAACTCCAATCTTAGATTTTGAAGGGTCCTTAAAAATCACATGGTTCCATGCCAAAAATATGATTCTCCCATTGTTACTAAGGCAGTTAGCTAACATTTTCTTAAAAACTTCTGGGTATAGGGAAGCCACTGTCTCCCAAGACAATGCATTTGATTTGTTTGAGAACAGCATCGTTAGAATGTTCTTGCTTCTATTAAGATGAATTTTGTCTCTTCTGGTTCCAACCTACCTGGAATAAGCGTGACCCCTCTTGATCGTGACACGTGTTCAGTAAGAGAGGTGGCCTCACCCTCCCTCCTCCAGCCCCAGAGTATTCTCTGAAGTGAGGCAGCAGGTTCTCAAGGATTTCAGAGAGAAAAGACTCATTGTGGAGTTAAGGAGGGAAAAGGGGTCAGGAAACAAACTGTAAGGGATAGTACTTCAACAAATCTTAAACAAAGAGAAAGAGATTATAGGTCTTTTGCAATTGTTTGGATGGAGATTTGTCAGTGGGGACATTTGTTACATTGAGGTGATTTTCCCTGGAGGCAAATGGTAATGAGAGAAATGGGCGTTGTTCAGAGGAACTACCTCCAGCAAACTTGGGCACTTAAGCTCCTTTCTTCCTGTGCCTTTTGGTATTCTACCCATAAATGTTTAATTCTCCATTTTGCCATCAATCAGCTCACTGCTCCGGAATGTCTGTGGATAAAAGCTGCCCAGTGTGGTCTGCCCAGACCTCCAGATGCACGCAAGGCACCAAAAGAGATTCTAAAGAGCTGATGTCAGGATGGGGCCCTTGATTAATGATTCCTTGGGACATTCCAACACCCCTGCATGAAGCCTGGCCAAGGCTGCCGGAAAGTCGTGCTTCAGGGGAATGAGGCCAAGGTCAAAACACGTCGGAAGTCCACTGTAAAACACAAGGCTCAGAGTTTCCTCTTGGGCAGCGTGTTGGCCTGCAGAGACCAAGGAGAGAGCAAAAGATCATTCTATAGTACTCTAAGACAAACAAGAGACAAGACAGATGGTGTTAAAAAGAGACCAGAGGCAAGAGGAAGAAACCACAGATAACCGAGGCAGAAGGCGCCAGGAGATTTGTTATAGAAGGCATGACTGCGTTTATCAGAGGAAGGTCTGTTTTGTGTCACCAGCCCTTGGGTCTGCTAACTTGGGAAGAAGGTAATCTGTTCAATGCAGGAACACCTCAAATTACAGGACTTTTTGATAAATTGCAGTTCTAAATTTTCAAGAGCTGTAAACAGTATTCTCCATGGTATGCGTCCTCACCCAGGAAGGCCCCTCATCTCTCGCATAAAGAGTACATCACCGGCAGGAACAGTGCAGTCACTGACAAAGGCAAGACACAGTCAGCTTCCGGAAAATGAGGAACAAGAATATTGTCTCCTCGATTTCACCTCTTGAATGCTCCCCCCTCACCCCCCACAACCCTGGCCCATCACAGCTCTTTTCTCTATGCTGCCTTAGCCTAGGCCTTTGTCACTTACAGCTTGGAGTACAACAGTGGATCTCTGGTTGGCCCCCCTAACGTCTGTCCTAGTATCCTCATAGCTAGTATCTAAAATCAGTGGTCCTCAGTGGTTAGCAGGATGTGGGGGAGGGAAGGAAGGGGAAGGGAAGGGAGAGGTGTCGGGGCAGAGAGGAAGGGCAGCATGCAATGAGCATTCTTTAAATGCGAACCGATTTATACACAGGTGCACGCGGGCACACACACATATACACACACACACAGAGGCATATAAGTGCATGTGTATGTTTAGATTTATAGATATATGCGTGTATTGATATAGATACATAGGGACAGTATCTAGCTAGCTATCCAGCTATCGCTCTAGTGCACTCAGTGACTTTATATGCTCCTCGCCATCATTCTTAGACATCGATTTAAAAAAAAAAAAAAAGTCCCAATAAATATAGGATTTCATAAAGGTCTCTCCTAGCTATAAACTTCTCGGACCTTTTGTCTGTCTGAGATTACATATTTGTTAGAGAGAAAATGTCAGCCTTTAACTTTATTGTCAGAGGACTAGAACTATAAGCAAGGTCTCATCATTCGTTCATTCATCATTCAGTAAAAACTTATTTAAAGATTAGGTGTTTTATGAGATGCTGGAGTTATAATGATCAAAACAATTTAGTATCTGCCCAAGAGACTCACAGTTTATTGGAAGAGACAGGCAAGTAAATGGGCGATTTTAATACAATGGGGCAATTTTGTAGCAGGGGGTTACTCAGGATATCTATTATTCTTCCCTCCCTGCCCCTGCCCCCCAGAAAAACAGAATATACTCTCTTGTATATGCCAGATGGGATATGGAAAAGCATAGGTCTTAGGAAGTGGTTTTGTTCAAAGAAAACAGGCACTTAAAAAAATATAAATAAATCATAGCAGCAGATAGTTAAAACCAAGCAATTAAATGTCTCTTGATCTTGCTTTTGAATAATTCTTTTATTTTGGCTGAGTGGTCATCATTCCAGCTGATCTCTCAGTTCTAGACAAACTTATGAAAGTGGCAAAGTTAGCTGCAATTTTGAGTGTTCTGAGCTCCCTGTTAAGAGGCCCAGAGACAGTAAGGAAACTTCTTAAGACCACACATAGGGTAGTGTAAAAGCCTAAGGGAAAAAATGTATGATTTTTTCCCCCCCGGCTTTATTGAAAGGTAATAGACAATTAATTGCTTGGTGTATGATTTTTTTACTGTACCATTGCTCCCCACTGCCTATGGGAAGGTAAGGACAGTTCCCATGCATCCTATAGGTGAAGCATCATAGACCACAGCCCTCAAGCCATCCTGCTGCTTCTAGCTAAGGAAGAACCCCTGGCTTCTGCCCCCATGGGATGGAAAGTATGTGTAGGGAGGCAGGAACTAGCTCACGTAGAATATCCATGTTGTTGTAAATGACAGGATTTCCTTCTTACTTACGGCTGAATAACATTCCATTATTTATATATGTATGTGTGTGTGTGTGTGTGTGTATACACATGTGTGTGTATATATGTATATATATGTGTATATATACACGTGTGTATATATATATACACGTGTGCATATATGTGTGTGTGTGTATATACACACACACACACACATACACATATATATATATATATATATATACACATATATATAATGGTGATTTTTATTAAAAACCAGCTGTATTGCCTCCAGATCTTTTAGGGAAGACAGATCATTCCAAGCAGATGCTTTTGCAAGCATCTTCCAAGAAATTCTGCTTAGCTCTGGCCCAAGGGGGACACATAGCCCCTGTTGGAAAGCAAGAAGCAGTGAACGTGTTGTTACTCTGCAAAACTAAGAGTATGATAAAGAGGCCATGGAGAAGGCATTTGCCCAGGGTCACAGAGTTTGTTGTAAGCCTAATTGAACTTTAGCCCACACTGCGAAATGCCCCTTGCTATGCGCTGTGCCTCCAATGGGCTCACAGGCAGACATGTGAAGGCCAACACATCAGGTCGGAGACCCAATGTGTATGAGACACATCTGATCCTTCCATCACTCCACATAAGTCACCCTATGGACAGCACACCGCCTCCCCTGAGTGGGGAGTGGGGGTTCCAGAGCCGCAATTCAACATGGTTCCTTCTCATCCCAGAGGCCCAGGGGCTCCTCCTGAGGCCTCAGCTCCTTCCTGCCTTCTTCATCTCAAATCAGACTTCTGGACTGGAGCAGACAGCTCGCCCTCCCTCACCTTTCTGCCCAGGCCGGTCATGGTGGTCCTTTTATACACATTTAAAATTGAGAAAACTGTGGCTAGAGAGGTGGTCGCACAAGTAATAACTGACACAGTCAGAATTCAGACCCACAGTTGTCTAAAGTCTCCCAAAACCGAGCTCTTTCCACCAGTTTAAAGCTCCCATTTTGGCTTCTTTCTCGACAAGGATGCATGTGGGGATTGGACGATGGAAGGGTGGACCAAAGCATCCTTGGGATCACTGTCTGTGGGTGGCCCTGAATTTAGCATGAGGATATAGAGAGGAATGAGACATAGTTTGTACCTCAAGGAGACCAATGTGTCAATGAGTGTTTCTCAAACTTCTGAACACAAGTGCCCGCAAATGACTGAACATTCCATACAGAGCCCTCAGGCTCTGGGGAAGCTGGGCATTTCCCCCAAGTGAGAAATTTTTTGGAAGTCTCCACTTTTAGTTTACAATTCATGTGAATTGAGCATGTTTATATATATATATCTCCATCCCACATATTTTTTTATCCATCTCTCTGTTTATTGGCAAACACTTAGATTGTCCTCATATCTTGGCTAGTGTGAATAATGCTGTAATAAACAGTGGGGGAGCAGATATGTTTTTGAAATCCCAGGTTTTTTTCTTTTGGGTACATAACCAGAGGTGGGATTGCTGGATCATAGAGTAATTACACTTTTAATTTTTAGGAACCTCCATACTGTTTCCATAATGTCTAAACCAATTTACATTCTCACCAACTGCACAAGTGTTCGCTTTTCTTCACATCCTTGCCATCATCTATCCCTTGTCTTCTTGATGAAAGCCTTTCCAACAGATGTCAAGTGATGGCTCATTGTGGTTTTGATTTGCATTTCCCTGATGATTAGTGTCGTTGAGCATCTTTACATGTACCTGTTGGCCATTTATATATCTCCTTTATGAAATGTCTATTCAGATCCTCTGCTCATTTTTTAAATTGGATTATTTTTTGTTATTGAGTGTTTGAGTTCTTATATATTTTAGATATTAACCCTTTATTAGATACATGGCTTGCCATTGAATAACTTTCTTAATATTAATTCTTTGGTTAATGCTTCAGAGGACTAGAAGTTTTGATTTTATTTGAATGTTCTGTGCTTAGATTATTTTATATATAAGCTCTTCATCCATCAGGAATATATACATTAGTATACAGATGCAGAGTATTTATTGAAGTTTTTATTCCTTCAAAAATTAGCTAATTTTACAAATGTAATTTATAAAATGGTCCCTTCCCTTGTTTATACAATGATATGTTGAAGTCATATAGGTCACATACAGGTTTTCCCATCTGTCTCATTGATCCATTTGTCTGGTTTTGTACAAGCACCAGGCTGTGTTAGTTTTTGCTGCTGTATAATAGTTTATATCCAAAAGAGCTAGCATCTCCTAATTTTTTAAATCATTACTTAACACATATATGTGCAAATATATTTTGTAATAATTTTACTTCATGGCATGGCATTTTCCCTTTGATATTTTATTTAGGATTAGATGAACTATGTGAATTAACTTGTAGACCAAAGATATATTAAGCAAATGGCTTTTTCTGGTCAGCGAAATTTCCTAATACTCACAGCTACCCCTTAGGGATGGATCAGAGGAGGAGGTGATTACTTTGTGTCTCTACTCAGGACTTAATTTTGATACTGCTCTCTTAGGACAGAGTTTTTTTTGCCAACCAGAGGTCTGGGTATGAGTGTTATGGAGGAAAATCACGAGATTTTTATTTCTACTTTCTGACAGCAACATTAAACAAACAGAGCAATAACCATACCCAGCAATAACCTATGACTGACATTGGATTTAGATTTCACCCACAAACAAAGCAAGCAGCGCCACGCTGAGCTTGGGAGCACAATTTTGCCTCTCGAACAAGAGAAGGGCCGAGGTGATTATGCAAGGCAGTCACGTTGGGATGCAAGCTTTTTTCCTTGCTCACTTCAAATATTATTGCTTTTAAATGTCAGCATATCACCATTGTAGGCATGTGTACTTATTACAACTTCTCTTTCCTGAGACATTTCAGGTGGACACCTTGGAGTGCAATATATATTGTAATTTTAGTCACAACTCCTGGAACAGCGAAGCTCTGGTTCGAGCTCAGTTGTCTACAAAGAGAGAATTAACTGTCATTAAGGTCCTGCCATAGGTGTGGCCTTGTGTTAGGCACTGCCACATTCAATCCTCTTGACTTCTCTGTGAGGGAAGAATGTTTCTAAATTCCCATTTTATAGGTGATAAGATTAAGTTTCAGACTTAGAGGATAGAAATGGGCTTTAAGGGACACCCAGGCCACTGCTTTGCCCATTCCTTGCTCACTGACATCTTTAATAGCTTGATAACATTACGGAGAAGTCTTTCTGAGCACATGCATCTGAACACCTCTGAGGAGAGAGAGCTCGTGCCTCTTCTCTAAAAGTGGCTCAGTCTCGTTCTGGGATGACTCTGGTCTGACGATTTAAACACAAACAAACAAAAACAACACTCCTTACATCAGAGGAGATCCAGTTTCCTTAGCAGGTCTGACCTGAGCCTCTGTTTAAGTCTTCTGAAGTCAGGGAGAAAAAAGTTCTCTCTCTGCTCAGATACAACTCAGTGGGATCAAAGGGACCAATCATAGCCACTGAGTGACAATCGCAGCATTTCATGAGACAGAGAAACTGACACCTGTTCTGATATCATCACAGTTTGGAACTCAAAGTGTGTGCCTCTTTTTCAAAGAGCCACGTCTTTCAGACTGGGGGTATCAAAGAAATCTGGTTTTCCCCTACCTGTCAAGGCTTTCGCTGAAAAATCTCTGGGCCTTGTGCTGAGCCCTGGGGAAGCTGTGTCCTCAACATCTCATTCTAAGTTCTGTGTGTTCCATGAACATGTCATCTTCCCCTTCCCCTAGAAAGGAGAGGGAAGCCCAAATTTAAAGTCATCATTCTTTTATCTCCTTTGCAACCTCTCAGGTGACAGCATTTCAGTGTCTTGTTTGAGCCATCTTTGAGCCCCTTGGAGAATGAATGGGCGACTTGTCCCTTAGCCAGTCTTCCTGGAATCTCATTTCTCCTGGCTCTGCTTCAGAGAGGAGTTAGAGACCATGACATTCAAGGTTATGCCCTCTAACGAGGGTCTGCAGTAACAGGGGCCAGGGTTTGCTATCAGGAATGACCAACATCTAATCAGTATGAAATTATTTTCTGACTCCAACTAACCATGCACTTTTCTTTGCAGCTGCAACTTCATTAAATGGGAGAGTGAGTTTCCAACAGAAAAGGTCAACATTTCCATTTGGGCATTCAAACATCTCCAAGATGGGTTTGAGGCTTTAGTGTTGTATTGATTCAGTCATCCCCATGCTGAGCACAGAACTTTGCCCAGAATAGATGGGCTGTGTCAATCAAAGCTCACCAGTGGGGCTATTTATTTTCCGTTTGATTCACAAGGGCGATCAAATATTGAATTTGAAGGGAACTGAGGTAATTCTACTTTAGTATAAACTTGCAAATGAGACTTTACTTTCACAGCTGATACATTACTGAAACTAAAATTCATGAAGAGCACTTTGAGATGACAAAGTTTTCTCCTGCATGCATTTGATTCATGTTTACTAAACAAATAAACACTTAAGTAGGGCTCTCCAGAGGAGACACTGACTCTCTGTCTAAACGAAACTATTGTAATTAAGTGACATAGAAACAGAAAGCACTGTTGATCAGGGAAGAGAGGTTCTTGATTTGGAACATAACAGAATTTGGTGGCATTTGCACATGCATAGATGAATGATATTCTTGGGATAGAAGGGATAGTCCATCTGGTACTAGTTTACCTAAATTATATTAATGATAGCGACTTCTCAAATTAATTTTAATCTTTTTGTGAACTTTTATGGCATGTAATTATATCATGATTTTTTTTTATTTTAAAAGGCAATTTTTATATTACACAGGTAAATTTATTCATTCAACAGTGTACACTCTACGATAGATGTCATCTTTCAGTTTTTTTTTATAAACCCTGTACTTTTGGAACTTAGTTTTTCCTTCAAGTTTTCTCTTTACCATCTCCATAAGGTGTGTTTTCCCCTCTGAGTGGATCACATTCACCCCCACATACACACACTCAAAAGATGTCAGCTTTTCCAACATATTAAAAACTCTTTGTTTTCCAAATTTGCCTTTGTCTGTTCATTCCAAGATGACTTGCTTTAATTTTAAACATGTTTAATTAGCAGTATATGTATCAAATCAACATTAAATAAAATTATTCAGTCACCAATAGTCATATCACCCTAATTCAAAGGCTATTTACAAACCTTTTAATAAAATGCCTTCCCCTTACTTTTTAAATGTGTCCAGAATCTCTACATCTCCACTATCTTGGTTAATTGATTTCATAGGTTTTAAGTTTTACTTTTTTTTCTTTTTGGTAAAGAGAGAAGAATCAATCTTCTCCGTTTTAAGTTTCATATCTTTTTTTTTTTTAACTTTTTTATAGATGGCCAAATTTTGACTTTCTATATTCAGAATTTAATACCTATGTTTAATATAAATTATATATGTCATCTCTTTACATGAAAAAATGTATAAATATCCAGTGAATATATAAGGTAAATGTAAGAAATTACTCGGTCTAAATATGTGAAAGTCATGTACCAGGAAGAAGAGAAAAACCTGAATACAGTAATGCATTTTGCCTCGATTGTACTGCTGTGACATGATTTACAGCTCCTTCTACCCTCTGCGTTTAGAAACTGGCCATGTCTCATGTAGTCATGAGCTCTTCTTGACCAATCGCCAAGTGATGCTTCAGGTGCGCTCAGGGGCAGGTCATCTGGCCTTTCCTGTACCTCCTTTAGCGACTTTGGCTCATTCTCTGGCAGTGACTCTGAAGTCACCATTTACCTGGGCGAAGCTGTGTCTTGACAGTGACTCTAGTCCTGGGACAAGTGTTTTTCCGCAGATCCACATAGGGCTACAGAAACTTCAGGCTGGAAGGTCTATGAAGGTTGCGCTGAAGATTTTATAATAGCAGAAGGAAGTACAGCCGACTTTTTCCTTACTTGGGACAGAGGCCACAATGACTGTCTCTAAAGAAGTCGGATATTCTCATCCTGGGTCTTTCCTACTCAAGATGACTTACTTTCAGGGTGATTGATAGCTGGGGTACCCCTTGCCTTTAAGAAAAACTCTTCCCACCCCCATCCCCAGCACTACCTACAGGAGTTTGATCTGGCTGTGACTCCCATGAGACTTTATCACAGTACACAGACAGTGGCACATTTCTCAGAGTGTGAGCATCAATCTTATATCCCTACATGTGGGATGACCTCAGCCTACACCAGTCCTCTAGTCTCTCCTCCTTAACAGCTTCAGAGAATCTTGATGCCAATAGTTTCTTCATCATGATTAAAGAGGAAGACAATCTTGCATAGTATACTGATTTACTAACTTCATCCTGCCTCTCTGTAATTAGTCACAGCTCATCTTTCTTTCTGCTTCTTTTCTTTCTGTATCTCTATGGACCTTGGACGTGGAAATTAAATTGTATGAATGAATACCTGTGATGAACCTAGACTTGAATTGGTGCTGTGGGTGGAACTAATAAAAGGGGTCAAAGGAAAGGTTCTAAAGGAATATCCACGAGGAAAAGAAAGAGTAACCTATTTTGGCTGGAATGACATGGGAAGGTGTCATGGAGGTGGTATTATAGAAGTTTGCTCTCAAATAAAGGTGCTTATTTGAGAACAAGCATCCACTTATTACTCAGGTATATACCAATAATGTTCTCTGTTTGTACATCATCGATATGATTTTATTTCCTTCCGTCTCCTGGGTAGTACTCAGCAGCTCATTCTATTAATTCTTACCTGGAGATTCTGGCATACTCTCTCTGTCTTAATATTTATCTTTCTAAGAACTCCCATATACCGAAGGAAATGTAAATGGCTGCGGAAGTCTTGCAAAGCAATTTGGCATTAATGGATCAGGAGTCTTAAAAATGTTCATAGAGAGTTGATATGAGCCAGCAATTCTGCTTCCGGTAATCCAACCTAATGAAATAACCTAAGACATAAGGGAAAATAAATACACATAAATATATTTGCAGAAATATATTTATCACAGCATAGTTTCCCATTCTATTGATATAATGAAAAAACTAAATAGAAAATGAAAGAAATTATTAAACAATAACACTCCCATATGATGGACTCTTATGCAGCCATTAAAATGATGCTTATGGAAAACTGATAACATAAAAAGAATATATGATATATTGTTAGGAGAAAGATGCGGGTTGTAGAAAAGTGCATAGAATATGGTCATGACCATGTAAAACTTGCATATGACATAGACTAGAAGCAACAAGAAGCAGAGTGGGGAAAGCACAAGGGCCAAATGTTGATAGCTGGGTTCAGTGTGAATTGTTTTTACCCTTTGTTTCTACTTTGCTGAATATTCTAGGTACTCTTCAATGGACAGGCATTTTTTTTATGTATAATATTTGCAGTAAATTTTTAAAGGCACCTTTTTATCAAAAAGTTTCTCTTCCTCCAGGGTGATGTTTTGTGCATAGACAGATAACCAGATGTCTCCATTTCCCTTTCTTCGTGATCAGACTGGGTCCTCATAAATTTCACATGTGTTCCAGGCTTCTCAGCCCACACATGCAGCATCAGATACATAGGCCGACTCACTTCCTGCCTGATCAGGGTCATTTCCCCCTGGCCCACCCACCGAGCACAAAGAGTCTGCCTACTTTAATATACAATAAACACACGTACTTCTGTAGCTTGCCTGGTGCTCTTGACCCCTGCATTGTGCTAAAGAGAAAATTCTCGTTCGTTCAAGACAAACTTTATTCTACTCCAGCTGTTACTCTTATTTGCCCCTCTCCTTCGGCACGCCCCATGGTTTGGTTTCCCACAAGCTTCCCCACCAGCTCTTTTGGGAAGGTTTCTACACCTTGCACCGCAAGCCTCCTGCTATTCCAGCAAAGTTTTGCTGCAAGATTTCCATAAACTCTTGCAGTCCGTGTTTAGCAATGCCAGTGCTTTCTCCCGACGCCGGATGGCCTCTTGGTTCCCTTTTGTGATGATATGCTTATTGTTGCCCCAGGTCTTCCACTGTCTACAGCTCTCACATACCCCTGATCACCTAGCATGATATTTAGTCCAGCTAATTAAGTGAGATGGCCCGGTAGCCTCTTCCACAGTTCGGTCTGCTGCTAAAATATACATAATCTGACGCTGCCTTCTTTCTCTCTACCTTTCCTTCCTCTGGAAGAACTCCAGAATATGCAATATCACTGCGCATGGTTAATAAACAGACACATATTGAGTGCCTGCCTCTTGAAAAGTATAGTGCCAGCTCCATGAGAAACTGGATGGCCTCACCCTCAGAGACTGAATAGTCTAGCAAGGGAGATAAGATAGTTTTTGTTAGCATCTAAACCAAAGGCATAGTAGTTGAGTAATGCAGAGGCAGGCAGGCAGGCAGGCAGGAAGGACAAAGATTTATTAAACCCCTTTTTATGCTAAGCACATAGAAATCTATAGAGAAATAAAGGCAAGGATTTGAAAGAACTCAATAAACATTCTCAACTGTATTTATTTTCATAGAAAAAGCAGAAAGATAAATGAAAACTAAGTCTGTGGGGGGAGGAACGAATTTGGAGCAGAATCTCAAAAATCCAAACTGAAGAGATAGGACAAAATCAAAATGATAAGATAAGCAGATGGAGATCATGTATGGACAAAGGCATTCCCTGATTTGATGTATTATGCACTTACTGTGGGAAGAAAATAATTCCAGGACTTCTAAAATGATGGAGTAAGGAGCTTGGTGGACCCTGTTCCCTGCCAAAGAACTGGAGAAATGATAAAACAAAACAAAAACCAATTATTTAAAGTGTCTGGAAATTGCCCCAAGGATATACTCAAAAGAAGAAGGGTATATTCAAGAAATTTTACTAAATTTCAGTATAAAAAGCAAGAGTTCAGGGTGGTTCAGCCAGGACCTGCTCCCTTTTCCCCCTTGGCCCCGTGTTAATGACTCTCTCCCCTGGGCCACTGCTCTGGACAGGTGCACCCAAAAAGATTGAGGCTCCCCCTCCCCAGCTCACAATTGGGGGTTATCCATCCACATGGGAGGGGCAACTTGCTTTTGGTTTTTATCCCCCAGCCCCGTTTACACAGACTCTATGCTATGTTCCAGTCACTAGTGGCTGAGAGGTGTGAGGCTGTCTTCCTTCACCCATTCCTCACGCCTGGGGGAAGCTCTGCCTCAGAGAGGGCAGGTCAAGAATGCTTCCTGCCTTGCCTCCCATTAACTCCTCCTCACTCTCTCTGCCCCATCCACTCATAGGGAGGAAGTTCCATTGTCGAAAGAAGCAAGTTGAGAAGACCATGGGCACCCACTTCCCCACAGCACTCTCTAATGGAGCACAGGTGTAACTCTGGGAAAAGTGGGTCCCCCGTTCCTGTGCAGCCCAGAGGGAAAGGCAGGCCATAAGGACAAGAGCTCCAGACTCTGCTCCTTTGTTTGCGGGTACTTTTATCTGAATGCCTGTGTCCCCCCCCAAAATTCCCATGTTGAAATCCTAACACTCAAAGGTGATGGTTGTAGTAGCTGGGGCCTTTGGGAGGGACTTAAGTCAGGAGGGCAGAATCCTCATGAATGAGAGTGGTGCCTTAAAGAAGGGGCTTTGGAGAGATGCTCAGCCACTTGCACCACGTGAAGACACAGTGAGGTGCCAGTTATGAGCTGGGAACAGGGTCCTCACCAAGCCATGCTGGAACCATGACCTGGGACTTCCAGCCTCGAGAACTGTGAGAAATAATTGTGAGTAGTTGATAAGCTACCCCGATCTGTGGCATTTTGTCATATCAGTCTGAAAAGGCTAAGACAATGGGTGATGTAAAAGCAAAGATCTTGGTGGCAAGCAATTCAGAGAAGGCCGATAGCTAAGATAGAAGCAAAATGGCAGAGCTGACAGAAGTTTAATAAAGAGAACCAAGGACACAGACAGATGAGATCATAGTGAATTCTGGAAGTCAGGGAGACTGCACATGTGCTAGGCTGAACCCATTCAGGAGCGAGCAGGAAGTAGAATAAACTTGAATGCATTTTTCAAAGCACACACAGAGCCATCAACACAGAGCAGAAACTTCTCAGGCACAGGAAGCTTAAACACAACTTCTGACCTGATACTGATGCAGGGGCAACTCCCAGAAAGCCAGGCTTACAAACGAAATCATGCTTATCCCTGCAGTGTGGAAGACCATGTGTATACCCACGCTGATAGCTGTGCCTTCTCAGGAGAGGTCAGAGAGGGAACCCCCTCAGCTGCTAGTCCCTGGCTGAATGTCAGGCAAAGCCATGAACTTCTTAAACCAAGACAGCAGCCTCCAAGCCACATACATCCAGTGGTCAAGGGTGAAAATATAAGTGGCCCAGGGGGCTGAAGCACAACTTTTGACCAGAGGCTTATGCTGACCCAGGGGCGGGACCTAGCAGCCAGGCTAAAGGTTAAGAACCAGGGGGAAAGTCTGAGCAGGACATCAGAGGCTATATGCAAACCTGTTAATATACTAAAAAGCATCAAGTTGTATACTTTAAATATATAAATTATATGACATATGAATTATACATCAATACAGTTGTTTTTCAAAAAGCAGGCTATAATTTTTGCAGGTTGCATTATGAGATGACCATAATGCAATATTCACTGGACAGTAATTCACTAGGCGAGGGGTAGGGACTGATTGTTTTGAGGAAGAGATGATAAGGAATCAAAATCAAGCACAACCCTTCAATGATCTTACATCCCTAAGATCGTATTTGTGAATCGGGGGGGTTGACACAAAGGAATAATAATGTATTCCATATAATAAATAATGCTCATCTTAGGAGAAATATGTTTTCCAATATTAATTTAGCTCAGTGTCCTCTTGAATTTATGTGGTGGGAGAGGTGGGGTTAGAAACTCAGGATGTCAAGGAGTATAGAGGAGATTCCAGAAAAGAGATGATGCCTCAAAGTGAGAACTAAAGGAGGAACAGACATTTGAGGATCAGGTAGACTCTTAGGGAGAACATTCCAGGCCAAGGCATCTGCATGCCCAAAGACATTGAGCTGTAACAAATAAAGCCTGGACTGTGTGGACTTCTAATAGATCAGTGCTTCTTGATATCCAGTGGGAGATGAGGATGGAGGAGTTTGGATCAAAATCACGTAAGTTCTCAAATATCTGGTTGGAGATTGGGTTGTATCTCATCCTATAAGCAGGGCAGAATTATTCAGTTTTAAGCTAGGGGGCAACTATAATCAGATTTGCATTCTGAAAAGACTTTTCTTGCAAAATTGTGGAGAAAGGATGAATAAGGATAGACTAGAGGTAGAGAGATAG
>NW_011888810.1:11325626-11327098 GCF_000151845.1 Pteropus vampyrus
CCAAGATGTGAGAGCACAGGCACCACTTGGAAAACAGTCCTTTCTGCCCATGTCAAGGACAAGCCTTGTCCTTGGGGCGAGCCCACGAACCCAGAGTGACACTGCGCCAACGGATACTGGAAATATCCTTTTATCAGCTTTATTGACAGATGCAGGACCCTTTCTGCGCCCTCGCCAGCGCCAGATGGGCCTAAGAGTATTGAATGGGCATATCAGAAAAAATGTCCTTTCTCATGCTCAGACTGAAGACCTCCTCCAGTCGCCAGAGGTTTGGCACCGTCTTCTGCTGTCCATTTCCCTAGGTTGAGTATTTAAGTTAATTCCTCTCTGGGAAATGTTGGCCCAGTTGTTGCTTAGACTAGGAAGCAGATGGAGTGCAGTTTACAGTTCAATCAGGAATCCAAATTAAAGCCATTGGCTGGTTCGTAAGGACTATATCTTGGCAGCTTGAGAAGCTGCCTGGCTGTGGCAGAAGGCCCACCCTGTGCTAAGTACTCATAGGTATACCAAGCACCTAAGGCCCCACCTTGTGGGATTTCAGATCTGGACCAGGAAGTCCGCTTGGTTGATGGCCCAGGATGGAGGTCTTTTTGTTTACTAAGGCCAAAAATGTCAGTACCCAAATACTTTTATTTTATTGAGGTGTAAGTTATAGGTAGTAAAACTCACTTTTAAAAGTGAGTTCTGCTAGTCTTTTTTTTTTTTTTTTAATATTTTTAGTATCTCTTTTCACCTTTAAAGCGATCTCAATTTGGACCATAACTTATTACAAATTATTATTTTAAGGTCATTGGTTTTCACTCTGAATGATATTAGAGGGCCTGGGAGGTTTTAAGTAGAGGGGTGATATGATCAATTTTATTTATTTATTCTGAAATTTTTATTCAATTTATTTAAACTAAAAAGAGAGGGGGAAAAAAAAGTTTACCCATTTATCTCACCCCCAACCTCCATCTCTAGAAACCACGAATGTGTTCTCTGTATCCATAAGCTTGTTTTGTTTTTTTTTAATTTTTAAGATTTCACATATAAAAGAGGTCATCTATTCATTGTCTTTATCTGGCTTATTTCTCTTATTATGTATATAATCACAATTTCTTTATCCACTCATCTATCGATGGACACTTAGGTTGCTTCCGTATCTTGGCTCTTGTAAATATTGCCGCAGTGAACATCGGGCTGCACGTATCTTTTCAAGTTAGTGTTTTCATTTTCTTTGGATAAATACCCAGAAGTGAATTGCTGGATCATGTGGTAGTTCTATTTTTAATTTTTTGAGGAACCTCCATACTGTTTTCCATAGGGGCTGTACCAATTTACAGTCCCACCGACAGAGCACAATGGTTCCCTTTTTTTCACATCTTAACAAAGACTTGTTATTTCTTGTCCTTCTGATAATAGCCATTCTAAAGGTGTGAGGTGATATCTCACTGTGGTTTTGACTTATATTTCCCTGACGATCAGTGCTGTTG
>NW_011888810.1:11327148-11327910 GCF_000151845.1 Pteropus vampyrus
CCCTTGAGTATCTGAGATGCCCGTTACACCATACCTTCTCTGATCTTAATTTGGTTGACACGATCATGGCTAAAAAAGGAAAAAAAAAAAAAAAAAGCAGTATCGAGCCCTGTATGCCAAACACTGTTCTAGATTCTAGATATACAGAAGTGAACAATGCAAAGCCACTGTCCTCATTGAAATGTTCATTAAAGTGGGGTGGGGGACACAAACAAATACA
Organism: Pteropus vampyrus; assembly: GCF_000151845.1. Classification (NCBI taxonomy): domain Eukaryota; kingdom Metazoa; phylum Chordata; class Mammalia; order Chiroptera; family Pteropodidae; genus Pteropus; species Pteropus vampyrus. The sequence continues at coordinate 11,327,369 of NW_011888810.1, forward strand.
TAGTATCTATTAGAATGTCAGATCGCAGTAAGTGCTATAAAAGAAAAAGGTGAGATAAGGGACTAGAAAGGGACTTGGTGATGTTATGGCGCAAACAATTCTGAGACCCACGGAGCCAATTGAGATTAATTATGAGCCTTTATTAGCCGGCCGGCGACTGACTCCCTACCAAGCAGGGTTAGAGGAGATCAGCCCGAGCTTCCCGAGGAGGCAGCTTATAAAGCTTAAGACCGTATCCTGGTGGTCTCCTGAACAAGCTAGCAGATTACAGAAGCTGAAGTTGGCTGTTAGCATATCTTTGCCCAGAACCACACCCTTAATTAACAAATAAGTGGATTACAGAAGCAGACATTGGCCACACCCAAGCAAATAGGACAACTTCTGGTATCTAAAGATATTATTTCCCTGTAGCTGACTTAGCTAGTTGGCTCACTTGAAAATTGTCCACCCTTAACAGTGAGAAGTGTCATTTTATATACTGTGGTCAGCAGACCTTTCTGAGGAGGCGACATGTAGGTAGAGCAATGGTGGGTATGAGAGGA
>NW_011888810.1:11327960-11328897 GCF_000151845.1 Pteropus vampyrus
AAAAAATCTAGACATATATTTTTAAAGGTATCTATCTCCAATTCCAATGCATGTGTGGGGAGAGGGAAATTTCACCACCAACAAACAATTCTGGGGACAGCAGCTGGGTGTCCTGCTCAGTGCTGACACTATTTCACCTGGAGAAAGCGTCACACTCCACAGGTTAAAGGCTCAGTCCTCCCCACCCCTTGCTTCAGATGCCAGTCGCAAAGCCACATTGTCACCTATGCTTCCGATGGACTAGATATAGTAAATCAGAGGTTTCAATGACCTTCTCCTTGGGTTCGATTAATATTTTAGAGCGGTTCACAGAACTCAGAGGAACGTTTTACTTACTAGATTACTCATTTATTATAAGAGGATGTAACTTAAGGAAGAGCCAGATGGAAGAGATGCATAGGGCAAGGTGTGAGGAGGGCACGGAGCTCCCATGCCGTCTCTGAGTACACCATTCGCCCCAAATCTCTCTGTGCTCATCGTCCCAGAAACTCGCAGAACCTAGTCTTTTTGGGTTTTATGAAAGCTTCAGTACATTGGTGTTGTAGATTGAATCATTGGCCTCAAGTGATCGATTCAGCCTCCAGCCCATTTCCCCTCCCTGGAGGCCAGCCTCCATCATTAGGTACAGCCCCAGAGTCATTGTATCAACATAACAAAAGACATCTTTATCCTCTTCATCTTTAGGAAATTCCAAGGGTTTTAGGAGCTCTGCCAGAAAGGGGAAGAAGACCAAATATACATTTCTTATTATAAATCTCAATACCACAATTTTAAAAGGAAACATTATATTATTGCTATGAGTGGAAAAAGCTTTATGGTATTAAAGGTAACTGCACAGATAAATACATGGAAAGAAAACCATTTTATTCTAGCTAGACATTTGTTGCTGAAGACTCAAATCCTGAGGCCTATTTCCCTTTCCAAAAGGGAAGTTTAA
>NW_011888810.1:11328947-11330417 GCF_000151845.1 Pteropus vampyrus
TATTTCTTGTCCTTCTGATAATAGCCATTCTAAAGGTGTGAGGTGATATCTCACTGTGGTTTTGACTTATATTTCCCTGACGATCAGTGCTGTTGAGCATCTTTCCATGTACCTGCTGGCCATCTGTATGTCTGCTTTGGGAAAGTGTCTCTTCAGATCTTCTGCCCATCATTTAATTAGATTTTTTTTTTTTTTTGCCGTTGAGTCATATGAGTTCTTTGTATATTTTGAATATTAGCCCCTTACCAGATCTATGATTTGCATTATTGTCTTCCATTCGGTAGATCGACTTTTCATTTTGTCGATGTTTTCCTTTGCTATGCAAAAGCTTTTTAGTTTGTTATGGCCGCACTTATTTTTGCTTTTGTTGCCTTTTTGGTCTTATTTAGTTCTGCTAATATTGACAAATATAGGCCATCATGTAACCACCACCGAAATTGAGGTATGAAAGAAAATTTCCCCATCTCTCTGTGTGGTCGACTTCTCACCCTTACCCCCAACCCTTAGCAAACAGCGGTCTAATTACTCTTTCTATAGTTTTGTATATGCAGGAAAGTCATTTAAATGGAAGCAAGCAAATGTAGCCTTTTGAGCCTGGCCTCTTTCCCAATGCATTTAAAACTCATCCACTGTTAAGTGTTTATCAACAGTTCATTCTTTTTATTGGATGTATCACAGTTCTTATCTTGAAACAATTCTACAGTTATGGTGTGGCCAGGGTAGACAGAAACCTATTATCTCCCCTTTTATTATTTGAACAAATAAAGAATGGTACTTAAAAAATAAAAAGATAATAATGAGAAGAAATTAATGCCAGACCGAAAACTCTGTCTAGGTTCGCTAGGATAATGTCTGCAGTAAACTCTAGTTAGTACTTCTATCTGCTCTGCATGTCTATCTCGTCCTTCTTTTTCTTGTATCCCTTTTCTCTAAGAAATCCATTCCATGTGATACAATCGAGGCTGTTCCTTTTCTCACCCACTGTATAACCTAGACCTGTCCAACTATAATACAGTGACCTCTGCGCACTGGGACTGGTTTAGGGATCGCCCTGTGCTCCAGGCCAGCCCAATCTTCTCTTAGACTTTGCTGGAACCATCAAAGTGTTCTTTTTGTTCTCTGGCATTGTGGACTTGACACATTATGTAAACCTGGAGCTGTTGCAGGCTGTGGTGGCTGATTTTATGTGTCCACTGGGCTAGATTTCAGTACCCAGATATTTGATCAAACATTAGTCTAGATGTTTCTGTGAAGATATTTTTTAAATGAGATGCACATTTAAATTAGTTGGCTGTGAGTAAAGCAGATTACCCTCCATAGTGTGGGTGAGCCTCTTCCAATCAGTCGAAGGCTTTAATAGAAAAAGACTGATGTCCCTGGAAGAAGAGAAGAAGAGAGAATCCTGCCAGCAGAGTTGCCTTTGGACTCAAACTACAACTTCCTGTCTTACCCTGCAGATTTTGGACTTGC
>NW_011888810.1:11331527-11333478 GCF_000151845.1 Pteropus vampyrus
GTTAAATACTAATCTGACCTGATTCCCCTTTTATTTTTTGTTCCACTCTATTCTATTTTAGAAAGGCTGCCAAAATGTTTTGTGCTTCTGGCCTCAAAGATATTTGCCCTGGAGAAAGCAGACGTAGCCTGAAGTCAAATAGCCTTCCAAACTGGTTTATGAAAGATTAAGGCCAATGAAGAAGTCACAGTGAGAGGGGAGAGACTTAGTGTTCCACCTCCACTCTCAACTAAGACAAAAATGTGTGATGACCATCTGATGGAGCTGACCCACAGGTTACCCTTTGGCATAGCTCCAAGGAGTTGGGCATCTGTCAGACCAGATGGGTTACAGGTTCGGTGATTAAAGAAGCGTGACTCTAGACATTAGATATTTTATATACGAAGTCAATACTCAGAAATTCCTCAGACTGCTGTGATTTGCATGAGCAAAATGTCTACTGAGACTGCACTGGCATAGATATTAAAGACTGTTTCTCCATTTTCCAGAAGGTTCCTGGATTCCAGTGCAGCCCTGAATAGGAAATTATGGGGCAAAGGGCTAGGGTGTGATTCCTTTAGTTTGGCAGAGTGGGCATGCCCCATGGAGATTAAATAGACTTAAAAAAGGAGAGGGATATATATATTTTTTTGCAGTACTAAGGTTTTCATCTGAAACACAAAACCTATACACTTTCCCAGTCAGACAGCTAGTTGCAGCTCAGTCCACTATTGGACTGAATGCACCAAACCAAAGCAACAGAGTTTGGTTGGTACATACTGCAGGCAGATGCTCTGCCCCCTAACACCTGACGCAAGGAGAACTTTTCCTCCAGATGTGGCAGGTTGGACTGGGGACAGGATGGAAATATGTTAATGGGATATAAAGTAAAGCAGGCAGCCAATGGTGATTCTGAAGTAACTGGATCTGGGGTTTCCTTCTGGCAGGATCGATATCATGCCCTGGTCAATAGTACAGGCCAGAGGAATCTCAGACCTACAGCTGCATGTTTTTCAAATCTCAGGTTATTTAATGGGAGTCCTCTGGGTTATAAAAATGATTCACCTCAGGTGGCTCTAACTGTCTGTCAGATCCCGGGGACATGGACCTCCTGTCCATGTTACCTTTATGTAAAAGGGGATTGCCTTCGGTGGGATGCCATTCACTTTGGTTCCGTGTATGCATGAGGTATATTTGACCTCATACCTTTCAGAATAGCTCAGAACTTCACTGCACAAAATATAACCTGTAGGCCAGGAACATCAGAATGGCCTAGGAAGATGTTAAAAATGTATAAATCTCAGGCTCCAGTCCAGACCTGCCAAGTCAGCTCTCAACCAGATCCCCAGTTGACTTGCATGCACGTTGAAGTTTGAAATCTGCTTGTCTAGACTAGTCACTCAAGTTACTTCTGCCCTCATCATGCATACATGAGAACCCCAGGGGTGAGAAACTGCCCAGAGACACTGGCCTTGGGTACAAAATGTAAGAGATCTTCAAAAACTCAATTATCAAAGCAAAATGCAATGCAAACTTTATTTTAGAAAATCAAAATTAATGCCAAAAATTACATGGCAAATAAAATATCAACTTTTTAAATAAAGACAGTATTGGTATTACTAAGTTTTCCTTTTCCTCCTGGCTCCAGTGCTGCTAAATAAGGCACTATTTAATAAAAATATGGGTGTTTAATATCATCCTATTCTGAATCACTTGGTCTGGGATGAGGTCAAGACATTATCAAGAACAGTAACAATAGTAAAGCCAAGTGAACATTTTCTTTATTTTTTATTGAGGAAAATGGCAAACAAAAGTAGAAAGAAGAGTATAATAAGCCCACATGCGTCTATCAGACAGCTCCAACAATTACCAACACCTGGACAATCTCGTTTCTCCTATATACTTCCCCACCACATCCCCAACTCCAGCTTATATAAGGTAAATTTTCCTCATTTAATATGCATATATATAT
>NW_011888810.1:11340312-11413577 GCF_000151845.1 Pteropus vampyrus
CAATGAGGCTGTAGTGAGGAGAAGAGGTAGGATGAGAGGCCCCTCGGGCTGCAGTCCCTGGGCAACAAGCTGTAGCATCCATCTCTTAGAGGCAGTTTAAAGCCTGCCCGGGGGCTTCCAGAGCAGAGACCTCAACAGAGAACTCAAAGAGCTCCTTAAATTTAATTTCGGATCTGAGGCTATCTTCTGAATTATCTGCAGATGCTAGAAAGGTCTAGTTTGCAGTACGAAAAAACCCAGAGAACAGCAAAACCAATAATAGAATCATTCATTTGTGTAGCAAGTTATATATTTGGTTAGTTTCCTATTCTAGGTAAATATTTTCTAGAATTCTTGGAGGTGTGCCAGACAGGGATTACATGTCCGCATTGTATAGATAAAGAAAAGGAGACCCACGGAAATCATGAAACTTTTGAGGGCAAGTGAGTTAGACAGGTCATCTGATGGCACTCCAGTCTGCTTAGTGCATTGGGGCCCAGTTTGATCTGAGTGTGTTAGGACAACATCCAGAGAGGAGTATCCAACCCTGTGGAATCTAAATCTGAAGTGTGATAATGGTGCTCTTGCAGCCTGGTGGCAGGGGTGAGGGAGGGTAGCCAGATGAATTCTCACATACGTTTCTAGTAGTTTATAATGCTGTATGACCTAGAACATGGAATGAAGCATTTCTTTTCCTTTGTCCATCCATCTATAAATTCTCCCTCCTAATATTTACTTAGCACCTATTCTGTCTTGGGAATTCATAGTAAAAAAAAAAAAACAGTAGGTGCCCCACAGGAGGGCTGATCTAATTTGCTACGTCACATGAGAGAAGGGAATTTGAAAATTATTTCTTTCACATCCCAGTTAGTGTTTGGGAAAAAAAAAAAAAAGGGGAAGATAATTATCATAGCATAAAATAATTTCCAATTTCCTGAGTGCTAAATGAAGTAAAAATTATAGTTAAATTAAACTCATCAGAGATGTTATAAAAAAAACCCATTCTAATGAAATTATATATCTTCAAATCTAAATATTTTCAAAGAATTATGTTTATAAAAGGAGCACCATTGTTTCAACAAATGAGCAAAAATACATCCAATATGAAATTCCTTATATTAGAAATGTCAAAGTTTGTGCAATTCTTGACAAGCTGTAAACCAAATTTAATTTTTGACTGTAATAAAGAATAAAAAGCATTTATCTGAGCAAAAGGAGCTGCAGTCTGGGAGACACAGATTGAGGTAGCGAGCTAGATTGTGTTCCACAGAGACAAAGGGGAGGCTGCCTTTTGGTGACAGTTCTGCTCTGTGGTGAATGGCTGCTCAAAGTAATAAACTGAACCCAGGGAGGACGGTGAGTGTCCATCCCAGGTTCTTACCACCAGCGCCTCAGCTAAGTCACTGATCATGCAGAATAGTTACTGCTGCTGGCTCTTTAACCTAAGTTTAAAGGATAAGACCCTTGACCTACAGGGGAGAAACGGGATCCATTTCCACCCAGCTTTGACAGTCCCTTCCTGTGGGGATTGAAGACATTCCTTGTCTTCTCAAAGGAGTGAGAGCAGTGTTTCGTGTCTAGTACATTTTCTCCCATGCGGTATGAGCTCAAAGAAGCCACACTAATTAGAGAAAAGTACTGGTGAATCAATACTTTCTTCTTATTTTTCAATGTATTTGACATATGAAGATAAGGTTTATGCTTACTAATTATCCTTGTTAATAAAACTAAAGTCAGCATTACTCTTCAACGCCAGAGGGACTTACTTCACCACTGAAACATCCCTTCAAAGCTGGGAGAGAGCAGCAAAACCCAGTTAGAAATAGGCACTCCTGAGAATTCAACTACCAGATGATGCCTCCTACTCTACATGCCCATTTCTATTTCTATAGTGAGCTAGCAGCAAATCCAAATTTCTGATTATCTACTTAACAGTTCCACCTAGCTATCACAAAAGCACACCCAATTTACATGTCCAACCCAAACTCAATTCACCTTTCCCCCAAACTCACTTCTGCTTTTAAATTCACAATCCCAGGTACCAAGATCATAATCCACTCAATTTCTCAGGTAAGGAAGCTTAAAACCACATTGGCATTCTCTGATCAGTCATCAGACCCTGATAAATCGGCCTTATTGAAGCTCTCACCTACTCGTCAAGTATTGATTGTGCACCTGTTATATTTCAGGCACCATTTAAATGACTGGGCATGCGACAAGAAAACAAGGTCACTGCTTCTTGCAGCTTACATTCCGATGCAGCTGTCAGACCCGCAGACACGGGAAAAGCCAAGAAGCACAGTAAGTTGAAAAAGTTGTAACCGATACAAAAGAACCCAGCAGTGGGTGATCTGCTCTGGAAGGAAAAGGGGGCATGTGTTGTTCGTATGAGGACCCGATGGGGGGCCAACGTGGTTGGAGCAAGGTGCGCTGAAAGGAGAATGGTTAAGATGACGTCAGAGGCCCTTGCAGGGCCCTAGTCATGTACAGCAATGAAGAAAGGGACCTGGAACGTAGTCGCAGACTTCGGGAAGCCAGCGAAGAGGTCCCAGTTGTGGAGTCATGTGATCTGAGTTGTGTGGCTTCTCTGTGGGGAAAAAGTTAGGCCGTGGAGAGCAGCTAAGACTTGGCTGCTGGGGTCTTTCCAGGTCAGAGGTGACAAAGGTCTAGACAGGCTGATGGCAGTGCAGAAGCAGAGAACCCTTGCCGCTTTTCTATCTTGAATTATTTTAAGCCTTTCTTATACTGCATTTTGACTTTCATTAACACCCTCCCAGCATGCCTCTAAGTCTGTATGCGCCTAATCTGTCCTCACACACTGCCTGCCAGCTAGACTTGGCCACTCTTCTGCTCAGAGATCCCAACTCGTTTCTCATTGTCTTACAGAGAATTTCAAAAAGAAGTACAGGACATCACACAGCTACGCAGGAGAAATTTCAGATACTTTTAACCAGGTCCCATCTGACATAGAGTGATACTCTCTGAGCACCATAAATGTGTATGTCTAATAACTTTCACCAAGAGATATAGGTAATCTGCTCTCTCATCTCCCAACCATCCCCAGGAACAATGGCTTGTAAGATATAATTTACCTAAACACGAGATCTGTCCAAAACTGCTGCAATTGGCCTACCCTCCATTCATGGTCAACATCTCACCATCTCCCATTATACCTTTTATTTATTTTGTTCCCTCAACCCTGAGGGAGAAGAAATATCCTGTTGCATTGTCTGGGGAGGTGGGTAAATATAGAGGTACACAGGTGATTACAAGACAACAGGATAGATATTTTGAAACAGGATTGAGAAGACTGAACGATGTCAGGGAAGGTAGCAAGATTCATTCTGCTTCCTTAACTAGCACAGTGTCTGCAAAATAAGATTTTGATAAATGAATGAATGATGAATGCGAGCAATATCCACTACTCAAGGTCAAGAAGAACAGAGCAGTGTTGCTTCTTTAAGCTGAATTGATGCCACAAAACAGTGATTACTTTACATAGAAATAAGGAAGGACCACTTAAACTAAGATTGCTTTTAAGGCAATATGTTCCAAATGAAAAAGGACTCCACTAGTCAGAAAAGACATTTTATTTTCAAGCTTCTAAGAGAGTTCTACAAACAATAGAGGCTTAAAGTTAAAAAAAATAGAAAAATAAAAAATAAAAAAAAAAGAAAGAAAAAAAGAAAAAAGAAGATAAAAAGAAAAAAAGAAAAATAAGTATTTTTAACTATTGAAAAGTAGACAGCTTTTTTTTAAAACTTAAACATAAAAATGTGAAAACACACTTGTCAAATCTGATCCAAATACATTTATAGAAAAAAAGATCGTCCATGGTGACGGGGTTACTTATAGCCGTGCACTTGTTTAAGTGCTGTTCATATTCCCTTCGAATTATTTCTTCATTTCAAATTCAGTTGGAGAACTGTGCAAATCTAGCAAAATATTCTTTGGATTACAAAAACCATATTAAAAAAATGAACAAAACCTGCAATTATGGAAGTATTGAGAATGTGCAATCCTTCACCGAAATGAAAGATTCCAAAGTGACATTGTCCACAGAATTTATTCCATCGAAGTGTTCAGACAGTTTGATTTAAATGCAAAGTAAGATGGAAGTGAGCACTTTCATAAAAACATTTTTCTTTGTATGCCTTTTGACTCAAGTCATAAAAATAGTATGTAGCAAGATATCGAGAAATGCTTGAAACCAACTTTCACGATAAAGGAAAAAAAAAAAGCTAATCTAAAAATTGCCTGCAATCCAAGAGAAAGCATGTGCCCTGTGTCTAGGGGGAAAGAGGAAGCACTTGCAGCATGACTTTGTGTGGTCTCTCCCCAGGTATTGCTACGTTTTGACCTTTGGCCCAACTGAGCAGGTGAAATGTCCTTCACAGAAGTCTCAGTCCCCAGGCAGCTGGATGGGACTGCAGGAGACCACAGGCATACTCCATCCAATGGCATTAACTCTCAGAATCCACCATGGTCCCTGCCTTTATTCTGAGCTTATGGCCCAAAGCATATTTTAAAACAAAAGTTTGAAAATGAATTGCTCTTTCTTTTGTCAAAATTTAAAATGCCACATTATTTTAAGAGAAGTTAAAATTACAGGAGGAAAAGTAAGCAGTTCTGACGGTTAGAGTCTTCATGAGAGCCTGGCAAGATCAAAGTAAAGAAAAATAGAATAACGTTGGAGGTCTGATGACTACATGTGGCAAATTTGTATTTTTGACTCTTCAGCCCCCCGAACCCCAAAGACTCGGTATGAGGCATAAAATCTACATCTTGAACTTTGGAGTTCTGATCATTTCATTCCCTCATGGATTCATCTCTTAACCACTGAATTACTGATATACAAGATAAATGCATATTATATAACAAGTATTGCAAAATCCTAGACTGACCTAGATCTTTAGCATTCTACTTTTTCAGAAGATGTGTGTGAACAGAAGCCAGAAAGCTTACACTGAGAATGTACAAAAAAAAAAGCTTTACATGATGTTACAGAATCTTGTCTGAAAAAACATTTGCAAAACATATTTGATTTTAAATAAACAAAGCAGCAGACTATAACAGATCATAAATAGGGTTATTGAAAGATCACAATATCTTGAATTAGAAATATAAATGGGTCATTAGAAATACTTTTTTTCAATGTTAAGAATCAAACCCAGAATTAAAAAAGAATCTTTTTTTATTTCAAAGGTTGCTTCTTATATTGAAGCTCATATTAAAGCAACAGTACAATGTTCATAAAATATAAGTGTGATGCCGTAACATTTCTTACATGTCAGAATACTGATATTTGTATGTATACTAAAATAAGAACTTTAAAATTGTACAAATAGATACATTAAAAATGACATAGAAATAGGGCGCCTCTCACTGAAACAAGACAGTTATATCTGGCACGTATTAGTTTAAGATGAAAGTAGAAGCAAAAAGATTTACAAGAATCAGCAGTAACAAGATTGATGCTCAAGAGACATAATTGTACATTGTATTGTACATACATTGTATGGGTTTAAGCTGGCTGAATATTATATATTTCAAGTTTAAAAATGCACTACATATAGAGTGTCCATAGTTTAAGGCGAAATTACAGCTCAGAACTGTTGTTGTCCTTTCTAAATTTGTGGAAGATTCTTTGACAAAAAAAAAAAAAAGAAAGAAAGAAAAAGGATTTAGATGTTCATAACACATAAACAATTTCCCTTCATTGTAAGTTCACTTTTAGACTTCTCCTTCACTTAAATATTTTGTATGCCAAGTGGTTTTCTTCTAGATAAGTTGATAAACAACTTCAATATTTGCCTTTTTGTGTGTGTGTGAGAAAAAGTACTTCACAGTATTTACCACTTTGATATCCTTGGAGTTTTATTAAATGTATCCTCTCTGTAAAACTTTGCTTGTTTTAAATGAGCCTTTCCTTGATTTAAAAAAATACCTGTTTACATTATCTTCTAGATTCTTCAGAACGCCCGACACAGTTCTTAAGGCCAAATTTGTATCGTTATTGTTAAGAGTCGTCATCAAAAGTGTCTTTGGAACCGTACAAGTCTGCTAGTTTCTTAAAACGAGGTCCCCAGTTCTGTAGGTAGTCATAGTCCAAGTCTGAATCTGTGGTGGCAGACTCTAAGGAGCTCAGGGACCCAGCCACCGAGCCCCTGCCTTCATAACCATAGATTTGGATGGAGTCATAAGGAGGGGCGGTTGGGTCATTATCTGCCTCTTGTATTCTCGTGTTGATGAAGTCATCAACATCCACACTGTTGGGCGCTGGCCGAAGCCCAGGTCTAGGCATGTACTGATACTCGGGTTTTATGTCTTTGCGAGGGATAAACCCATTGATGCCGTCAGGATTCTGGAGGGTGGCAATATCAAAGGCTTCTGTGTCTTCCTCCCCACCCCCCTCATCATCGTAGGTAATGATGTTCTCACGGACATCTTCTTCTTCAAAGACGATGAGTGGTTCTTTCTTTTGCTTCCTCAGGGTCACAAACAGCACTACAATGACTGCAAGGAAAGGAAAGGAAAGTGAGCATAGGTTAAAGTCCACTATTCCCAGATTCTCTACCCAGGAGAGCTCTGCTTCCTGTAAAGCATAGCGTATACATGGTTCAGAACTGGAACCAGTCTATGAAATGAGAGCTTTACCTAGAATCCACAAAGGGGTGTAAAACTGCCCTCCAACTGGATCTTCCTCTGCTGCCAGGAAAATAGTACATCCAAACAAACTGGCAAGTTGGAGCTATTTTCAGCTTCTTACAAATGAAGCCGACATCACTGTTTGGAAGTCATCTTCCTAAGAGTTCGGGAGATTCTAAATATGTGGAGTGCAGCCTCCTAAAAATGGCCGATGTCAGTTTCTCTTTGGAAAGGAAGACAGCTGCCTCTCCAAGGTTACGAATGAGTACAGAGACTCCCAGGTCCGACCTTTCTATAGGAGGTGATGCCTGGCTCCTGCCCAGACGTCTGGAGTGGGGTGAGCATTGACCCTACTCTATCTTAGTAAGACATCTCATAAGTATGGCTGGATTCTCTTCAAACTACCACATAGATGAGGAGAAGTTTATAGAGGCCCCATGAGACAAACGTTCTCATTTATTTGAACACAAGACAATAGCATCAGCTGGACTCCAGATGAAGAAACTCTGCCTCTTCCCCTCTCTTAGAGGGAATTCCACTAAGCTCAGGCAATCTAGGATGGGTGAGTAGAGCTGCTTATAAGGGAAGTTTAGACAAGCCTTAACTCTTTATCTATTGCCTCCCTACAAGGAGCTTCTACTATGTTCCATTAGAACAATCTCCCACACACTCAGCTGAAGAAAATGTCTGTGGCAGAATTTGGCAAGTGGTCCAAGAGCCTCTCTGAGTCCACCATCACTCTGAGATACAGGAATGAGTGCTTGCACCTGCCTGGACTGTACCTGGCTCCCAGGGCTCACCAAGCAATCTCCTTCCTCTGTGCCTTGTTCTTGACAACACTTTTACCCGGACCAGTCCCTTTCACTTTCTTTGCTTGGCTGACTGTCTTATCTCTCATCACAAAAGCCTTCCCTGGCATCCCATCCTGACACCTGACAGGGCTATTGGCACCTGCTCTGTGCACCAACCTGCCCTTGTGCTTACCATCGTCAGAATGCTTATCACATGGTTTATACATCTGGTTTCCCAGCCAGACTGTGAACTTCTCAGAGCTCTTGTATTCTGTTCCCTCTACTTGGAATATCCATCCATCCTAGCTAGCCTCTTTCATCAGCTGGAAAACTCAGCATCTGACAAGTCACATCCTCCAGGAAGATGTCTCTGACCTTCGCAGTCAATGTCAAGCATTTTCTACTCTTGTGCCCTTTGGTTCATGTCCCTATCATGGGACTCACCGTGTGCCTCTGTCGTTTATCTGTTCAGGCATAAACTGTCCTTGATAGACTACGTACTTATCGAGCAGCAAGATCTTGAGTGATTCTTCTTTTTATCCCCCAGGGCCAAACATGGAATCCAGTACCCAGATAATACTCTGAAACAATCTGTTGAACTGAACTCACTGACTCCTCCCTATGCAACCGAGCTCTATAAGTTTATTCAATGGGAAAAGCATCAATTTGGTGTCAGACATACTTGGATTTGAATCCTGATTTTTGTCACTCAGTTTCTGAGATGTTGGGAGAACTGACCTAACCTCTTGAGGCAAGCAATGGTAGATGTTATTAGCATCAGTACATTCCTGTCATTACAGAGTAAACCACAGATGGGATGGCAGTGCAGAGGAGGGGCCCCTAATTCAGCTCGTAAGTGCAGGGAAAAGTTCCCAGGGGTCTCCATAAGTGGAAACATGCACCCAGATATCCCATGTGATAATTAGAGGTGGTGTCAAGATCCAGCTTTAGCTAGGTGGCCTTCGTCCACTTTTGAGTCCTTCATGCACTGTCTTTTGCCTCGTTATTATTCTTTCTGCCTCTAATTCGTCTCCTGCCTTTTGGAAGGCAATCCGTTGCTCATGTACTAGGTCTTTGCCTAAACTCCTCTTCTGTAAAACCTTCCCTGAGATCCCCCTGTGGCACCCCTGGTGGCTTCTGCTATGCAGTCCTGTGACCCCTGGCAATAGGCTCATTATAACTTTGTGCCGACTCTGCTCTAACTGCTTGTCAAGTTGTCTGCCCCTTCTCCATTCCATAGAATGCACGGGGCAAGCACGGCCTCTTTGTCCCACACTGTATCCACAGTATATAACACAGTTCTGGAAACCAGCCTGACCTCGAGAAATATCTGTGTTTCAAAGACAGGTATCTGGTTAAGGCCCTTCCTGCAGGTGAGCGGGGAGAAACCTTACCCAGGAGAATGACAATGCAGGCCAGGATGGCGATCAGCGCCCCCGTGCTCAGGCCGGCGTTCAGGACGTAGGCCTCGGCATTGCAGGAGAGCAGCGCCCCGTTCACGTCGCACCCACAGACCTTGATGCTGAGGGTGTTGGTGCTGCTCATGGGCGGGATCCCGCCATCGCTGATCACGATGGGCAGGAGGTACAAATCCTGCTTCTGCCGGCTGAACCCTCCGCGCCGGGCATACACCCCTGCGGTGTTATCTGTTGGAAGAAGGGAGACAGGTGTGCTCTCACATGAGACCGCTCCGATCACAGCCTGCACACGCTTGCATTCAGCCTTGCAGATTAGAGGGTGCTCTTCTCATTACCAAGGTCAACAGCCAGGATCTCCCCTACTTTGTTCTTTAATCTAGGTGTCTCTAGAAGCCGCAGGCATTTGGTGCGACAGGATCACAGAATAACCTCTCGGCATTTTGGAACGAAACTCTGAAATTGGCTCTTTTTTATTTGGTGGATACAGAATGCCTTCACTGGCAAGGTAGCCACACTGTTTTCTGTTGGAGTGTTGTCCTTTTTGTCAAATACAAGGAAGTTTGGGCTTCGACCACATACTCTGTGTTAGTATAGCATATAAATAAATGCATAAGTGAGTGTGAGAAAGAACAACAAAAAAAAACCTCTTTTCCTTGTTTGCACTTTTCCTTCATGACAAGCCTGTGGCCAATTTTCATTTGTTTGTTTTTTTCAGAGATTTCCTGTCTACTCTCCAACCTTGTCCAAACTACGAACCCAGCCGTGAGTCCTAAAGGAAAATACCTCCTTTAAAGAGGAACTATTTTATAAACCTAGCAGCAGGTTTCTAGTTTCTTTGAAATTCAAGCACCATCAGCCACTCAATCGAACACGTCACCCCTCCTATTTAAAACGATTCCAGGTTTTCTCCAAGGCCCACCCAACACAGCCCTGCTCTGCAGAGTGAACCACCAGATCTTTCCCAAATCTGGACTTCACCTTGCCTTCCAGGCTCACACCCCACCCCTTCCCACACATCCCAGTTCAGCTTCACAAGCAGAACTCACGTCTGCTCCGAAACACCACTCTTTCAGATGCACTGACTTTTTTACTGGAAAACTGTTCGAATGCCCCAAGGCTGTTCCTTTTATCATGACAGGTGAACTCCTCAAGCCTCAAAATTGAATCCAAAAGGCGTCTGTCTCTCTTCAGGGAGCCCTTCCTACACCTCTCCCATCACCTCTTCTGTGACTCATGACACTAGATTCCTGCAGAAATTGGTATCTTGCTATGGTCTGTCCTTATTTGCTGGCGTCACCATTTTGACATCTTCTAGACTGTGAACTTCAGGGGAATAGGGGGTTTTATATGATTCATCCCACTCTCTCCAGTACTGGACATACAGCAGACATTCAATAAATATTTGTTGAACAAGTGGCATAACTGTGTTCTGGGAAAGGTTTGACCAAAATTCCAGATGTCGGCTTTCATGCATTTCTCAATCTTTTGTAACCTATGCCCCCAAATGTTTTCTCATCATGTTTTCTGCATATCTCTACCAACAAAAATATTTTTTCTAGCCTCTGGGAAAAAAACATTGGTATTATAAAATACTAGAAGTTTTGAATATATGGTATCGAATCTCTCTCTTGCTCATGCGCATGCACGCATACACACACACACACACACACACTACACACAGATCCTCAATGTGGCCTGCCTCTGTTGGTGAGTTAAGAATCAGTAATTCATAGCAATAAGAATGTTATAACCAACATGATGGCCCAAAAGCTAGCAGGCTTTAAATGGGTTGACGGTACCATGGATTAGCTTTTGTCATAGGAAAATAGAATCGAATCTCAAAATTAAATTGATATATTTTAGGTTAAAGAAAATGTATTCTCTGTGAGAGAAAATAAATATATAAAAGGCAGATTCAGTCTCATTGAGGAATGAGCAGATATTCTGAATATTGCAGAAGGTAAGGTGTGGATATGCACTGGCTTTTGGCAAGACTGGTGATGACAGATTCTCTGCCCTTTGCTGCCAACATCTCAGTCAAAACAAGGCAGAAGAGTTAACTCTCATTTCTGTATTTTCTGAATTTTGGGTGATTGGCATATATTGCTCTTATTACTGGAGAAAAATTATACAAACTATGAAAATCATGAAAAGATAAAAATAAAGTGGTCAAATAAAATATTAACTTTTTTTCTCATTCTAGGCTATACCACTGTCCTATGTATGACAATTAGCAAATTTACATAGCTATAATAAATTCAAAAGATGTTTTTTCCTTTTCACAAATTTTTTGAGTTCAATAAGACCTTCACAAATTAAGTTGCAATATCTAGCCCCATTTTAATGCTATGAAATAACACTAACAACATCATGAAAAAATGAAAATTAAAAATTTAAGAAAAAAAGCAAATTGATTAAACCGCTTGAACAAATGTACCTCTCAAATATGGATGATATCCTCTTTACTTAGTTTATCTTTGGGGTCCCGCCCTGTTACCCATGGTGTTGGTTTGGAGGAAATGTGACCTGAATGGTTTTGTTTTTTTAAATTTGTGGAAGGCGTAATTTAAAATCTATTCTTCACCGTGCCATCCATGCAAGACTGTGCCTCCAGATCACAGCAGGCTGGCTTACACACTTAAGTAAATGAAAATCAAACACTAATGGAAAACATGGACCTGAGCAGGACGCCAGCATGTGAATTCAAGATGTTTCATACTCTGAATTGCTGAGTCCTCACAGGCACACTGACACTGTTACAGAGAAGCTCATCACAGTACTCAGGTGACTGGACCACTTATAATCTCTGAGCGATAGATCAGTAGAACCATGAGAACTTTTTTTTTTTTTAGTCTCTTCTAGTCAAACATGTTTTGCATATGGATTTTAATATTAGCCCAAGAGGTAGGAAATAAATGGACTGAGAGCCCCTTCTTTGGCACGTACTAATTACCTGCTTTAAAATGAGTCATGTGTCCCCCTCACTTGCTCGTCCATCTTTAAAATGAGAACACTGGTTAACATCAAGCATGCCTCACACGATTGTCATTGGAACCAAATAACGTAATAAAAGCAAGTGGTGGCCCTCCATGCCGTGCTTCCTGAGGGCTCAGGATTCCTTCTACCAGAACACCTGACACCCAGTACTGAGATTCTCCAGGACCAGCGAACTGGTGAAGAAGGAATGTGGGACAGGAAGTGTGTTTAACGAGCCTAGGTGGTCCATGCTGCTTCAGTGGATATAATATTTCCCCTCGAGAGCCAAGTGGTTCCAACACCGCAGAGAAGTTGAGCTTTCTTTCGAGAGGGGCATTTCAGAGGCTTCAGTGCTATGTATGGCCTGTGCTCGTTTTCTTGTGATCTACTCCGACCCGACCACTCAACTGTCACTAACAAAGAGTCACTAATCGGCAGGAACTTCATAAAAAACAAATAGAAAAAGAAATAAACTAACAGTAATAACAAAACCCCTATACTGGAAATCAGTTTTGCATTTTAAGTTTGACTATAGCTGCCCTTTCATCTAAATTATTATAATTAGCCAGCCACTCCCTATCTGTCTTTGAGAGAGTGCCCTCACTTGGGACATACACATTGCTCAGGTTTATGGGTGACCCAAGAAAAAAAAGAGGTTCTATAAGGACACATTTTCAGGGAAGTGTCAAGTTGGCTCCTTGGTTAATAACACGAGGCAGAAAAAGACAAATGTATCAATTTTTAAATTTCTATAAAGAGATTTCTTAGATCCTTCTCCTTTATAAAGCTGCCAAAGAACAAATCTCTTAGTATTTGAGTCAAGTCAACCTTGGTTTGAATCTTGAATCTTTTACAATATTAACTCCCTTACTTTATATATGTTTTAGGTAAATGCCTAGAGTTTCTATATTCTTATCTAAGAAAGTAATAATTTTTCGGGTTGAATGTGATTCCATTCATAAAGGTACTTAGCACAGGGCCAGACTGTTGAGATGTACAGTAAGTATTCATTCTCTTCTGGACTCTTTTCTCTTTAGCAGTAGACTAACGAGGAAGAGAAGCTTGTTGGCAAAGAGAGCAAAGTGAATTCCTAGAAAAATCATCTCCGCTTGAAATGCAGCTGCCCACACAGAAGGACCCATCATCCAGAGGTAAGAAAACAGTCTATGCTCTTCAGTCCTGGGCAACAGATTTCCCAAGGTAAGAAAATGTTTTTCAAGCAACTCAGTTTTTCATCCTGACACCTAATGTTCTCATCCCTGGCCACAGACAAGTGAACCAGTTCCATTTTCTACCTCCACTTAGGCAAAAACTTGCAAACGGGGCCATTAATTACTAACTATATGCCATGCACAAATCATAGTGTTTCTATTAATGGAAAGTAAATTGAAGATTCAAATTTTTATGTCTACAGCCTGGACTCTTAATCTTAGGCTGTTTTTACCTGTGCCCTTTGTCATTTCACTAACATTATGTAAAGGTTCCTGATAATGATTGTTTCCATGGTACCAGTTTGGAGATGCAAATATAAGGGTTATGATGATGGTGTGGCCCAATGGAGGGATACAAACACTTGACATTAAGAAGAAAAATTATGTTTGAATAACCTGGGACATTTTTGTAAAGTAATGCTAAGTTTAAAAAGAAAAAAAGGAAATCAGGATATTAGTGTCATGGTTTTTCTCCTCCAACTCTCTTGAGCATTTCTCAATGTTATTAAATTTTCCAAAAAAAAAAAAAAAAAAAAAACAAATAAACAAACCAGAAAAACATTTATTTCTCTATAATATTCTGCTCTTGGGTTCTTAGGTTGCTTGCGGTTTTTTTCAACTCTTATGTAATGTTGACATAAACATTTTTTTACCTGATGTTTTCAAATTTCAGACCCTTTTCTAAGATAAATTTCTTAGAATAACTGGTTCATAGGATGTGACCTTGATATTTATTGATATTTATTGGCAAGTTGGGTTCCATAATCCACAATGATATTTCAGGAAATCGCTTTAATTTTTGTTAATCTGATTGGTTATTAAAAGTCATCATTTATTCCACCAATTGAAATAAATTAGTTAATAAATAGGAAAATTATGATGGGGAAATAGTGCTTGACTGGGCACTAACCTTGGATTATGCCCAAAAAAGGTAGGTGGGCAGCAAAGCAAAACAGGTGGTGTGCGGGCATAGCCCCTGCATGTCAACATCTTGAAAAGAGGAAGCAGTGCTACAAAGAATTGGTACATGCCACTCTCCCTGAGATGTCAGGAGGGAGGCTTCACCCCAGATGAGGGATGCTTCCCTGAAACTCTTAAGATGCTATTCTCACCACTCCTTCCCCTCTGCCCTTCACTGCTCTGACTTGATCGGAGACCCGTCAGCCTGTGAAGAAAGGCCTAGCTGTGTCAGTCTGGGGCCCTTTTTGTGAGATTGTTAAAGATCTGGAGAATCTAGGACAAGCCTTGCTCTTATTTTGTTCACTTCTGACCCAAATGTACCTCCTCTACCCTTTCTGCTCAAACCTCAGAGACAAAGTAGATAGGTCTGCCACATGAAAAGCCCCCACGTACTTGAAGACAGTTAGTTATGAAGTCATAGCAGAATAATCATTATTTGGTTACTTTCCTCTGGACTATCTCTACTTTCCTGGAAATATGGCAATTGCATCATCAGGATAATGAAAAAAATACATAAGCACATATGTGAAATATATATATAGTGTGTGTGCCTCAAAAGTCTTAATGGAGTTTTAAGGGTTAATAATTTCAGAAGTATACATGCTACACAATGACACAAAACATCGTTGGAAGGCTTAATTATTTAGATTTTTTGTATTCAAATTTGTGATGTCTGAAAGATAGATTTTAATTTTTGATGCCAGTATTTGCCATCTTTGATCTGAGAGACTGAAATAATAGAGATTTCAAATAATATTTTTAAAGTTTACACATTTATATTTGATATTGCTGCCGTTGAAAGATGAACATAATAGCTTGTGCAGATATTTCTATTTTCTTGCCTTTCTGAACACCATATGATCTGTCTCTCTACAGCACACACATTGCACATTTCAGTCTATGGAGATTGTGTGTTTGAATGTCTGTCTTCTTCACCAGCCAGTAATCTCCTTGAGGGCAGGGACCTTATCTTGTTCATATTTGTGCTGTAGCAATGTTTTTTGTGTTAACAGAATGAATACCTCAATGATATTCCTTTTACTGCATCTCAGCATAAACCTGGCTTTTCCACACAGTCAGATTTTACTGACTGCATTGTGGACTGTGTTCCTGCTAAATATCTCCAATTTTTTATCTCATACTCTTTCCTGTTATTTAGGTTGAGTCAGATTCAATTAAGCAACATTTATTGAGCTGCTAATTTGTACAAACCTTATTCCTTTTACTTCTGCATACCTTATCTCAAAGAATTTTAAAACTGTGCAAAATATATAATTATCCTTACTTTATACAAAAGGAAATTGAGAAATAAAGAGGGAAGCAATTATTCACAATAACATGGAAAATACAAAGACCAGGATTCAAACTCCTCTAGGTTTCACTATATTTTTATCAGCATGCAGCTGACCCTAGAATCCTGATACTATTGCATGTAAATTACATTGATTCTTGTTTCTTTTGTTTTGTTTTGTTTTTGCCAAATGTCCCCAATATGATTATATTATTAGATGGGCCCCGTCATAGCCTCTAGGAGGATCCAGGTAGACTCAGGTCCCATATAGAACCACTCTTAGAAACCTAAGAATTTTATGGCAGAGAGATACACATTTAACGCCTTTCTTCTCATAGTGTTTGCGGAAACTTACATTTTCAAAAACACTGACATGCAAGATGTATGGTGATAGAGAAGGAGAAAGGAACATACTACCTAAGTTTATTTTGGTTTATGAAAAGGAAAACTACCAAGGAATTAAGTGGGATATAAACATTTAAGGTCTTTTTAGTGAATTGAGAAATGACAGGAATTAGTTAAATCACTGACCTTGAACAAATAACGTATCTGATCCACCAAGAAGGCCCATTTCTTTTTTTGTTTGGTTGGAGAGGGGGTGGGGTCCTAGATAAACTGTGTTTTGTGTTGGACAAACTGCAGCAGTGGATTTCAGGCAGAAAAGGAACATAATTATTTACACAGTGAAAATGGCAGGGCATTAAAATACATCTGCCATTTTGATCCGCCAAAAGCAATTAAAGGGGGAAAAAAGTTCCACAGAAATCTGTTTGGGTATCTTTATAAAAGTAAAAAACCAGGAGTATATTTGAATGTTATTTGGCACTGCTCATTAAAAAAGAAATGTACTTACTTTAGACCAAAAAAAAAAAAAAATAGGGAAAAGAAAAAACATGTTTGCCATTTGGTCCAATCAGGGTGAATCTGTCTTGGCTATTCCTCCTTATTCAGTCAAATCTGCTTTTCATGCAAACTTTTATTGTTGTTCTGTTTTGTTTTTTACTTTTTTTTTTTTTAGCAGTTCAGACTTAACTCTGAATGTATCATGTATCTGAGCTCAGTCAATCTGCAACTGGCCCATCTTAGCTAATGTTATATTTGTAAAATAAATACATTTGAAGGTCACCTCTTCCTGGATCCAACCCCTAGATATCCAATATAACTTCATGGAATAATGCATAATTAATGGATGGAAGGGGTGGGTGATGTGGCATTTACTCCTTTAGAACATTCTAACATCAAAAGACTTTTTCAGCCTGAGGCTTATGACATAACATAATGATTTTTTTTCTATAATAATAACTAATCCTTGAAATTTCTGAGGCATGCTACATGTTTTTCCATCCACTCTTTCATTTTAATTCATGCACTTGGTCAACCCATTTTTCTTAATGTTGAGATAATACCCCCACAGCTCATATTCTAGTGAGAGACAGAGAGGGTACTGATTGCTTAGAATGCAGAGTGATAAGACAAATACTAAAGGTTAATGCTGCGTTCCTAGAGCACAGAGGATGAAGCATCCAACGTGGGTTGGGATACTTGGCAGAGCTTCACCTAAGAGACTTCACTCGTGGTGAGACTTGAAAGAGGAGGAGTAGGCAGAAGAGTGCATTCTCAGCAGAGCAAAAGCAAGGGCATGTGAGAGCAAGCACATTTGGGAAAGGGTTACACTTTCAATTTGTTGACTTGAAAATCCTAGGAGTATTTTTGTTGTTATAATAGGAACTAATAATCACAAGCTCCTAAAACTGTCCTCTGCTGCTCAAATGACTGAACAATGTTTTAATAGCCAAGTAACTCCATGATCTGATCAGCCTTGAACTTTAGTTGGACTATATTTATTTTGCACTGGACAGCATGCAGCCTGGGGTCCTGGGCCCAGCTTTCTGTATTCTAGTGCCTTTATCTCTCAAAACAGTAGTTCAATCCATGAATTAGGAATGATGTAATAATTGACAATTTTAAAAAAATCACTTAGAAAATATGAATTAAAAATCCACTTCATCCAAAATATAAAGTAGCTAGCCATAAACTTAATAAGAAATGCATAGCACAAAGATAAACTACAAAACATCCCTGATAGTAATAAAAAAAGAGAACTGATTCACTAGAAAGTCAGACATTGCTTCTGGATGGTAAGAATATTTTTAAATTTTCAGTTCTTAATCCATAAATAAGGTAAACTCAGTAAAATTCACAAAGGTACTTATCAGTCACCTTTAAAAGCAATTCTAAATATATCTAGAGGTAACAAAATAAATATTATGTGGAGAAAGCATCTGTGACATTTTAACATATATATGTATGCAACCATAAAAGAAGAATATGATACTGGCACTAGAGTAAATAGATAAAATGTGAAGAATTGAAAGTGCAAAAAGAATCATAGAGGAGGTAACTTAGATGATTAGAAAGATGGTGTTACAAAGCAGTTGGAAAAGACCAATTATGTCTTAAATGGTATTTAGGAAATAGCCAACAATTGGGGGTTGTATATTTATTTTCTATAGATAAATGGGGAAAATGGGAAGCATGATATATAAAACAAAGAACAAAAAAGATAGGTGAATGTTTATATCCATTCTGGATCTAGAAAGCCTTGCTAAAAGATACCATTAAAGAGAGAAGAACTGATACAGAAGTGCAACATTTATACTTAAGAACACAGCATAATCAGAATTGAAAGGACATGGAAACGTTGGATAAACCTATGGAATAGTTATGACAGGTCAAAAGTTAATAGCATTAAAAGAGGAAGAGACTATAAATCAATTGCAAACTGATGACTACATAGAAATTCAAAAAAATGGGCAAAAGACATGAATAGCAGATTTACAAAGTGAAAAAACAATTATCAATACTTATTTAAAACTTTTAGCTTTACTGGTAATGAAATTGATACTTTAAAATGTGACCATATTTCACCTATTGATTTGTCAATGGTTTTAAAAAATAATATCTAGAGTTGATCTGAATATGAAGCAAGGAGACGTCACCTATTTTACTAATGGTATTATAAATATTTCTGGTAGTATAAATATTTCTCATAGGTAGTTTGTCAAGTAAGTATCAAAAGCTTTTGATCCAGTAATTCCACTCTAGGAGTTTATTCGAAAATAATAATTAGATATTTGGCAAAGGTATGTGAAAACAATGTGCTTACACAATAGTAGTCAACTGATATCAGACATTCTCAAGGTAGAAGTTTGGAAGATATTTAGAAGAAAATGTTGAAATAAGTATATTAATGCTGATAAATATATACCACGCATTAGTAAGTGACAAAAAGTGGACATGTATTTTATGATTGTGTTTTTTAAAGATCAAAATATATGCCAAGAAAAAGTCTACAAGGGTACACAAAAAATAGCGATTATTTCTAGATCCTATATTATCATCAAGCTATTATTTAAAATTTTATTTCTGCTTATTTGTATTTTCTTATTTTCCTTCAAGAAATATGTATTAATTATGCAGCAGGAGGAAATTATAAAATTCTCTGCAAATATATTTTACCACAATTATGATGTCTGTGATTAAAATTAAAACTGAAGTACAGTTTGTCCTCTTTTGACACTTTCCCTGGAAATCTAGATTGATGAATTGAATTGAATTTCAGATTTTTCCTCTTCTGGAGATTGTTATTATTTGACTACAGGGTTAAACAAAGATCTAGTAAAAAATTAACTAGAAAAGACATGAGCTTTATATTCAAAACATAGTGTGTTATGTACACCAGAGAGAATGCTCCAAATACTAGGTTTTTCCTTATTTCACTTATTGGCATCATGACCTTGAGCGAGTCTCTGAAGTCTCTGATGTTTCACATTCCTTCCTTAGCTAGAAAATGGGGGTAAAAATATTCAAGATGCCAATATCAGGGGGATGTTTGAGGATTTAAGTGAAACAATGACCATAAGGTTTTATGAATTAACGAAGAGCTAGGTGGATGTGAGGGACTATTCTCAGCTTTTCTTTTTCTTAGCTCTTTTCTTATCTAGTACATGTTTCTTGTGTTTTTAGAGATGCCATAAGTCTGATATTTTCAAAGCAAATGCATCTCAAAACCTGGGTGGATCAGTATTTCATCTGCCCAAATAGCACCCTTCTCGATATTAATAGCCCAAGATGGATTTAAATGTTGAAGAGTCATTCAGTGTTTTCCACTTTGCTGCTGCTTGCAGAGTCATCTTTGAAGCTTGGGTTGTAGAATGGAATGAGATAAAATGAACGAAAAGGCTCGTGTGTATTAAGATGGCTTCCTCCTTATATTTCTAAAGATGCCGAGTGCTTATGCCAAGTTTGGGCAAACACAATCCTGATTATTTACATGGCATAATGGAAGTAAACACTCAAGGAGAAAGAAACCTGATGCTTTTACTCAGCATGATATAAACCATTATCTCATGTTTTCTATGGAAAACAGTCTCAGCTGAGAAATTTGGTAACTCAGTAGGCTATTAATAGGATGTGGAATGTGATTACTCCTTTTGGATTACTTCAATATGTAATTACTTTTAGGAGCTAGTAGAAAGAAACTCTATTAAATGATAATTATAGGACTGTATTTGCTTTAAGGTTTTGTAATAGCTCTAAACATGAAAGTTTTCATTAACTGTTTGTCATAGTTAATAAAGTCATTTTTCTTTAAAAGTAGCAATTTCCTGCAAAAGTGGTAGCTCTAACAGAGGATTAGTTTCTTATAGGAAAGGGCAGAGGACACAGATTGTGCAGTAGGTTGGCTTGTCTGTGGTAGTATAATGTCCTTGAAAATATAGATGGCATCCTCAAAGTAGTGAGACAGTGTGACATACTTATAACTCCCTAGAGAACAGTATGTCTTGGTATAATGTTTTCAGAGGGTTAATAGCAACTAAATATTATTGCATACATAAAAAGAAAGAAGACAAGGCAGGTGATGGAGTGAAGCTGGCACGGTGAGGAAAGCCTAGAAACACCTGCTCTTTCAGGTGTCCAGAGATAAACTAGGGATGCTGGGAATATGTCTATCTGGCAGTTAGGTCTCAAATGTAAATTGGGGATTATATGAACATACGAATAAAAGTTTAACCACAGATAGTTGAGAAAACAGATAATAAAAGAGGTGGTAGCATAAGAGGCATGTGAGAACACCAGAGTTTTCTGGACAACCAAGTAGATCACCGTACTATTGATAAAACTAAATGTACGCCGAAATCTTTTTGCTTTAAGTATTTTCTTCATCATAAAACTGAAATAAGCCTAGGCTAAAATAATGTAGCAATCTGCCATCCCGGGGTGGAATCAGAAAATAATTTGGGAACTAAGAAAATTTCAAGAGGGAGACAGGGAATCTCATGACTTCAGATGCATACATATCTTGAAAGATGCACAAGTACCACGAAAACACTGTTTATGCCACCTCATTCCATTCACCTTGGTAACCATTTATTAATGGCCACTACATGCCAGAATCTCCCTGCTTTGGAAAAATTTAACTTTACAAAAGGAAATACCTGTATTACATGTGCGCACCACTGAGGTATATGTGCTCCTAGCTGAGAACTACTCATCTACCTACGTGCTTTGCAGAACTATCTCTTCAAGGGGCTTAAGGCGCTCATACGTGCACGTGAACCAAAGCCAACAATTACAAGAAAAGTCCTAGATTACATGTAAAGTTAAAGAGCTCCGAGGAATGTTTCTATTTCACAACGATGGAATCATTTACAAAGTGAATCACACGTTCTTTTGCAGGTTTACTCTCAAACACGTCTCTCCATATAACTTTCTTCACACTCAGGCTTCCAAGAGCATGTCCACTGCAGAACATTTTACCCCACAGTTTCATATGATATATATTGATTTATAAGGGCCATAACTAAATGCTCAAATCAGTGCAAGAAATAATAATAAAGTAGGTCAGGCCATATCCCTCCAAATCCAGGTGCCCTGGGGAACACTCCTCTGCTTTAATGATCAACCCAGTAGGATACAGTAGTTAAGGCTGGAACCTCTACTATCTGAGTATCCGGGTCTAAAATCTAGATCTAACTCCTATGTGGCCGATTGACTTTCAACAACACCTGATGGGTCTGTGCCTCATTTTCCTCACCTTCAAAATGGGAAAGATAATAGTAACCCTTCCCTCAGGTGTGCTGAGAGAACTAAATGGGTAGAGTACGGAAGGATGTTGGCACGGTGTTTGGAACACAGTACTGGCATATATGATATTGTTAACAGTGATAACTGTGATGGGGAATGCGATGCTATTTATAAGATTAACTTAAGAGCCTATAAGCCCGATTTCAGTCACTGCGAAAGCAATCAACCTATAACCTAACATATGGCTAATGAAAACATATATACTCTGGAGGACCACCTTTTATCCCTGTGTCAAATGATGGCATTTGCCATGACGTTTTTGCAGACCTTCATTGTCACAGGTTTCTAGGAACAGGTGCAGACCAAAAGAGTCTGGCGGGGAGTCAAGAAATTTATGTTTTGATCCTGGCTCTGCCACCAAAGGGGACTGTATCGGTGGGGTCTGTACAACAACAACAATCACTTTGAAGAATTTGTAAGTCTAGAACCTCCCAAGTGACAAAATGGGAAGCAGAAAGCATCATATTTTGCCCCGTTGACAGTAGCCAGGCAGCGCTTCATTCACGCCCTTCAAGCACGCGTTCCGTGACCACCGTTAGGGGTCCAGCTCTGTACCCAACCACGTCGCCTGAAAACTGTGCTTGGAAGAGAAGGCCAGCTGAAAGGTTCCGTTGCCTTACAAAGTCGAACTTATCTCTTTTAATACTTTGCTTGGTATCAATATTCATAAAGCCATGCTTCCCCCCAAGGGTTCACCAACCTCTTTAAAAAAAAAAGATAAATGAAGTTGTTTGCATATTGACCCTGTAAGCTTCCCCACTTGGTTTCCCTGCTGCTTCATGAATATCAAAGCCAACAAAAAAAAAAAAGTAAAATTAGACTCACTTATTCATATGCACCAACTGAGCCCATGTCTCAAAATAAAGATGGCATGATTATTTCTTGTTTGCTCTTCAACAGAAAGGCATTATTAAGATTAGGGAAAATACTTGTGCTCTGTAATATAAAAGCCATTTACTTCCCATTTCTACTTCTCTGAATGCATAGGAACCTTGGTACGAACCTCTGTTGTCTCTGACTGTGAAATTTGGGTTGTGAATGATTTCAGGGGGTAGGCTGAAGATAAATCTTGGTCCATTGGCTGTGTCATCCTTGTCATCTGCACTAATTGTAACAATTGGCTGAAAGAGAAAGGTGGCCCATAAATAAATCATGCTGACATTGGCACATCATTCATTTAAAAATTCCTGGCTGGCTAAGAAGCCTGGTTTTAATTAGAGAACGTAGTTCCAGAACTAGACTGGGGCTCTGAAGCTTTCTTGGGCAGTGGGAGGTATCTCCAGGTGATGCTCTAAAAACCAAACTCTGTTTCCAAACGCCTTGCCCGTAGCGGAGTAAGGGGACAGCACTATTACCTGGTTAGAAAGTGGCTTGGTCTGATCACTCTCACAGATGAAGCCTTCGTAAGGGGCAGCAAACTTGGGAGCATTATCATTGACGTCAAGGACCCTAATGGCCACTGGGACTTTGGCTTCCTGATGCCGGTTGTCTGGAAGGAGAGAATTCAGACAGTCAGTGCCAATGAGGAATCCACATTTGTCCAAGGTTACTCTTGTGAAAGAGTAAGCTCCTGCCACTCATTTGGGCAGTGTAGGGAAAGGCACTGTGGGCACAAAAGCCATTTAAAACCCGAAGTGAGCTAGGTCCGGTGTGAGAGGGATGCTCTGGGATGGATGTCAGTATTAGACCAGTAAGAACTAAACCACTTTTCCGTTTCTCCTGATTCTGATGCTGAAGTTATATTCCGAATGCTTATAATGGAGCCTGCCCCCTACCCCCGAGTGTAGTCCCTAGCAGCGGTTCTCAAATTGGGGTCCCCAGAGCAGCAGCCAAACCACCTGGGAACTTGCTGGAAATGAAAATGCTCAGGCTCCACCCCAAACCTACTGAATCAGAGGCTCTGAGAGTGGCACCCAGAAATCTTTGTTATAACAAGCCCTCCATGATGTTCCAATGCATGATCAAGTTTTGAGACCCACTGGTCTACAGGTAAATAAGAACGCACAAATCTTGGCTCATAGGTCTCTGCTCCTCTGGGTTTAAACAAAACTGAGTGACAGAATAAAGTGGGAATCCTTCAATGATAGTTACGAGTTTCAAGCTGCTAAGAGCTCTCATCTCACTTGCCAAGTCTGTACCCAGTTCTGCCAGAGAAAATAAAAAACATCTCTATGGATTTACTTATATATTTTCCTAGATAGATGACCAAAAATAAAGTTTAAAGATTGAAAAATATGTTTAAGACTAAAAAATTTATTCTATCTCAGCTGTCACTTTCCAGCATAGAGTCTGAAGGAATAATATTTGGTAAAAGCAGAATCAAAACCTTTAAGAGAGTACTTACGAATTTCTGCTGCAAAAACAGATATGTTGAGCCACGCCGTTTCCTCTCTATCCAGAGGTTTTGTAGTTTTAATAAAACCATCCTCTGGATTAATAGTGAAAAACCTGTCGAGGTCAGTATGACGATCAATTGAATACCTAAGCAGAATGCAAATGAGGCAATTAGACATTCCAAGCAGCTTAATATTTGAATATTTTCTCCACGCTATATTTAAAGCAACTTTTTCAATGAGTTGCTTGAGCTAGGCTTTTCTTTTTAATCAAATTTACTTTTCAAACTTTGTACATGAATCTTTTATAGAAATCATTTTGCCACATTGGAATTCTCTATTCAATACAATGAATGAAAAAGTTGCTTAGCATATTTGATTGAGAAGCATAATAACATGTTGCATATTTCTCCATATTTACTACAATCATCCATCATCTGAATATTTATGAAACTGCATTTGGGAAGTGGGTTTGCCTTGCTCCCAAACTACTCAGAAAGTCATAAATGTATCAAACCTTTGCCAGATTTTTGCATATAAAATACTATTAGTTTCAAGTTGATCTAAATTTATCATCAAAGATCATTTATGATCCTAAAAAAAAAAATCAGTTTTTTCCTTATTTAGAGAAAAACACTAACTATATTTTGAGTGAATTTATTTAGTCTATTTAGTTAGTTTTATTGGTTCCCTGGTAGCCTGGTTCTGAATTCCAGCATGAACTTTAAAAGCGTGACTGGCCGTTCATTTGCAGGACATTCTCCCCACACCTTAATGACCCCAAGCTATGCCTAGCAGCATAGTTCAAATGTTTTAGCTACTTCTGTCCACTAGAAAATTTGTTGTTGTTTTTTTTTCCAAACAAAAGACAAAATATTTTCCAAAATATTATTGGAGTGTATTTATGGCAAGGTGAGGTGGGAGATGGGGACAGAGGAATGGTCTTTATTCAGATAAAAGGAAAAGCGACTTGCCCAGGACACAGCTGTCAGTATCTGAGTCCTGGCTTTCATGAATCTGTTGAGCTCCAAAGCCCCTTTCCTTTCCATTCTACCATACTGATTCCAAAATGGAGAATAGCAAAGATGGCTATGCTAACTCAGACAGCATGCTGGGTTCATAATTGGCTAGTTTCCTGCTCTTAGAGGGTTAGCTGTTTTTTCCTAAAGTTTATAGAACATATATGCCTGAAGGCATCCATTGAGGTTTATAAAACCAAAGAACATGAGAGGCAGCAAAGACTATGGATGTCATAGGGTTTAATATCTTCAGTTTACAAATGATGGGATTTGCAAATGGTCTATTATCTAGTTTCTGGGGGAGCCACTATCAGAACCTGGATCTTCCAATTCCAGATCCTGTTCTTTCAAGGAAAGTGAGACTATGTGCATCAAGCAGCCCTTCACCATATGCATATCCAGGATCTGGTTTGACTTCACAGCTCCCTGTGAGAATAGAATGATGAGTCCCCTCCCCCAGTGAGGACCCTGAAGATTAACCATCGCACCCCTCATAAATGTCAACAGAGACTCCGTAACTGAGCCCTTCGCAGATAGCCCTACGTGAGAAGGCTTTTTGCCCTGCCACCAGGAAGTTTACTATCTACTTGACATGATAAGACGCACTCATGGGAAGATAGATATTTAATCATTCAAAGCATGGATTTGGGTTTTGTAAAGTCCTAGGTATAAAATAAGTTCATGCTCCACTACATATAAGCTGAGTGATATTGGAAAAGTCACTTAGGCTTGTTGAATTTAGCTTATTTATCTTTTAAACCAGAATACTAATAGTACCTATTAGGCTGTTTGTGAGAATCACATGACATAATCGATGTTTAAGACACGTAACCTAGTGTCTTACACATGGTCAAGCAGGACAGCAAATAATAGCCTCTTCTATTTTTGTTGTTAATTGCTGCTGTTCTACAATGTGGCTAGACCATGGAAGTTCTCAAATGTCAATCTACAGAGTGTGACTTTCATACTATAGCCAGTGAAAAATCATGGAAGGCTTTTGATCAGAGAAACAAATAAACAGAATAAGGTTATCAGGAAGAGGACTAAGGTAGGGTGAGCAAGATAGTCTCAGCACGAAAGAAGAGAAGAAAGGGCAGAGGAAACTTAAGGATCTGATGGAGTAGTTAATGAATGAGGTGATAAGGGAGTTAGATGTAGGAGCGACAGAGGGAATAAAAGCTGACGTGATGAAGAGAGAACTGCGAGGACTCAGCTGATTTTGGATATCTGTGGGAGGCTGGAAGAGTCCTAGAGAAATTCTGGCCCGAGTGTCAGAGAGAGGGAGACGGTGGGAGACACAGAACAAAGTCAATTTGGCAGGAAGAAGAGGCTGAAATTCCACCAGGGGTATGCTGCCATACTAAGAGAGCGAAGATTCAACTCTGTCATAGGTTTCAGAGTCACAGGTGGAGGCCGTCTTCAAGCATGTCACATGAAGTGCAAGATTAAAAATATGTTTCGAATGAAAGAGTGAGCCAGTGAAGGAAAAAGCAAGCGAGTGAAAATGCATAGCACACAACAGAATCAGTACAGAATTAGAATCAGAGAGAAGATCAGCCTGGAGGCAGAGAATCTGGAGGACGCAGCCAGTCAGTCATGGCGTGGGGGAGATCTCTGTAGGTGAGAGGACAGAGAGAGGAAGGCCAAAGTCAAAAGGCTGAGGCTCAGGAGTCCCCAGTGCCTGGAGAGGGATCAGTGCCTAGTCAGGACACCAGGTGTGGTGCTGTCTGAGGCATCAAGAGGTTGCTGCCGAGGAAGCTAAAAAGAGAGGCGCTATTTGAGGAAGGCAGTGGGGACAAAAGCGTGTCTAAAGCTACAGAGTTCTAGGAAAAAAAAGATCTGCAAACCGTTCATGCAGCTACAAGTTTTGGTGACACAATAAGGCCTTCCCTATATGTCCAAGGACACAAATTCTTTTAGAGGTAAAGATAAGCAGTTAGGAAATTAGGAGACCCGCTGAATAAAAGGAGACCCCAGTTGGTGAAGGGGGGTTGGCTTAAGGGTGCTTCCGAGCATCTTTGGATAATTGCAGACATGGACATTGCCTTAGTGCACGGGACAGCAGCCTTTGGAACATGACCCAAATAACCAATGATTGTGGTTGTTGGGGACAGAGGTGGATCCTTGGAGACACTGAGGGACAGAGGAAATCTGCATTTGTTGCCATGTGTTTTTACAGCACTCTTCTAAAAAGCTGCTGATGCACCTTGATATTCTAAGCCCAAGCTGTCATTTAGAATTCACACCATGAAGGTTTTTGAGTAGTTTAAAGGTGTCGCAGTGACCCTCGGTCATTAGTTAATGCATCTTCCTGCACAGAGAGAACAGAGTATTCATACCTTGGGAAATCTTTTCTTTGGTGGCTGCCTGGCTAGAGTAAAAAGTTCAAAATGAACTCAAGACAGACGTGAATTAAAATTCATTCACCAACCCTGAACAGACGTGAATTAAAATCCAGTCACCAACCCTGAACAGACGTGAATTAAAATCCAGTCACCAACCCTGACCGGCCATGTGCCGTTGAGGAATTCGTATCATCCCCATGAGCCTCAGTAATTCCACCTACTGGATCCTAATGCAGTCAGTCACCACCTCAAAGAGCATTTGAGTATTAACGTTAACTTAGCACAATGTGTCGTTGAGAAAGAGAAGATGCTCAGTAAAAGGTGATTCTCTTCTCTTCTCCCAGAAGGAGCAATGTTCAAGAATTTAAAGGCAGCAGAGCAGTGTTTACATTTGGAACTTCCTTCTGCTCTGTCAGCATTTTCTTTGGTATAAATAGGAAAATTCCATTGTCTGTGGAAATATTTTTTTTTCGGACGAGTCTGTTTACTTTCTTCCCCCCACCTTACTGAGCGATGCTTGACAAGTAAATACTTGTATATATTTAATGCGTCTACCATGCCATTTTGATATACGTATATATTGTGTAATGATTATCATGATCATGCTAATTAACATACCCATCACCTCTTACCATCTCATGTGTGGGGAGGGGATAAGAATGCCTAAGATCTATTCTCAGCAAATTTCAAGTATAAAATACATTATTATTAACTATAATTATCATGCTGTACATTAGATTGCTAGAACTTATTCATCCTACAACTGAAAGTTGTACCCTAGGACCAGGATCTCCTCATTTTCCTTACCTCGTAGCTCTTGGTCACCACTGTTCTGTTTCTCCATTTGAGATATATATATATATATATATATCAAATATATATATATATTTTAGATTCCACGTATAAGTGATAAGTTATACTTGTCTTTCTGTGTCTAGCCTGTTTCACTTACCATAGTTTTCTCTAAACTCATCCACATTATCAGAAATGGCAGGATTTCCTTCTTTTTAAGGGCTGAATAATATCCCATTGTGCGTGTATGTGTGTGTGTGTGTGTGTGTGTATTCTTTATTCATTCATCCGTTGACGGACACTTAGATTGTTTCCATGTCTGTAATGCTTCCATTACAGACTACTGTGAATAATGCTGCAAATGAACATGGGGGTACGGCTATCTCTTCGAGATACAGTTATTTTGGAAAACGGTATCGGGGTTCAACAAAAGGCAGACGGCAGCTGGAATTATTCTGCAGGTTGTACCTCGTCAGCCCCTGAACTAAACAGCCACCTCCCTGGCCCTTTTTAAGTGCACTGAGGACAACACATAAATAAAGGTGCGTCTGTGACGCACGCTGTGAGCGCTGTGAGGTGGAAGGCACATCTGACCCATCAGTAAGGGCCCTGGGAGAATTTCCAGAGGAGCTTTCATCTAAGTGGAGGCGAGGAAATGAGCGCCATATAAGCAGGTTGGAAAGAAAGTGGGAGAGAGAGCTCCAACCAGAAGAACACGTGAAGGTCCAGAACTGGAGACGGGCACTTCTACTTCGGAGGACCGGAAGCAGCCCAGTCTCACTGCGCTGAGTGTGTGTGGAGGGAGAGTGAGACGGACAGCTAAGGAGTCCACAGGACATAGCAGGAGCTGGGGTGGGTGGCGCTCAAAGGAGAGCCTTAGGCTAAGTGAGAGAGCTGAGATTTTTGGAGGGGGCAGGGGAGGGCAATAGGGAATGATTTATTCATCAATTTGTTGTTTGACT
The DNA here is from genome assembly GCF_000151845.1 of Pteropus vampyrus. NCBI lineage: Eukaryota > Metazoa > Chordata > Mammalia > Chiroptera > Pteropodidae > Pteropus > Pteropus vampyrus. Next base: position 11,369,185 of record NW_011888810.1, read on the forward strand.
GAGTATGCTGTGATGTTTGGATGTGTGTTGTAAAACAATCTCTCTGGCTCCAGGATTGATGCTAGAAGGGTGGGGGAGAGCTGGGGGCAGGGAGACCATGAGGAGGCAGAGGAAGGAGTCCAGGCAAGAAGGAGATCGGGGGGACCGCCCTGGGAAGAGCAGCATCTGCTAGAGTCTCGTCCATGGCAGGTTTCAGGCACCTTATAAGTTTTTGTCCTATAAACGTCCTGGGTCTGTGAGTCAAGTCCCCTCCTCAGCCTCTTTATCATCACTCTCTCATCAGCAGCACCATCACTCATTAACTCAGGTCGGGGAGAGGGGAGGCAGTGTCCTGAATCACTTTTCTAGCTTGCTTGTCTAAGTCACAAAAAATAGATTCATAATAATAAAAGCACCTTAAATTTGTTTGGCACCTTGTTACCTCTTCCAAGTGCTCAGCAGCAGTTAGAGTGACAGAGCTTGCTTTCCTAGCCTGCTGTTCACTGGCTATGACATTCTATGTCTAGTCACTTTGCCTTGCACAGTCCCAATTTTCTCTCCATTTAAGGATAATAATTCCTATAAAATACGATCGAGGTAATACATTAGGTCATATGTCTAAAACACCTAATAGAGAGCAACTGGAGCAGAGGAAGGTGTTCGATATGTTATAATAACCATAATTATTTCACAATTATTTTTATGCTTCATCACAGTTCCTTGAGGCAGACAGGCCCTGCTAAGGGTTACATCACCTGGTATACACTGGGAAATCTGCTCCAGAGAGAATTATGTCCAAAAGTCAGTAGCAGAAGTGAACTAGAATTCTGTTTTCTAAATCTTAAGCTTGTTTGCATTGCATCAAACCCAATTATCTTGGACACTTTTGAAACTGAAGGATGTAGTTCCTGCATGGCTATCCTAAAACCCTTTGCCTATAAAATTCCCCATCCAGGCTTTTAAACTAAATCTCTCTGTACCTTATTGGGCTGTTGGCAGCATCAGGGTCTTTGGCATGTACTCTCCCTACCACAGTGCCAGCGGCTGCATTTTCTTGGACTTCATGGATGTAACTTGGGGCTAAGAACATGGGGGGCTCGTCAGCATCTTCTACTGCGATCTTGACTGTCACAGTGTCCTTGAAAGGCCCGTTGCTGATGAATTTGGGGTCGATGTGCACATTGGCTGCCTCTACCTTCAAGCTGTATGCTCTTTTGGTTTCAAAATCTACAGGCTGACAAGAAAGAAGAGAAGATTGACAACTAATTCCTTGAAAGAATAACAAAAAAGAAAAACCTGACTGTTTTACAGGGCGAGTATATGGTTCTTCAAAGAGAGAAAATCAGTGTCTATTCAATACCCAATTACCTGAGCCATTTGGTCAGAAAATCAGACAAATCAATTGCTGAAACTTGGAATATGCTTAATGGGTAATTCTAGGAGCATGACACAGAAGGACCACATGACCTAAAATAAAACTCATTCTGTATTAACAACACTAAAGCTGCCCAAATGAGTCCCTAAAAATCATCTAAGGATGAGAGGGAATTAAAACACTATAAAAATATATGTTATATACTATTCTGTAAATTACTAAGAATCTTGGTGATAAAAGTACTTACTGAATTTCAGCCAGAGAGCAAGAGATATCTTGTGAGATGACTGCTCCCCTGCACACATATACACATCTGGCCTAATCAAATTGACAGCCTCGTTTTCTAAGTTTCTGACCATGTAGCATTTCCCAAAGTCTGGGACCCTTAGCAGCAGAAGCCCAGAAGACAACTTAAGGTGGTTTATGGGTGATGGGTTTGTTGAATTACATTAACTTTCTTATTGACACAATTATACCTTTCCCAGTTCTACCACTTCTAAACACAGCAAGAACACCTCAGGATAGTGCTTATTTTAAACATATCTGTTATGCTTCCCAACCTCCCTTTTGAGAGATTATGATATAACTCTCTAGCTAGACTGTAATGGAATTATTTCGTGTTCATTTTTAGGATGCCTTCTATTTATGGCAAATGATAGGGCAATGAGAATAGTGATTCCTTATTTTAAGAATGCATATATACATAAAAAAAAGTATTTAATGAAAAACAATTACAAACAATACAAATTTTACACAGATATGAAAGTAGCATTTGAATGGCCGCAGTTACTGGGAAATTGATGGCAAACATTCCCTAATCCCGAATGAGAGGAGGTACCGTGGATCAATGGGCAACGGGTAAAAAGTAAAATTGTAGCAGAGAAACAAGTGCTCATGCCTAGGAAACAGACCTTTCTAATTAGCACTCTGGATGATGCTGAACTACCACATGTTTGTAAAGACATGAGTCTTTTAAGGCAAACATCTGCCTGCCACGCTGTTGTCATCTGCTTGGCACACATATTTTAAATGGGCATACAATCATAGGGTTTAGTCCTGACCTAATTCTACAAAACTCGAGTTTCAGGAAGGTTAAACGTATTCAATAACCCTGACGCTTTTTCCGTCATGTCCCCACCCCATCGTCCCCAGAGTCCTTTCCCTGAAGCAAAATTCGCCCCCAGCTGCAACACCACTCTGGAGCCTAGCAGCTCCTCTGTCCTTCGCTGGGTTACCGAGCCGTAAAAAATAATGATATTTATAGGCCGAAGGTATGAGATTGCTTAAGGTTCTCAAAAATCTCTGCAATTATTAGACAAAGAGTTAAAAGACTGGAATATGATAGTTCTGAGACCTAGTAAGAAGAAACTTTCTAATCTCAGGTAGTCTGGATATTCCTGGAGCAGAACCTTTGGAACTGGGCTGGTTTAGGTACATGCCCAGAGCCACGTTCCCAAGGGAAAGCACTGTTGATGCTGAGGCCGGTACAGTCATGCTGCAGTTTGATACTTTTTCAGATCCCAAGTAAAACTCACCAAATCTCTGCAAGCATTTGTGTGGCATGCCCTTTCCTCGCTTGGGGCGATTTTACTAAGTTTTCTGGTGGTCAGCCCAAGCCTCATTGCCTCGTAAAGTCCTCCTCAGCTCCCCCAGACAGATTAGTGTGGTCCATTAGCTGCCCTTCTGCAGCCTTTCATCTCCTACCCCTGTAAGGTGAGGAGCATCCCAAAAGACTCTACTGAGTCTTCTTGATTTTTGCTGATCTTTGCCTCCTCAGTGCCCAGAACAACTGTACCAAGGGTTCATATGCACCAATCATTTTGCCTGAATGAGGAACAGGGCTGATGGATGCATAACATTTAAACATTTACCTACAACGTATTCCCTGCCTCCTTCCAAAAAAGATTTAAGGTAGTTTCCCTTGTGAGCGTTGATATCCGTGTTATGAGTAGTTGGAATAAAGCTAAATGAGGCAACACACTACATAAGCCATAAAAATCTTAATACCCCCTAGTTTACTCATACCACCTCTGAAAATTCTCCCTGAGGGATGAATTCAAGAGAATACCAAAACAATATTCAAAGATGGCATTATGTTTGTCAGACATAGTAGAGGGTTCTATCTAATTCAAGGGGAATGTACACACAAAGCACCAAATCCAACTGTGAGACTTTATTAAGGAAATAATGGTCCATCAATAGGATGGGATGTTATGCAGTCATTAAACATGATTATGTGTATTATATAACAGCATGTAAATGTTTATGATGTGACATTAAGTTAACAAATCAGATCACCCTACGATTGCAACTGTTTAAATGTTATATATCCACATCAATATACATGTGGGCAAAGAATATAAAAAAATAATTGGGCATAAAAATGGCTTTATTAAAATAGGGGATATTTAAAAATGTTTTCTAATTCTGCTCTCACACTGGTTTACAAGGAGTTTATTTGGTTGAAAGTAAATAACTCAGAAATGATGCCGGGATAGCTCTGTAATAAATGGGAGTCCCACTTGGTCCAGAGGGTGTTGCAGTGAACAGATTGAATTTTCCTCCCCGAGTCGACCAAGCCACTGATAAATTTCATCTTTATTTTGCACTGGTTCTCCTTCAGCTAACCACACAGAGATTGTCTGAATATCCCAAGGGCAGTTCTCTTTCTCTTATGTACCACTATACCCTTGACACCTACTGGGTCTGACGCAGAGTCAGTACTCAAGAAATATTTATTGTTTCCTAAGATATTCAATAAATGAAGGACTCTGCCTCCAGAATATCTCTTGAATTCTTCATCTTTACCTCTTCTGCCATCTTCGGTTCTTTCTAATCTCTCCCTTGAATTCCAATGTAGTTTTTCAACCGGTCCCACTGTGTCCATCTCAAAACCCTCATGACTGAATTTATTCAAGTATCTTCAGTGTGTCCTCTTTCCACCTACACCAGTCCTTCGTGAGCTCTTTTTTCTGCCCTTCTCCTCCTTATCTACCTGGTAAATTCCTACTCATCTATCGAGACTCAGCTCAAGAATTGACCCCGTAAGAAGTCACTCATGACCCGTAGTCAGAGATCTCATCACACAGTTGGTTCCTGACTCGGGAGTGATTTTGCTCTAACTCACCTCAGGTTATTAGGCAATGTCTGGAGTTATTTTTTATTATCATGATTGGTGGGGTGGGGTAGGGTGTGTACTTACTGACGTCTAGTGAGGAGAGGCCAGGGATGCTGCTCAACATCCAAAAATGCACAGAACAGCCAGCCCCCTACAACAATGAACTATCTGTCCTGAAATGTTATTAGTGCCCAGGTTGAAAAAACCCACTCTATTTTAATTGTCTTTTCACTTAACTGTCCTGTTAAATTGTAATTTCCCTGTGGCCAGGACTGTGGCTCCTCAACTTTTAGATGTCCAGCCTTTCAAAAAGGGCCTGCCTGATAATAATAACAACTCAGTAACTCTTGGGGGAAAAATGGGTTAATGAATTAGGACACACGTGAAAAAATTATACTAAAGAATATTTTTAAAAGACAAAAATATTTCTGTTATCTCTCTAAACCCTTTTATGTTATTAAATCATATATAACGATTTTGACAAGGATTCATCTATTAAATTCATCCCTCATTTTTTTTTCCTAATGGACATTTGGAACTTTGTGCTACAAGTTCAAGCAAATGAAATAACATCTTACTCTGTTTTAAACCTGAACATCAGTGCTTTGTGGAAGATTATCCTTTTCCTTGGAATAAACACACCGAATTAGGGGAAAATGTGCAAATTAATCATATGCAGAGAGTTAATTTGCGATGTGTAAGTTTCATGGGGTGATTTAAATGTTTCAGGATTTTAGAGATACAGTGTGTGTTTATGCCCTGAATGCATCAAAAACGGGTGACAACCTTAGCATAACCAACTACCTAATTACTTGAACAGCTAAGGATGAGAGGCAGAAATCGCTGATGTCATGCTCATATATCAGTGTCAAGGAAGAGGGATAGTAATATTAATTAACAAGCTAAGCTGACAGCTCAACGCTACATGCAATTCAAACATCTGCTTTTCCAGAGGGGAAAACAGAGGGACTGAGCACCCCAGCCCCAGTGGCTGATGATTGGGCTTCCATGGCCGCAACATCCATTGTCACTAATGTTGACTTTTCAGGTATCCAAAGTTCACCCCAACCTCCATATTCTTTTACAACAGTCACCCCCATTCGCTCTCTGTTCTGTGTTCCATCGTATTTCTTGCAAATCCAACAGTGCTTTCAAATGCTGTGAAACATCAGCTTCCTAGGGCACATCTCTCTCTGCTCTCCTCACGGAAAGATTCTTCCCAGGAACTTTCTTCCCACCCCACCTTCTCTCCAACAAGTGGCCTCTTTATTGATTCTTCAAATTAATATTTTTTTTTAGCAGTGTTGCAGTCCAATCTTTTCCATCACACCAAGGAACTTAATATTCATGCTACAAAGCCAAGTTGAAAATGAATGCATGATTAAAACTAAAGTAATCCCATCATCCAATTCAGATTTAATGCTCCATACGCTTTGATGATGGAGGGATGTTGATTTCTCAAGTGGTAAATTGGAGGGGGGGAACTGTTTTAAAATACACTGTAACTGTTTCTTGACATAAGTGGGTCTTACCTGGCTCTCCTTTATAATATAAGCCCTTTCTGGCCCAGCCGTTTACAAAATTTCTTAAGAGGGAAATTGTTCAATGTCTGTAAACTGCCAGCTATGGGACTATGATGGGGTCAAGTTGTTTAATCTCTCTGAGCCCCAATCTCATAATTAAATTGGAGCTCACTGCCCATTAGGATAATACCTTCCATTTTTTATGATTTTTGTTGAAAAATAAATAAGAGAATGTTTGGAAGACTTTAATCAATATTTAGTACTGAGAAAATTAGATTTTTAAAACAAAGCAAGAAAAAACAATGAACTCCTCTTTGTAGTGAATTAATCTCAAAGACATGTTCTTTGTGACAGTTTAGCTAACTATGAGAGAAGGCCTATTATTGTTTCTTGGGTTCAATTTTGAGAGAAAATCAAGCAGAGGGTTGGTTCTGGTTTCACAGAGGGTCCAGCAATATAGCAGACCTTGGATGTTTAAGATAGGAAATATTCTAATCAGCCTTTATTAATAAACTCAGCAGGGAGAGCTAAAGCAGGAATCCCATGCATGCTCAGGGCTGCTTCTCCAAAATCTAGATTTATCTAAGCTGTCTTTCCTTCCAGGGCAAAACTGCGCCAAGAATTAACTAGCAATCTCAGGCAAGCCTAAGCGTCTCTTCTGCTAGCTCCCCCTCTGGAATATAGTTGTTATTTCCCCCGGAGTTCAGAGCTCAACTGCAAAATCAGGTCAGCCCCCAGATTCCCAGATTTGTACTTCTTAACCTTGAACTCTGTTTCCTGCACATTTGCCTTGGCAGAGCAGGCTGTGTCACTGACATCTGATTCTCACCCTAACTCACCTTCTTTAGCTTCACCACGCCTTCCTGCGTTTCATAGTCTGTTGTGATTTCAAACAATTCCATACCATCGCCATCAACAATATTGTATGTGACTAAACCATTTTCTCCGATGTCTGGGTCTTTAGCCTTCACTCTTCCTACTTCCTCTCCGGGGACAGCTGCTTCTGACACAGACATCTGGTATACGCCTAGAAGAAGAAGACATCTATTTTTATTTTCCATTTTATTTTTCAACTGTAAGATTTCAGATTTCATCGAATCCCAATAAATTTCTCACAGGATTTAAAATTGAACTTTCTATTGATTGAAAACATGAAAAAGTGAATGGACAAGAGGAAGATCCCACATGGCCTGCCTGTCAAATAAATGTTCTACGTAGAATGATAAAACAGTATCGGGGTCCAAGGCGATACAATGGGGTCGCCTGCCACATGTGAGGAAGGAAAACAACGCTGTTATATTTCTCATCGGGAATGATGGAAGGCCATATAATCATCATGCATTCAAATAGCCAAGACTTTTCATGTCTATGGGCTGATCCACGAATTAGTTGTAAGGCTCATGTATGGCCTTACATGAGCCTTACAACTAATTCAAAACACAACAACAATTCAAAAAAAAAAAAAAAAGAAAAAAACCTTCTCTATTTAAAAGCCTTCCACAGCTCCACATTTATTTTAAAACCAAATGCAAAATTTATCTTTCGAGGTCATGACCCTTACAACTCTATATTTCACTCTTCCTTTACTTCCTTCACCATTCAGTCAAACACTACCTTATCTGGAAAGGTTTCCCACTGTATGACACTTCCACACATATTTATTTAATCTTGGGGGAATCTAATATGTGCCAGGCCCTGCCCTAGCCCCTGGAGACTCATTAGTAAATGAAACTATCAATATCCTTTCCTTACTGAGGCACATTATAGAGAAAAACCAAATGTAGGCACAAAAACCAAATGATGTCCTTGCTAGGAAGAAGAAAAATAAAGTAGGATGGGCAGAGGGTAATGAGACGGTGAGTGTGTAACTGTGTAATCGCAGGATTGTGCGTGATGGCATGTGTATGTGTGTGAGTGTGTGTTGTGTGGTATGAATATGTGCATCAGTGTGAGCGTGTATGTATGTGTGAGATGCGTGTCAGTGTGTACGTGTATGAGTGTGAGTATGAATGAATGTGTATGTTTGTGTTAAATACATGTGGGTGAGAAGAAGAAAGTGGGAGGGAGAGATTGACTTTGAAGAGGATGGGCAGGGAAGACGTGCAGCATAAGAAGGCATCAGCTTCTCTGAAGGGACTGAGAAAAATCACGTGACTATCTAGGGATAAACGTTACACACAAAGAGAACAGAAAATGGCAAAGACCTCGAGGTGGGAAGGTACTGAATACACACAGAATGGCAAGAAGACAAGTGACTGCAGCCTTCTGTTAAGAGAGAAGGATATGTATGAAGGTAGGATGGGGCCCAGTTGTGTAAAAAGGGCATTGTACGAGACATCCCACAAGCTTTGTTTACACTTGCTGGAAAGCCACTGGAAGGTTTTCAGTGGAAAAGTGAGGCATGAGATGACCTTACTGGCATGTCCGCATTTTAAAAACAATTCTATATGAAACGATGTGAAGAAGCAAAGGTCGGAAACCTCGCTTCTACCCCTTCTAAGCCGAGAGGTCTTGGGAGGTGACCTCATCCTCCTTCGGTTTTAGTTTTCCCTTATGTACGGTTTATGAGTTCTAGTACTGTTTACATTTACGGCTATTCTTTGGCCTTGAATACTTTCAGTTTGGATCTAATTCCACTTAATCACACCATGCCCTTCATGTAAAAGGACAAGTGGGAAGTGGGAGTCTCTGTAGATAATTACCAATTTACATGAACGTACAGAAAAACCTGCTGAGTTGATTTGCTCCAAATGTCATGTGAGTTCATGGCTATGAAACTGGTATCTACACAGGAGCAATGTAACTTTGCTACTTTGCTATATGATTGTGTGAGAGCAAGGGCATTAATGGCAGCCTGCTAAAAATCTTGCTTGGCCTTTTCCTTCTAGCACACCAGACAATTTTGTAGTGTGGATAATGGAGCGTGAAGCTTTTAGAGTGCTATATGAGCCTTAAGCTTATTGGGGATGCTGCACCTTAGGCCTGATCAGACGAAGCAATCTTTCCTTTTTGCTTCTGGGAACCCAGGAGAAATGGTGGTTGTCTTGTAATCTTGTCTCAGTGTCTCCCTTGCCTAGATGGTTGTCTTTGGAGTCCTCTGAGTGACCATGGTACCTTCTTTGGGCCATACTTGGTTGCTTTCCTGGTCTCTCATTCACAAAAAATTCTACCTCTCTGGCAGTAAACTCACAGGCTCTGCCAGCTTCTCTCCTAATCTGATAAAGAAGACGCTTTCCTGGTGAACTCCCTCGGTACTAGCGGCATCAGCATCGCAATGATCATACTGTACAGCTGTCTGTAACTGCACACGAAAAAACAGATTTGTGTTTAAATTCTGGCTTTATCACATTCTTTGGTCAACTTACTGTACCTTCCATGGAACCCAGTTTTATCTGTAAAATGTAAGCTCTTATAAAGATTTGCAGTACTAGTGGCCATTCATTAAATGATGGTCGTTGTAGTTATGATTATTAATAGCAACCTTTCAAAGTCATTTTTTTCTTTTATTTCCCTCGGCAATCCTATAAATTCCGTAGAAGGACCATAGTTCCCCAGACAATCATAATGGCTAACATTTGTTGACAACGTATCACTGTAAGATTTTATACTAGCTCATTTAGTTCTAAGATGATCCTATTGATTACGTGCTGTGGGAGATAGTACTTCCCAGAAATGGCCAAGACAGTATTTCCCACCCTGCATGCTGTTGCTTTAACATGACTTGGTCAGTCCTTCCATTGAAAGGTGGGATTGACAAGAACCCCACTTACATGTGGGCAGTCTTAGGACTACAGTGGAAAAGATGCTATGGGATTTCCAGAGCTAGATCACAATAGGCAATATAGTTTCTGCTTGGTGTCCCTAAGGTTCTCACTTTCAGAACCCAGCCAAGCCACTCTATGAGGAGGCCCCCAGGGAGAGGAACCAACAGCCAACGCCGACTCACCAGCTACATGAGCCACAGTGGAAGTAGGTCCTCCAGCCCCAGACTGTCCCCAGTTGATGCTATGGAAACAGAGACAGGCTGTCTCTTCCTCTTTTTTTGCCCAGATTGCAGACTCATGATAAAAATAAACTATTAGGATTATTTTAAATCACAGAGGTTTGGGGCAGTCTGTTACACAGCAATAGGTGGCTAATTCAGGTACTGTTACACTCAGGTTAGAAAGGAGTCAGAGATAGGTTCGTTAATTACTAGATCGCATCACTAGCTTCTAGCAAAAGACCTAGCAAAATAGATTTTCTATTTCCAGGATCATGGAACTTTTTACGTCTCCTGATTCTCCTCCTACCTCCACTCCATTTAAGTTTTGTTGTTATTGTTGCTGCTGTCTTGTTTTGCTTTTTTTGCAAGAGCATCCATTTTTCTAGACTTTTCCTTCAACACCAAATAAGCAGGAATAGCTTAGAGAAGATAGCTGACGGTGGCACCATTGAAAAGCGAAAGCCAGGCCCACCTACTTACTCTGCGGAAACTTTGGTGGGTTGTCATTGACATCGGTCAGTGTGATCGTCACTTTGGTTGTCCCTGATAGTCCACCCATGTGTCCACCCATGTCCTTGGCCTGGATCACCACGTGGTACTCCTCCTTGGCTTCCCTGTCCATGTTGGGAAGGGCTGTTCTGATGATACCTAGACAGGGGAGCAGGAAACATCACGGATACTCAGTTATAACAACATTATGACAACAACAACAAAAAAGATTCTAGGCACATGGAATGCAAAGGTGGATAAAACTGTACCTGCCCTCACGGAAGAGTCACTTCAACATGATTACAACCCAGAGTAGCCACACCAAGAGCATCCTACAGATGTATTTTCCATCATTGTCATAATTATTAATATAGCATTAAAATTTTATATATTATATATGTTGCATTGTAAATGCTAGGAATAACCTTCTTATTCTGAGGTATAATACGTAAATATCTTAAAGACTAAAATATTTGAGGGTCCACTACATGAGTGTCCATGATTAAACCCATGCTTTTGGATTGCCAGCAGAATCTTTGAAAGTCTATCCCTGCATGCAATTCTTAGAAACATTTGTATGCTGTATATTAGGTTAAAAGCAGGAGGCATATATTTCATGAAATATTTTAAATGTTACTATTAAATTTTAAAAGAGTGTACCAAATGGGTTAAAATATACACAACATTTATACAGACAATTACTATCTTCTGTCACTGATAACAATGATAAATTAATGATTTCAGTCTACATGATCCTGGGTATTAGCACATGATTTCTATAAAAACCATGCTCACTTAAATCTCTTGGGAACATGTGCCAGCTTTTTTTCTTTCTGTACATATGGCCAACATCTGTACTGGAAATACAAAGACCACGGTAGAAGCCTTAGGCCCTTATTCTTCTCTCACCCCCCTATGTTTGTATGTTTCTCAAAAACACCATTGAACTCACCCCATTTTCCTTATCCGCTAAATAATTCGGTAGCTTCCAGTTGGTGACTCCTAATCATGAGTCTCTGAGACAGAGAAGGTTGGAAGTAGAGTGCCCCCACCAGTTTTTAACATCTCAAAAGTCAAGATGAAACCCCACATTTATCCTTGGTTAATCCGGAAAGGCTAAGTGCAAATGCCCTTTATGGAATCAAAGCAAGTAGCCACATAAATTGTGATCTGAAGCAAAATATATGATTACATAGGCACACAGAAATAATACCGAGTACGTGAGCAAAAGATCTGATTGGCAGACTACGTCTGTACATCTACACAGATATATTTGATGTATTTTAACTGTAATAGTAAACACGAATTATTTGGAAGAGACTAGAAACGTGCTGCCTCTCAAACCTACCAGAACCCTAACACCCACTCCCATCGCTCTGCCCTCTGGTCTTCATAGCAGACTTTGGGAGCTGCCAGTTTCATATCAGTCTTCAAGGTCTATGGTCTCTTAATTTGGATCCACAGTTAAATTTTAAGATAAAGTTTAAATATTTTAACATAAATTCTTAAATTTAAGTTGACTTTTAAGATACAGATGTAAGATAAAAATTGTGTTTTAAGATTATATTATTATGACCTGGCGAAATACAGACAGAAACAATAATATGGCTCTTTGGACGCCAAGCATGTGCATAGTGTATAAGTCTCGTAATAACCCTGTCAGGTGGCCCTTTTTATATTTGAGAAAATGGAGAATCAAAAGGTTCAGTGTACAGACCTAAGCTCCTTATTCACAATGTGTGACAAATCACAATGACATTCTGTGGTACCTGTCTGTGCTTCCACTGAAAAGTAGGGTTGTCCTTCTAGAATACTGTACACTAACTTGGCGCTGTTGCCGTAGGTGGGGTCATCTGCATCTGAAGCTGTCACCTGGATTACTGACGTTCCTTAAAAGTGAAATAAATTTATTAGCAACAGTCTCTCAGCTTTTCAAATTGTATTCTGGTTTATAAAGTTTCATAAAATTAAAAACCGAGGAGAGCCCCACAATTATTCAACATGCTTTCATTTTCCTGGGGTTGAGATGCAAAATAATCTCTCCTTTCTTCCTTTCTCCCTCCCTCCCTCCCTCCCTCCTTCTCTCTTTCTCTCCTTCTCTCCTTCCCTCCTTCCCTCCCTCCCTCCTTCCTTCCTTCCTTCCTTCTTTCCCTCCCTCCTTCTTTCCTTCCTTCCTCCCTCCCTCCCATCCTCCCTCCCTCCTTCCTTTTTTTTTTAAAATTCCCATACCTTCAAAAGGAACTTTCTTTATCCATAGTACATCCCGCTATGCTTAGTAGTTAAAACAATACTATGAACATTATTGCAAAAACATTCTAAGACCCATGCAATTTGTGAGGTCAACCAAGGGTTGCCTCACCTAAAAAAAAAAAAAAAAAAAAACTCCCTCCCTCCTTCCTTTTTTTTTTTTAAAAATTCCCATACCTTCAAAAGGAACTTTCTTTATTCATAGTACATCCCGCTATGCTTAGTAGTTAAAACAATACTATGAACATTATTGCAAAAACATTCTAAGACCCATGCAATTTTAATATTCAGTATATCAAATAATTAAATAAAAATCTTCCCAAAGAGTATAATAAAGGATAATTAATGAGAAATTGCTTTTCATGAAAAGACAGAATGCAGTCTTCCATCTGTAGCAGAGCAATAAATACATCATTTTATTGTTGCTTTGCATGTAATAAAATGGCTGCTAATACTACGTTTTAATTAATTCGTGGCTATAAATATTGTAGGGAGTGCAGTTCCCTACCGGCATGATAGTTGCATCCTCCCACCTCTAAGAGGTCTGGTGGACATACAGCGGTGGACATCTGGTGAGATGTAAGGCGAGCATTTGTGGGTCAGAATGAAAGGAAACCAGGGAATTCAGGGAAGATGAGATTCCATTTTTTCTAGAAAAACTTCTGTTCCTTGATGGTCCCAAGTAGCTAAGGGTATGAAGCGTTGGGCTTCAGAATCGGGGCAGAGACACCGGAGGGAGAGAACTGGCAGTTATCTAATTCCTCTGTGCCAGGCACCGTTTGGGGCACATGGCATGTGTTCTTCCAGTGTCCCAATGCTTAGTATTTTTTTTTAATATCTATTGTACTTGCGAGATATTGGACATGAGAGGTATGAAGTTTTGCAACCTATTCTGGAAAGTAGGTCACTGCCAGAGCCAGGAGTCTAACTCCCATCCAGCCAACAACCAAACCCAAGTTCTTCCCATGACATTTTCAGCAGAGGGGCCTGCTTGCACGTGAAAAGCCAGAGAGCCTGTGTACCCAGTCTCTAAAAACTCCTTAATGTATAGGTTGCCAGTGACTTCCACATGGTGTAAAAGTAACTCTCACTTTCTTCTAATTACTCTTCTGTAATTTATTCTTTTATTATTCTGTAATTTATCATTATTCCTGCAAACAGCTCTTTTTTGAGCTCTTCCCACATAGTCAGGCACTATTCTAGAATAGAGATTTATAAAAGAGAATAAGCTTTATTTTCTACCATTATGGTACAGCTAGGAAAATTAATAATTTTTATGCTTATTTCGTGTCTAGAACGCCACTAAGTCCATTACAACTCTGTATTTTACATGTTATTTAACTTTCATCATAGTTTACATTATCCCCATTTTATAGATGACAAAATGAAAACTGAGAAAGATGTAAGAAGTTGTCTGGCTTCGCCTGGCTGGTCAGAGGCCTGGCCATGATGTGACCCCAGTACTGTCTGACCACAGATTCTGCTCATATCCAGTGACAGAAAGTCTGGGTGTTATTCCTAAGAACTGAGGAGCCCCCAAAGGTGGAAACAATGAGAATTCCCCATGGAGAAATCAAAGAACTTTTTGGTGACTGGCCTTTCCCCATGGCTACTTGCTGACACTAATGTCCCCTCTTCAGTGATATATTTGATGTCCGTTATTTCTCATTAAAATCTCCAGGTGGCTACCGAGAGACTAAGGGACTCAGCAGGGCAAAGGGAAGAGAAAACAAGAAATGGCTCAGTCTGGCTTTCATAAAGTGTGAGAAGGGTGTGACTTTACCTGGAGGAGGAGAAAGAGACTTTTTTTTTTTTTTTTTTAGCATTTCAAGCTATAATACAAAGTGGAAGAAGCTTAAGGTTTTAGGGTCACTTCAGCATCTAACTTTCTTGAGCAGGTTGATTCTCATTCTTGGTGCTTGTTTTTTCTCATCTGTTAAAAGTGCCTTGGCCCTGATGATCCTTAAATTCACTTCAGCTCTGTATCTCTGATTTATATAACCAGACTCACTCCCTGATCAGAACAGTCTTGTTCACTGTCAGAATGACAAACCCTGCTTAATATGAGACATGCTTCTCAAAAGACCACAGTCCCATGCATTCCATAAAGCCAGTGAAAGTCATTGCCAGGAGAAGGTGGCGAGCTAAAGAGATCCTTCAGGGAATTATCCTTTTACAGAGCAGTGTATCTTTATGCATGATGAAAAGATGTACCTACTTTTGAATTATTCTAATAGATGGTGACATAGTGTCACGGTTAAGTGTGTATTCTGTATACACTTAATAGCTCAGATGACCTTGGATAAATTAGTTAACCTATTTCTAGCTTGGGTTTTCCATCTGCAAAATTGTCAAGTAGGACCTACCTCACTGTACAGATAAATCATTGCAAAAATTAAATGCAATAGTGCATGTAAATCATTAATTAGCATGATGCCTTACATGCAACAGATATTATCACTACGATTACTAATCGAACATCAATATGCACTAGCAACTGCATGTATATCATCTGTGCTCCTACACGACTAGAAATTGTTATTCCCATTACATAGCAGTGGAAACTAAGGCTAAGAGAACAGATATAATTAGTTCCAAGTCACACAGCTAATAAGCACCAGAGCCAGGGTGACCTGGATTCAGTCGTGTTCTTCCTGTTCTTCTACACTTCCTCATATTTTGTAAGTTTTGATTTTAAAACCCCGGGTCCATCTTAAATATTTAAGATTACACAAATAAAAATTTTATTTGTTATGCTGCCATAGAAAATACAGCCTAAGTTCTACTTCCTGATTTGAGAGAATGGGCACAAGCCCACCCCCTGCCCACAGAGACACCAGGCCTGCAGGCAGAATGGGTCTCCCCTGTCGTACGCACCCACGTTGGACCTCTCGGGCACGTTGGCATGATAGGTCTCATGCAGGAACTCAGGAGGGTTGTCATTAATGTCCTGGACCTTGACAATGAACTCCGAGGGCGGCTCCAGAGGTCGGTTGGTATCCCTGTCCACCGCCTGAGCCATCAGGGTGTACTGGGCTCTCTCTTCTCGGTCCAATGTCTTGGTGGCATGAATGTTCCCTGATTTGTCATCAATCACAAAAATGGTTCCGGCTCCTTCACCTGAGAGAATGTATTTAATGTTCCCATCACCAGAGTCAATATCGGAATGAAGCTAGAAAAAAAGAAATTGAGATTTGTAATTCCATGAGGTATACATGGCGAGGTAGAGACCCACTTACATGCTGTTTGCTACAACACGCTGCGTGCGCGTGTGCGCGCGCACACACACACACACACACACACACACTATGAGAGGGAGACGTTCCCACCTCATTTTACTAATAAAGAATGAGGAATATTCAAGAAGCTAATTGCTTTAGCCAACGTCACATAGCTGGGAGCAGTGAAGCCAAAACTCACACCTGAACCCTGAATTTTTGAAATTCTAAGATTTATGCTCTTTTTCCCTCCTTCCCATACATATGCACACATACAAAATACACATATACACAAATATTAATAGTTATTTTGAAAGAAACACATGCATATTACAAACAATAAAAACAAACATTTATGCAATAACTAAGTTTTCTCAGTTCTGATTTCCATTATTTCATTTTCTCTACTCAGACACTACTATTGCTACCAGTTTCCTGTGAATCCCCTAAGATATATTCCATGTGTATGCAAGATATCTACACAGATACATAAATGCCCTGTTAATTTTTATGCAGTAAAAATTCCTCACATCTGTTTTCCTCTAAGGATAAAGTTGGGTCACCCTTCCACATCGGTACATACAGATTGACCTCGTCTACTGTATGGATGTTATTATCACTTCTTTTAGCAGTTGTCTTACAAAAGACGCTAACATTGTTTCCAGGATTTTGTTACTACAAACAACTCATTGATCATACCTTTTCCAGAAGACCTGCTGTGGGCAATGTGGGGCATGAGGGTTTGGGGTGTGCCTGGAAGAGGCCCCTGTTACAGTCATAGAGGATGGGGCGGATGGGATGGCCTAATACACGTGCAGCTTCTCAGGCCACAGGAAGAATCTTAAATGGCCTTAGGTTTTCCCTTCCTTTGACAAAGTCCAGAATTATGGTACTTTCCTAAAGTCACATCTGGCAGAGCCAGGAAATCAGCCAGGTCCCCTAACTCCCCACCCGGTGCCTTTCTGCCTCGACTCTGCTCTGTGTTGCATAAAATGGAACTCCCAAACACCACGTCTGATTTTCCCGTAGCAGTAAATTCCCCTGCCCTTGTTGTCAAACCTCAATTTCAGCAGCTTTCATCTTAATCTGAATCCTCTGCCCTTATTCTCTGATAGGTTTCGAGAGTATCCTAAAGGACAAAAAGCCCTTGGTTCTACCTACTCTGTGAGGAAAACCCAGTATAAACTAAAAAGCTTTAGCTTATTATCATATAATAATGTTATATTATTGTATTATTTTATACTTGTTATCATCGATGCCATTTTAATTATTATTATTATGAAACCAAGGCCTTGAGACACAAAGCAAGATTGAACACATTGCTTTTAAAATTTTTTTTGTAGTTTCAATTTCCCCCAAAAATATCTAAATGGTTTACAGCACCTCAATGAAACAGCATACATTTCGGCTCAGGGGGATACCTGTAGGTACATATGAATTTGGCGAATTTGAAAATGAAATAGATATTATTTCATGGTCAAATAACTGAAACAATTTTTAAATATATGGCTCATAATTTTTTCTTGTTTTCAGATTTCAAAGTTAGAAATAAATTCCTTTTTTTAAATCGCTAACAAATATGATCCATACAAGTGACAACAATATTTGTTAGGTTCGACACAAAAAGCAGTTTGGGAACCCATTCAATGCTTTCAAGGGATCCAGTTGCTGAGGCTTACACAGCCAATTCCCAACTCCGAAGACTGATGGCTTCCCCTCTGCACAGCACAGCATGACACAGACTGTGCTTCCTGCGAGAAATCTGAAAGCCCATGGTTTGCCAAATTCCTCTTTCTCAGAGCATCTTAAATCACTCAACCTTGAATGTCATCAAATCAAAGGTTATTAGAGAACCAGTCATCTAGCCTATTCCCTCTATAGATCAGCAGTATCTCAAAGGGAAGACCGATAGGATCCAAGCACATTATTTCTTTTTTCCCCATCCAACCTGACATCAGACTCATTCTCATGTGCCTAGATTCTGAACATCACTCACTACTGCCCTGTTTTCTCCCTTTTCCCGATGCTCCCTTTGAGTAGGCGTGACAACTGCTTGCTCCACAGAGATGCTGAGATGGCTCTCCAGGTGCCACCACCCATCCTAACACACATGCTGCTCCCACAGAAAAAGTCCCCAAGGCAGAGGTTCTATTTTCTTAGGACAATTCATACATAGCTCTCCACATTGTTCAAGCTACACAGCCCCTGCCATGGCCGAAGTGTCTTTCTCTCTAGGTACATAGCCCATCTCCACATAGGGACTTCTACGTGCCAGTGATTTTCCTGTGTTCCCACTTTCCACATCGACTTCTATTTGGGTATAATCTTTCTATTTTGAGTATAAGTCTCTTAAAAAAAAACTTTCCCAAACTTGAATAAAATTATTGTTCTAATTCACTAATATCAACCTCCTCCAAATATGTCAATTCCATAAATAGGGAATGCTGTTCTCATGTTTGGGAGCAACTGACTTCATTGGACTCTATAAGGCTCAGAAAATAGCACCCTGAAATCTACTCTTGTCCTCTTCACCCTTCACTGGACAACCCCTACTTATCTCTGGAGTCATAGGTTATCATGTTCTCCATGAAAACTTCCTTCATCCCTCCCAAATGCTACCGTGTAAATTCAAAATCACTCATATTAAATTTTGTCATTAACCCTACTCCTCCATTTATTTTTGTTGTTCTTTAATTGCTTAGGTAAGACCCCTTTGAGGTCAGGGATGCTTCTACTCCAGTTTACTACCTGCACATAGTAGGCTTTCTGTTCTTATGTATGAGAACACCTACTTCCTCGTAGTTAATGTTGCTGCTCTCTGAAAGACGGCTGCCTGTTTTACCATCAATGATAGTGGACAGTCAGTTTTTCAAACATATTTTGGACGACTCCCTTCATCCCCTTGCCCTTTTTTGGAAGGGGTCCACAGAGATCACGAAACAAGTGGTGCTAGGACTCTCAAGCAGTCCCAGCTGGGTTTTGCCATCGTCCCTGAGCCAAAGCAGATAAAATCCCACCCATTCTTATAACACATCCATTCATCTCATCAGATATTTACAGAGGCTTCCCCAAAGCTGGGCTTTAGTACCAGGACCTAGGGACACAAGCTACCTGATGGCAGGTAGCTTAGGGTCCCGTGAGGAAGCTGGACAAATAAAGAGGCACGTAGGATACGAAAAAGGGTAAAAGGAGTACGGAGTGTGATAAGGACACAAAGGAGGGGCATCCGAATTGGAGTTGGGGTGTGGTCTGAAAAATGCCCCAATTGGAGAATGATTAAGTAAATAATCTCCATTTCCATTCAGTAGACCATTAAAAAACAGAGTTCTTATGGAATAAGATAAAGTGGAAAACAGACCTAACATGCATAACTCTATGAATTTAAAAAAAAAAAAAAAAGAAATCCTGGAAGGATGGATAAACGACAGTTTTATGGTTCTTACTGGATGGCCAGACCATTAGTATTTTTCCTCCTAGATTTTTTTTTTCCCCCCCACAATACTCTACTATTGGGATGATGGAGGGAGAAAAACAAATAGTGAATAAGGGCAGCCTTACCCTGCCCACGAGCACGGGGTCAGGCCCGGTGTACTCCTCTATCACGAAGAACTGGTTCCAGACCCAGCCTCTCTTGGAGCGCTGCAGCACTTGCCCCTCCTTGCCCTTCTCGTGGTGCCCGTGGAGCGAGGGTCGCAGGTGGCTCCTCCGTTCCGCTGTGAAGGCCTGGCTGTGGCACAGCATGCCCAGGCACACCAGGGCGGCTTGTAAACAGTAGTTCTCCTTCATTTTTGGTTACGTGGTAGGCACAGGAGAATGCAGCCGTCACCCCTTCCCCCAGCTGTGCGGCAGCCTGGCCGATGGTGGCCTCCCTGACGTGTCACGTCACGCAGACCTCTCTTGGAATGGAATGTCTCTGCTTGCCGAGCACATCACGTCAGGGCTGCCCGCTTCCCCAGTCGGCTTCTGCAGACAGAGAGAAAGGTCACATTAGCCGCAGGCTCCATCCCCACTTCATCTCAACTCCATTCTGTAATATTTGACCCACGTTGGACCCTGGATGTGAGTGCTCTGCTCTGGGTACTGACCAGGCGGACAGAGTAAGAAATAGTCCCTGCAGTCTCGCAGCTTACCATGTAGTGGGTGAGATAAACACAAACACGAAGAAATTCCTCGGGGTCTACATGAGGATAAAACGTGCATGTTGTGGAATCCAGCTGTCCAAGGGTGTCAGTTTTCCCACTTACTGGCCATGGGTTCGGGGTAAGCTAACTGACTCCTTGAGCTCAGCTTCCTCATTTATGAAATGGCGATGAGACTGTGCTCAAGGCAAGGCGGACAAAGAGATTAAATGAGTCACGCCCCAGGGCTCAGCACAATGCCTGTACCTACTCCATATTTATGTTATTATTATTATTGATGATAATTGTGCTTGAGTATGTTTTCGTAATAGGGAAACTTAGGGCATTATGGGAGTCCAGGAGAGGAACCTATAACTGATGGGGATTGAGGATGGAGATGGCAGAGAGTGGGGGCAGTTATGGGAGACTTCCTCGAGGACGAGATGGCTGGGCCCAACCCTGAACTAAGAGTTACTGTGATTAGAAGGGAAGGGATGGGATGTCCACACAGAAGAAACAACAGGCCCCAAAGCCTAGAGCTGGTCACAACACACAATGTCCCGAGATATCCAGTGTCACTATAGGATATAAGGAAGGAGGAAGGCAGCAGTGGACCCTGCTAGATAAAAGAGGTGAAGATAGATCCTGAAAAACCACAGATGGTCACAAAAACATGCGTCAGTGAAATAATGGATCAGGTTCTCATTGGTGGATCAATGAAGGGTATAGTGTCAATTCAATGAGCAAAATTTGCTCTTGTCGGATCAAAGGTCCACCCAAGATGCTGAAGACCCTACCTTAACCTGTTTCAATAGATACTTTATAAGCACTCTCCAAACGAGAAGCAAAATAAAACAGCACACCTTACCGACTGATCCAAAGGTCTCATTCCTGGCACCCACACGACTCAGCAACTCATCAATAAGAAGGATGAGCCACGAACCCCTTTCCGTGACCCTGTAGGTTTCTGATCTATAGTCACTGCAGTCCTCGCCCTGGCTCTCTGGTTCTTCTCTCTAATCCTTGACTTTAGCCTCAGGTTCCTGGGCTTCCTCACTGGACTTCGTCTTTCTGGTGCTGGAAACTTAATTCTCCCTTAAGGAACTTCTGTTGCTTGTTCCCCGCTCTTAGGACCCCACATTTTCTTCTATATAATCATCCTCTGCCCCTGGAGTGCTACCCAGACTCGTAGTTCCCAGAACCAGACAGTCCCCACTACCACCCTCGCCACCAGCATGAGGGGCTGTCAGAAAACCTGGGCATTTAGGATGACACACTGATACTGAGGATGACACTTCACTTCAGCACCGATGGCTTTAAATGAAACTGGTGAGATTCCTGAACATTGTAAGAATGAAAACCAACATCTGATTCTTTGCTTTCTGGTTTAGATAAAGGGTGGGGGACAGGAAGGAGGGAGTATGGATCTTGGCAAAGTAGATTATACGTAGGTTTGAAGATCAGGTAGACCTGGATTGGAATACCACTTCCATATCTTACAACCTCAGAGGGACCTCAGGCACGGTGAGCCTCCACGCTCTCATCTGAAAATAGGCATGACAAGAATATCTGCGTACATATAGGGCTGGACACAGATTAGGAACGGGGCACACAGTGGGTCTCTTCCCCTCTTCCTAGAGTGCCGCAACCGAGGCCTGCAGGTCTCACTCATCAGGAGGTGCTCTTGCCTTGCAGATGAAGATGCCCAGAAGAGAGTGGTGAGGTGCTTTCTCTAAGAGAGGAATTGAGGAGTAAGAGTTACATGGGGATGGCAGAGCCATCTGGCCTTAGTTGTCTAGAAAATAAGAAAACTGGTGGAATTCGAATTCGTTGGTGTAGAACCCCTTTCCTTCTCATGGTCTTTGATTTCACCAACAGAAGCCATCCCTCTTCCTTTGTAATATGGCAAAATGGTATCTGGGGAGGCCGGATGTGCAGTTAATTTCAAGTGTCCATCACTGCTCCCAATACTCTATGGTGTTATCTCTTTTCAAGATATACTGAGTTCAATATTTATTGTAGACAGACACTTCAGGTTGTGTAAAAGGCTGTGTGGAAGAGAGAGAAAGATTATAAAGGCCATGTCATCATTTAATAGCTTCACTCTCGGACTCAGGCATTGAATATACATCAAGTGCTACTTCTTGCTAGCCACACTGCTGTGAAAGAACATAGAGGGACTCCAAAGGAGTAAGATCATAAAATGAGGCAATGCGAAGCAATGGAAGATCCCTAGGGTTAAGTCCAGAAGCTGGAGATATATGGTCGAGAATCTGCCACTAGCTTGTCGCAGGACCTCATCAGTTCCCCTCTTGGTGGCTCTGCCTCATTCTCTATAAAATGAAGCCACTGGGTGCCATCTTCAGTTGCATGTTCACGGTTGGAGCTCGGTGAGCCATTGTGGAGTATTTCTCCAGATTCATACACTGTCTCCTTAAAACACCGCATACATCTTAGTAGTCGGGACTTGTTTTTTTTATTCATGATTATATATCCAGTGACTGTGCTCTTCAAAGCAGGACAATCGTAAATCTGAATGTATGGTTTGAACCACATAGTTCAAGTTTAAACTTGATGTTGCCACCAGAGACTCCGTGGAAGAAGAAATAGAAAGGAAAGAGCATATGGTGCAACAAGATTCCTGCCCACTTTACACCATGCCAAGTATTAAGTGTTCATTCACACGGCGTTAAATTATTCTTGCATATAAACTGTGAAGTTTATTTGAAAGAAAGGGTTTAATTAAAGTTGATATTTCTGCACCTCTTTCTTCTGGCTGCCATTTTGCTGTAAAGCACAATTATTTCTGACACTAAAAGTGTTGAAACTACATGACAACTTTTTTTTTTCCTTTGTAAAAAATTCTGGCTTGATACTAATGAACTTAAGAGTTTCCACATGACCAATAAACAATAAACCCTTTGTTGAAAGGATGAAAATATCTATTTTCTTCTGTTGGAAATAACAGCAAAACCAATTTGCCTTTAAAAGTAATTCACTGGACCCATTATTTGTAAGTGCTTATGTGGTTATGTGACATATAAAGTTATTTTAATGATCGATCTCAGGTTTTTAAGACATGTTTTAAGACATGTTTTTTTTTTCAATTTATTCAACTTCAGACTGAAAATTTCCTTAGTAAAAGCTTTTCTAGCCATTGTTCTAAAACCTACAAATAGTAGTAACTCATCTACTAATTTCTGTAACAAACTTATGAATAGGTACCATGAATATTCTTCTGTTAAAGGATGAGGAAACTGAGGCTCACATAAATTAAGCAACTTATCCAAGGTTATACTTCTGATAAATAGCAGAGTTGGAATTTGAACGCATGACATCTGGCTCAAGTCTGTGTTCTTAACAAGTGAACAGTACCAACTCTTGCCATTTGTTTGTGTCTGAAGTTCACAAGGAGATTATATGGACACTGTTATAAAAACAGTAACCTAGAAGCCACCTAAAGTAAACCAATATCAGAACTTGACATGTACTAATAATAGGACTATGATGAAAATAATAATAACAGTTAACATTTGTCCATTGTTATCTGCCTAATACTCTTCTACGTACTTTCAATAAACTGAGTCATTAAATTTTCACAATATCCTTACAAAGTAGTAATAACTGTTATCCCCATTTTACAGATAAGTAGTCTGGGGCATAGTAAGATGAAGTAACTTATCCATGGTTACAGAGCTGGGACATGAACCCTGGGTGTTTGGCCCCAAGACCTGCTTTTGTATCCCTTAGTCACACGTGATCCTGCCTCTCTAAGAGATGGCTGCAGATCAACTATAGACACACATCCCAATATACACATTAGTCTTATGATGAAAATGACTTACGTTTTGGTGGCACCGGTGGGGGTGGGGAGAAGGCAACAAGAATAATACTGTGACTAAAATATTAAAACCACACCAGAAAGAGGAAGATAAAGCACTTTATAGCAATGACCAAAGCGAAGACGAATAGGAGGTACTTACATAAGTCCATCAACAACACAGTATATCTGGGTCCTTAAACAGCACTATTAAATGAACGTTAATCTTTGCTTTTTTATGTTTAAACCCGTTTTAGCATTTCTAACTATATAGGTTAAAAAAGATGTGTTTGGGGAGATTTATTTAACTTTTTTTTTAGAAACGCTTCTAAAATCTAGAGATCTGACTGATACATACAATAGTAGAGAGTTTGCAGGAAGCACACATGAAAATTAATAGGGGACTACCCTCCTAAGTAGACCTTGACGTTGGTAATAATTAGGGAAATATATCAATGCTCTAATCGGTTTTAAAAGACCCCCAAGGCAGTTCCTGAACAATCCTCCCACTAAAGCACTTCCTAACAGTGAGCCAGGAGGCCTAAGCATTGGGGTTCCACAGAAACATATAGGAGGACTTTATTTTATGATGGGAGCATATTGCTTGGAAGGAAAAATAAATGTTGTTAAGAGTCACAGGAGTAATAACATGACAGGAAAATGGATTTGCAAAACCACCAGCTCTAAGTGGAAGGCTCGCCCTTCTATCTTGAGAGCAGAGAGCCCGTCATAGCTACTGTGCCTTGAGCATGAAACTCTCTCGCTGTGCCTGCTTTTGTCTCCGTAAAAGAAAATGACATATACGGGTGTTTAAGTATATTTGGACTCCTGCTGGAAATTGTTATCGGGGAGAGAAAGAAAGAGGAAAGCGCTTAGCGAAAAGCAAGCGGCTTTGGTTTTTCAGCTTTCTCCTCCCCACAGGGCTGGAGGGATCAGGCAGGCTGACCTGTTCTTTTCATTTCCAGGGAGCTAATTTACAGTTAAAGACATGTTATCATTACATTAAAAATATTTCTGAGGCCCACACTAGAACTCGAAACTCCATTCTGCATGTGCAGTGTCCTCTTGTGGGTCAGGGGGTGGAGCTCAGGGACTCTGGTCTCCACTTCAACAAACACAGCTTTGTAACCAATCGGATTCTATTATGCAAATTAATTCAAGCATATTTTATTCCCCGTTCAGATCTCATCACTCAGCACTGAGCTGGTCTCCAGTTTCAAATCAAATCACAGGATTATGCCATGTCTGTGGAAATCACAGAGAATGGGAGAGGAAGTATTAAAAGATCGACTGAATTACATTTCTTATTCCCCGATTTCTACACTTAGAACAAAGCATAAGCTAGGGGAGAATAATTGCTTCTGCTCAGGTGCAAAATACACAGCAGAAACTACAAAAGGGTCAGTGTATATGTTGCTCCACTCTCTCATACCAAATTCAAATGTTAAAGTATGCGGCAAATAGAGCCACTCTTCCGTGAGCATGACATTTTTTTAAGGGCAGGGGAAAAGTTTAAAATTCCTCCAGTGGTAGTCTGATGCCTTGCTGCTAGAGAAATAGAAAACCCAGGGAGGTCAGCATGGGAAGTGAAAAGTTTACTCACTGCCAGGTGTTGGGCAGACCTGGGTCCAAATCCTGATTTCATCATGTAAAGGCTACATAAAGTTAGGTAATGATAGTAAGGATCATCCTTGACCGGGTGCTTGATTTTTCAAGCGTTGGGCAGTGTCCTCAGGACTTGGTACACACCATTTTATTGCATTTTCACCACAACTTTATGTAAATATCACCCAGATTTTATCTACAAGGAAACTGAAGCTCAGAATGGTTAAGTCAGTCACCCAAGGCTGCAACTCAAATTCAAGTTTACGTGACTGTAAAACCCATGCTTTGGCTTTACCTGGCATCCAAACTCGGGGAGGCCATGTTTCTCGTTTTCGGTACAAGGAGACTGCATGATCCACCTCCAAGGACCATCTCAGTGCCAAAATCGTATTTGATACTGAATATCATCTTTGTTAAGATGCGAATATCACTTATTTTTAAGTACGTGCAATCACCCTTTATATTCTCAGGCTCTCATGGCCACAGAGTGTCATAAGAATTTAACTTAAGTCCGTAGACCCCAAACATATAGACTCATTCAGTGATTATTTATCTCTTGAAGTAATTAAATCATCCTCAAATGATAAGATGGTTAAATACAATGTGTACAATGAAGAATTTATTTGTGCTCTACTCAATCCTTAAGATAGTATTTTTTCTTACTGTAATATTTTTAAACGTTAATCATTAAGATGAATAAAATTTCTCTTGGTCAGCATTGTCATCTCAGACTATGAATAAACACTCTATATGAATGTGGAAAGAGAGAGATTTTATGTTCAGTTTTTCTTTTGCATGAGCTAAAATACCTGAGGGAAAATTAGGGCAAAATGGCAAAGATAAACAGATGCTCAACATAATATATGGTCATTTGTGGTAACAAAGGCCTGTATGTTCATTTCTCTTTGTCTCAGAGCAGTAAGTTATCTATAAATCGTTCCTTCAATGCCAGTTTCTTCATTCAGCAGTAGCTTTTCACAGTGCCAGGCCTGGCTTGGACCTTATGGACACATAGGCCACCACGAATCTCTGACTCATGGACTCTACTCAAACAATGGTGAGACAGTTGTCTAAGCTGGTGAACAATGGAATAATGCAGTCGGTGCCAACAGGACTACGTGCAGGCACATAGAGGAATCAGCAACCACACCTCCGTGGTGAATTCGTACCGTACCGCTCCAGGCTCCTGATCCTTGCCCGCTCCAGCCTTTTCCAAGTGAGCACCTATATCCACAATCTCAAATATCTGGTGCTTCCACTTTCCCCCTGAGCGGTGGCTGACTGAACCACATCTAGTGCAGTGATAACCAGACTTCCAACCTGTATGATCTGTCTCAAAATGATAAGCTGGGTGAATTAAATTCACCTGGGAACTTCAATGAAAAAAAAATAGGAAGCATTTGCTAGTAAGGGAGCTGAAACGGGAAGGTTATGAGGCACCTGGGGGACGGAGTAGCCACAAAGTGACATCTTACAGCCAGAGTTTCAGTGAAATCAAGGTTATGAACAAGCCAGCTAGAAACCAAACAGAAACAAACGTGGCCTGTCCCCAAGCCAGGGAAGTGGCAGAATGCATGGTCCTGTTCTCTGAAGGTCTTGGGAATCAAGGACTGCTCTCCAAGTTGCTGTCTCCGTGTGGCCCAGCCCTAACTAATCTTCTGTCCCTGAATTTCTACGTCATTTGCAATGACCTATGCATCCAGTGACAATGAGCCTCCTGTACATGAGCTAACTTGAGTGCTTCCTTTTATCATCAAACAGCAAAACTAGCAAGCTACGATCATCAAAAGGAAAAAGTTAGTCCTTCTTCTGGTCAAGGGGAAAGTACTGTAGCTGTGGAGATCATTTTTCAGATGTAGAAAATGCCTTCTTTGTTGAGGAATAATGGGCAATAGGGAGATCTCTACAATAGAAGTCAAGACACTTGTGTTCCAGCAAAGGTTCTGCCACTGAACAGCTGTGTAACCTCAGAAAAAATATTTCTTCCTCTGGGACTAAGTTTCTCCATAAAATAGGAGGCTGGCAATAGCCTACTAGGGGTCTTTCACATCTACAGGCGCCTGTGAGTCTATGCTGTGCTAAGTAAGACAGAGCAACCTTCCCTGGGTGGAGGTTTTCATCTCATTTAGAAGGCCTGGGTCCTAGCTGGCAGGACTGGTCTGGGTATAACTCCACTGACATCACATGTAATAGGAATGGCGTCGTCTGGACTAGGCACTACAGAGCCCTGCTAATGTGACAAGCTTGAATCCCAGCATTAGGAATCAGGACTTCACCTGATGGACAATGGGAATCCCTTAAGGACTCTGGTCAGAAGACTGATGGAGTCCAAGCTGTCAGAAGTATACAGGAGAAACTGACATGAGAGGTGGCAGTTCTGACATAATGGTGGAGAGCACGGGCTCAGGAGTCAGATGGTGTCAGACAGTCAGATTCAAGAGTTTCATCTCACTAGTTGTATGACTCAACCTCCATGAGTCTACCCACTGCCATGTAAAACTGAAAAACACTAGGACCAGTCTTAAAGAGGAGGGAGTGCTAAAATGGAAGGAGATAATACGTGGAGAGAACTTTGTATAGTCCTTGACATGGCCTGGCACACAGTAGGTGATCAGAAGGACACATTAGGAGTTTTGATCTTTCAACAAGAATATATAAATATGTACTATAAGCCCTGGATATACTGACATACAATATATAAAAATACGCAGTACAACATATAACATGCAATTAGGTACAGGCCTTTCCAAGGGCTCCAGGAGGCTCTCCATTAAGAAGAGATAAAGAAAACAATGTTGTAACAAGGACTGCTAAATGCAATGATGTAAATATATGAAGGAGACGAGATAAAGGGCAGTGTCGTCCAATAGAAATATGAGTCACATGAACAATTTTAAATTTTCTAGATGGTACATTAAACAATGTTTTTAAATATATATTTACATTTAACACAGTATGCCCCAAATTATATCATTTCAATATGTAATCAGTAAATGAATTGTTGAGATCTTTAAAACCTGGTATATATTTTCAACTAACGGCATACCTCGGTTTGGACTAGCTACATTTCCAGAGCTCAATAGCTACATATAGCTAGTGGCTACCAAGTAAAACAGCACAGAAGTGGAGGATTCTAGATTATCTTAGCAAGGAGGGTGTATAATCAAGGGAGACTAGCTGGAGTCATTGCAGTGGTTCAGGTGAGGGGTAATATAGTTCTGAACTTGAAAAATAAGTCTTAGTGGAGAAAAAAGGGTTATTCTAGGAATTATGCAGCTGCAGAGAGGGCCTTGGGAACCGAACAGATTGAGAAGGATAGAACATGAGGCCGCAGTCCCAGGAGAGTGAGAAGACAGTGGTAGTGCTGCTCCTGGCCTCAAAAGGAGAAGCGGCTGATACAGGGATAAAGAGCACGAGTTAGGCTTTAAAACATGTTAAGTTTGTGAAGACAGTGGACTGATGCTCAAGTGGAAAGTTTGGAGTAGAGTTAGGATCCCACATTCTGCCAAGAGTAGGTGTAATCAGTGTTACCATTTCTGTTTCAAGTTTGGACATTTTGTTGCATTATTCAATGTTAGAATCTCAGAACTGGATGAAACCTTAGAGACCTTCCACTGTTAGTCCCTTTTCAGTAGACAAATGGAAAACTGAGACAGATAACTTGTACAAAATAAAAGACAAAGTAAACAAAACCTAAACTCATTTTATAGAGGAAAAAAGGGGGGAAAGGGAAAATCACCAACAATGAAAGATAATTTTTATAGCACCAACTCTGCCCCCTTCCCCAGCTAAGCTTAAAAGCAGTCTTCCCGTTCAAACTATTTCTAATAGTTTGAAACACCGGTCCAGGCTCTATAAGGGAAAAGCCATTCATAAATAAAGGCCTGGGGGTTCTCTTTAAAGACTGTGAGTGGAGAACTAAAAGAGAGAAAATAATCTGCCTAGTCTTGCTGGAATCTGACATCCTGCAGAGATCCACTTTCCACAAAGTCTGATTTCTAAAGTATAAACAAGAAGAGGAATTATCCCAAGGTGGCCTTAATAACTGACAAGGGCTTGATGTGGTTTTTTGAAATAATTACTGAAGCGAGGGCAGAGCGCCTCACATCACCACTGCCGAGAGCCTTTAGAATTCCGAGAAGTCCAGCCTGTGACCCCAATCCACTGCGGTCTACATGCATCCGTCCAGCTTACGTCCAGCTTAATCAGCCACTGAACAGGAGTGAGGAATGCAGAAAGTCAGGCTGCTTCCAATTATCGGAAGTTTGATTTCCACCAGAGAGCAGGTGGGCTGTTCTGGAGGTCGCTTTCTAATGTATCTCCCCAAACCACACCATCGTGCAAGAGTAAACTAAACTCTGCCACACTCTGAAATGATCTTTTTTTTTTTTTGTATCTGTATACCACAGAGGGTCCCTCCCACCTCGCTTTATTTTAGAAAGCAGATACCAACAATAGCCTCATAATGATCTCATTGTGGTTTCAAATAATCCAATCTTTGAAGCCCAATTCTTCTTTTCAAAGGTATTAATGTCATTTATCAAAAGTAATGGGATTTTTTTTTAAGTTAAGCATGAAAGAAAAGTAATGAGATAGAGAAGACTAGTCAAGTGTCCTGTACACGTGCAGAGCACTTTCTGAAGCATATGCCGAACACTCTCAGACAGGCGAGACTTTCAAAGGCAACGTTAAGTGTCTTTTGCGCATCTCAGATAATATGGTTCACTTAATTAGATTTTCCATAATCCCAGGTTAATCCTATTGTGAATTACAGACGTGAGTTTTAACTCGCCTGGCAGAAACATTTTGTTTGCAACAGATGCGTTTCTGGAAAAAATATACCTTATTTATAATTCATGACCAGAATCATTACCATAAAGAGACCTCCCTCACCTTCTCCCTCTGCCATGTAGAAGCTACTATTTCTACTCCTCTGGATCACATTGTCCTTTTAAATAATTTAATAAGGGCATTTCCTCTGCCCCAGGATATATGAAGTTCCCTAAGGTTTGGAAACATAGCTAATTCCTCACTGAATTCTTTGCCTCTGAGTACAGTGATGTATTCAGTGACATGGCTCTGTCCCTCAGTCAGCTTAAAATTTAGACCAATGTCTCTAGAACTTGACTGTACATTAGAATTAACTGGGGAGTCTTAAAAATCCCATTGCCCAGGCCTCACTCTAAACCAATTAAAATCAATGAAAACCAGGAATCAGTATTTTTGAAGTTCCCCAGGTGGTCCTCCATTCAAGGTTGAGAACCACAGTCTAGAGCCACACTGTCCAATA
This sequence comes from Pteropus vampyrus, assembly GCF_000151845.1. Taxonomy (NCBI): domain Eukaryota; kingdom Metazoa; phylum Chordata; class Mammalia; order Chiroptera; family Pteropodidae; genus Pteropus; species Pteropus vampyrus. The sequence continues at coordinate 11,399,952 of NW_011888810.1, forward strand.
TGGCAGCAACATAGACACATGTAGCTTTTGAAATTTAAATTAATTAAAATTAAATAAAATGGAAAATTTACTTCCTTAATGTGCTAGTCCCATTTCAAGTGCTCAATGGTCATTTCAATCATTGAGAAAAGTTCTGTTAGTCAGTGTTGGTCTTAAACACTAAAATATCCTCATTTGGAGCAAAAAACATCTGTCGAATGAATGAAGGTGTACAAAGAACACTGTACTAAGCAAACAAAGAACTGCCACAAACTCATTATACAACATCCAATAACCGAGACCTCCGTTTTCCTGTCTGTGAAGTGAAGGGCCGGATAAGGTGGGTGGCTCTCCATATGTGAGTGGCAGAATGCCTTGAGAAATCAAGAGATAAGGGGCTACAATGAGTGGGGGTGGCTGCACGTGCTCTACACCCTACAGCGAACAGATTCAGCAAAATGTTTCTTTGAAAAGCAGTTGGGCCGCATTTTTTAGAAAAATAAAAGAAAAAAGGAAACCATTTCTAAGATCTTGATACCTAACAGACTTGCTGTCTCAGACCAGTGGTGGGTTAGTAAATTCCTGCTCCAGTGCCCATAATCTCCTGGTTTAGGGAGGAAGTCCCAGCTCAGGAGACTGTGAGACCACTGACAACTGACAACTCACTTCGCCTCCCTGAATCTGTTTTCTCTTATGAAAAAAAGGACGAATGATGCCTGACCTCCCTGGCTCCCAAGTTAATTTGAGGGCGGAATGAGATAATGGATTGAGAAGTTCTTTGTAAAAGCATAATGTAGGCTGCCCAGGTGAGGAGAAGGATGATGAAATGCTGACAGCAGAGGCAACTTACATTTCTTTAATTTTAAAAGTTTTGTCTTTTAACCTTTAGCGGTGTGGGTTGTAGATAAATGTAAATGACCTGTTATTGTTACAGAAAAAAATACGTGATTTCACCCCTTTTCTCTGATAGGAATATAAAATCTGCTAAGGTGCTACAGACAGTTTCCTTTCATATACGTGGGCATCCTTTTGTTTGCCCCTGGACCCAAAGGAATTCTGTAGAGTTGATTTGTAAGGATGCTGACCTCAGGGGTAGGTCCTTGGCTGGGGCATGGTGTGTGTGGTGGGAGAGGAGGCATGGCTGATTCCAAGAAGGAAAGCTGTGAAAACATATTAGGACCCTAGACTCAATAGAGATACAGGCCATAAATCTCTCTGCAGAAACCATGGGGCTTTTAATTATCCTCGATATGTGCTAAGAATGGAGCAATCATGGGAAGTGAGGACAAAGCCGCCAGGTCCTCGTCACATGAGATGTCCTGAGCTTTCCTGACTGGTTAAGTTCCAGGAGACCATCTTGGCAAACCACTCATTCCCCATTCAGCCTCTGCTTGATACAGCCCAGTCCATGACGGTGTGCGCACGCACGTGTGTGTGTGTGTGTGCGCGCGCGCACATGCGTGTGCACGTGTGTGTGTGTGTGTGTGTGTGTGTGAGTGTGTGCGCGCGCACGTGCCTGAGTGCTGACTATGTGACAGGCGCTATGCTAGATGATTTACATACATTCCTCCAGCATCTTCAGGAGTGTTGTATTATTGCCTCCGTTGTCCAGATAAGGAAACAAGGGCACTGCCCTTTCAGAGCAGAGCCTGCAGTTTCGTTCGTATGGCTAGTTAGCGCTGGGAATGGGATTTGAAGCGATACAGGGCCCATTTGGGAACTCTTGCCTCTCTACCTTTCATGTTGACCTTCTCTGTAATTCTCCTATGAAGGTCTTAATTTTTCTTTCTGGGAATGCTCAGAACTCAGCTAGATTTTATTCCACATAGCAGCCATTTAAGAAATACTTGCAGAGACTGGAATTTCTGCAGTAGTTAAATGCTATGAATTTAGAGAAACATGTTCTTTGCCCTCAAGGAAAGCACAGGTTCCTGGAAGTTTTAGAAGGCGGGTATTTCACCCAAGGGTCTTGCATTCTGCACTTCAAACACCGCCAGTTCCTTTCATGTTTCCTTGGAGGAATTGCCCCTGACCCTTCCCCAGGTGTTCTCTAGTCTGCCAAGTCTTCCAGGTAGCCCTTCGATGAATAAATCATGATTTTCAAACCTCTCCCTCAGAACAGTTTTCCACATCAGAACAACATTTTGCTCTACATCCTTCACTGCCTCAGCCTCCAAAGGTGCTAATGAGTAATAAAATGCGAGGGGTGCAGGGAACTGCAGGAAGGCAGCCAGACAATAAATATCTTCTAACAAAAGGAACCAGCCCAACACGAGAGCTCTGTGAGATCTCCTGAGCTAATCACTGTCGAAAAGATTAGGTATGTCACTCACGGAAGGAGGAGGGGTTCCGTGGTGGTAGGGGCAAGTCCCACAAATCAATATTTCCTCCAAGGGCACGAAGGTGAGGCCCAGAATTATTCTCTGGCAGGAAGAGTGGCTGTTACCCATGACAGCCCCCACCACAGGTCACTTCAGTACCCACACTGCAAAGGAGGGTCGATCCTGTGTTCAACAGCAAATGGAAGGGAGGAGAAACTAGCTTGTTTATGCTTGTTTCTTTCTTATGAAATTACATAAACAAACAAAATGACAAAACTTTAATCCATTTATAGAGCTCCCCAGGCATGCATAATCTCTCGCTATGAGAAGCGTGTGCAGCTGCAGATGGATTTTGCCCTTGCTCTCAAGATCTGATATCCACCGACCAAGTACCTTTGGAAAGGCAAACTTGCCGCCCATGGTACCACCGGTAAGGCATAAAGTGCTCTCTCCAGCATCACTCAGTAAGGGAGAGCCCCTCTGGATCACAGCTGCCCAAATCAACCAAGGAGCAGATGAAGAAGGAACAGCGAAGCAGGAAGTCATGAACTTTGCCAGCAAGGACTCCCTGGCTTCCTGGCAAGATGTTCACGACCTTGGAATTCCCACTCTTGCAACTCGAGGATGGCTGTCCACGAGGCCGTAGAAACATGACTTGGTCTCCTGGTTCAGAATCTGTTCCTGCTTATGAATCCAACCAACCATGACACTGGGTACCCCAGGCTTGAGCCCTCTGCATCCCCAAAGTCCAAATCTATATCCTCCATCTCTTCCATGCCTAGATATTTTAAGATCTAAACTCCAGTAACCTACCAAGAACTCACAAGGTGGGAGTGCGGTAGAACAGATTCAGAATTTGAAAGCTAGTAATTTGGCAAATATACACACTCAGAAAATAACTAATAGCTCCAGATTGAGTCAGCTTATTAAAATCAATGATAAATATAAACATTAAGAGAGGTCAACATACACTCAAGATGGCATGGCCACTTCATGAAGAAAAGAGATAGGATCTAGATCCAGAAGAAGACTGGTACAGTTTTGAAACACAGAAATGGGAGGACAGTACTATAGCCTCCTCAATCCTCCAAAGCCGTGCTCTCCACCTCTCAAGTTTATGCCTTGTTTCCCGGGAAATCCACCATTTGGTCCTCACCATGACTGTTGCTCTGCTGAGATGTCCAGCTAGACTGCCCAGGGCTTTCAGGTTCCACCTAGGCCATGCCAGGTGTTTCTTCCTAGGTTCTACCGCTGCCTCTGGCATTTTTTACCTATTACTTGAGGTCCCGCTTCTATGTGGACAGAGGAGACAGTAAATGATGCTGCCTCCTGCCTGTATCTGTGTATCTTTGGTGGTGACTGTGCTCTTTCTCCAAATGGACACTCTTTGTACCAACCCAGATCAAAGATTCTGGGATCTGAATAGTTTCTATTGCCTTGGAGTTATTCTAGCTACCCCACCCCCATCACACCACACACACACACACACACACACACAACCTATGTCTCACCGTCCTTCCCTTCCCCATTCTGCAGCTGAGATATCCCAGCAGACCCTATGGCTGAGTCTTTGCAAGATGCCACTGAATCCTGCTTTGCCCTTTGCCCTTTGCCCTGCTCGGAGTGAACTGAGCCCTCAGCTGCCACATGTTTTTAATTCTTTTCTCATATCAATATTTCACTGGCTCGTACATCTTCTTCAACAGATGCCCCACTCTCACTGATTGGGTGACCATAATGATCTTCCAGCTGAGTAGGAATGGTTTTAGTGTTACACAGGAGATGTCCTGGTAACACAAAAGAGGGAACACCTTTTCAGAGTGGCTCCTGACTGAAAAGTGACACTACTACAAAATGAGCAGAGGATATGTTTCTTGACACAGGGAGGGGAGGAAGGTTCACTTTGAGGAAACTCAGAGGTGAAACATCAATAGTACCCAAACAGAAAGCCAGAGAAAATGTTCCTGGGTCACAAGAAAAAACAAGCAGATGTTTTGCTGAACATATTTAAAAGAAGCAATGTCTCCTTTAAATAATTACAAATCACAAGCTCGGTGCCGAGATCGAACTTTGAGCAGGTAGATGAGAAAAGATATACTTTTTTCAATGCAAAGAGTAATAAAGACCTTACTACAATGATGTGAAATTTTTCCCCAGCAAAGCCATCTTGGAACAAGAAAACAGAATAGAGAGGAGAAATTGAGATTATAGCAGAATAGCGATAATTCTTTCACTTGGAATTGGCAAAAGAATTTTCAGTCAGTTCCTCAGTGAGCATGGAAAATTGAAGATGTGTATAGGAGACCAGTAGACATCATATATACTGTCTGAATGGAGAGCCTCAAGTAAATTATTTGCCCTTATTCCACTGTGTGGCTTTGGTTATCCTCAAAACAGTTCCTTTTGTTACTTTCTCAATGTCCTACACAACAAAAAAACTACCGCATTTTTTTAGAGAAGACCTGGCCTCAATGGAAACTCACTTGGCATTTGTGGTCAGGCTTGTGGTGTGCTAAATTGATAAAACTATGTTGCAATGACCCTTGATAAAACTATCTTAATATGGCTCATTTCTCTTGAGTTGTGTCCCATGTCAAACAAACATTTGCTTTGCTAAGATGGGACATATTTTTAGGAATAATCATCACAAAAAATACCAGGCATTAGAGTAGAAAAATTTCCACTCCTAATCATGTGATTTAGAAATGAATACTGGTTTGAGACTCAGAAAGCATGCGTAAAATTTCAAACTCTATCATGCCTGTGATATCACAATGGGCAAGTCATTAATTTTCATGGGAAGTAGGGGTACTAGATTTAGCAAATGAAAACACAGGATACCCAAATACATACAAATTTCAGATTAACAATTGTTTTTAGTATAAGTATGTCCCATACAATTTTGGGAGACATACTTATACTAAAACATTTATTTGTTGTTTATCTGAAATTCAGATTTTACCAGAAGTCCTGTATTTTGTTTGAGAAAGTAGAAACTCATCTGTAAAAATAAAGAACCGGACTAGGTAAGCCAATCTTTAAGCTTCGGGTTATTTTGATCCTAAATCCCAGAATCATTTTGTCTCTAAATCTCTTCCCTGTGAATTCAGAAAGCTTTTCCTAGTCCCCACAGAAGCAACATCAATGGACGGGAGAGATCACATTTGAGAGAATGTTGACAGTTTGGGAACTTTTAACATCAGTGTAACAAAGTTCAGAGAAAACCAAAGAAGGATTTTGATTTCCCTGGAGAAGGTACAAGAGGCCCTGGGATATTGACAGGTGACTCACAATGTAAAAGGCCTAAGGATGAAAGGATTATCTATAGTGCTAATTGATTGAGGAATTAGGAATAATGTTCTCTTTCATTCTCTGAGTTGACACTGGTTCTCAGAAAACAACCAATACCCAAGTCTTGGAGTCAGGATCATTTATATTAGGAGCATGTACCATGCTAGATTAGTAGCCAACTTTCAAGGTCTTTTCAGAATGCAGCACTCATGGGTGTTTGTTCACAAACACACACAAAAACATTAATAAAAATGCATTCACCAAACATGCCCTAGGGACGAACTAAGAACATGGTACTGAGCTAAGCAGGGGCGCTAACAGGAAGATGTTGTCATACTCCTCAAGTCACCAAGAGTTTGATGGTGTTGGTAGCAGGCTGGGAGGCAGCACGGAACATGGTTAATATAATCTGAAAGGGCCTCATATGACAGCATCAGAGAATTGAGGTTGCTCAGAGGAGACTCACCAAGGTGTGAGGATGTAGTCGGTCAGGGAAGACTGGCTTGATAAACCTGAATTAAATCTCGAAGTAATAAATGAATCAGATGTTTAAGGGCAGGAACAGCAACCCAGACAGAAGGAACAGCAGGAGCAAACATCTAAGCCATGAAATCAGATCCTGTGTTCAGGTAACTATAGGAATTTGAGACTGAAAGCTCAGGACTGCTCAAGAATGAGGAAATGGGTGTGGCAGGAAATGGAAGCAGATGGTAGACCACATACACAAATAATAAATAACAGTTTTAATAATAATAAACTTTTACTCTTTGGCCAGTGTAAGTGAGGAAAATGCCTGTAATTCATACCTATACTGCAGCATGCAAAGATGGAAAGTTAGTAGCAAGTAGTCAACCATAAAGAAATAGCCAAGTGCCCAGAATTTGAGTGTCCTTCAATCAAAATAAGTGGATTCTGCTTCGGTTATTTATTTTCCATCTGGATGCATTAAGCTCTTAGAACTTGTAGACAAAACAGAGTGCCTAAGACAGAGCTGGGGTAGGTGTGTGACTGCCATGGGAGAAAACAATGAAAACAACCACCTCTGTCCCAGGTACCTTTAAAGGTTGGTGGATGGAGGAGGGAGGTCAGGGAATAAAGGGAGGGAGAAATAATCTTGTATTGCGTACTTCCAATGTTAGACCTCGAGCCAGAGCATGAATGATAGTTACTCTTTACAATCTTGTGAGGTAGACAAATGAAACTCGAATCAGAGAACTTAAGTTCCCCAAGTTCTGACATCAGATAAAATAGCATAACCTAGATTTGACCCCAGCTACAGGAAATAAGCCCAAATACAGGTGTCAAGCGTTCTCTAAATCCACAGCAAAAACAGCTACAGAAAAGTGGCTCATGATATGACAGAGGTGGTGCCTATGCAAAGAAGGAAATTAATTTCTTCTGATTTCCCCTGATCGGTACTGTATGTACCAAATCACAGCCCTCTTTGCAAAATTAAGGGCATTAGTTATCTTCCCATTCAGTCGGAGTGGCATTATACTTGCATGCAGACGTTCCTAGCTAAACTGAGGAATATCAAGTTTTTACAAAATCATTCATCAAGAGGTGAGACCTAACCGTGATTAGCGTTTCAATAAGCCTGGGACTAAATGGAGAATGAGCACACGATCACAGCGGCAATTAGGCATCTTCTAGACAGCGACGATTTTTCTCAGACCAATAGAGTTTGAGCAAATGAGAATTTTTTTTTCCTTTCTTTTTTTTTCCCTGCTGTGAAATGAACTGCCTTAAATAACTGATGAGGTGACAGCAAGCCCGTTAAAAAAAAAAAAAAAGTTTGCCCATTAAGTGAAGCTTAATTAAACAGAGCACAGGCTAATAGTTTTTCCATCTAATAAGTGATATGCCCTGGTATAATCACTCTACTGGCAGGGTTTGGTCTGGGAGGCCCGTCATGATACCCCACCAGTAAACAAGGGGAAAAAAAAACACATATGGACTTTAAGAAATCACAGGCCACTTTTGCAAAGCGATGGAACAATTGGAGATATGCACAAACAAATAGTTAATCAAACATTAGTATGTTTCGCTATTCTCTCTTTAGATTTACCCAGAATGATGAGGCTACGTTCACTTATCCCCTTAGAATCTTAGATGAGCCACTGGAATTACCGATAAAAGATTTAGTGGCATTACTGTGAGGGTATAGTGACTGAAATTCTCCTAGAGGGCACATGTCATCAAAGCTCCATAACAAGGGGGCGCATATGTGTTTTGTTCTCATCTTAAATCCATTAGGTGGCATGATATTGAGCACATGGGAAGCATTTAATGAATACCTGTTTAAGGATACATGAGAAAGACTTACACTGGATATATTTGTGTCTAAAGTGGTAATATAGAAATAAGCTTGGATGGTGTTATGGGTCGAATTGTGTCTCACCGCAAAATGCTGAAATCTTAATCCCCGTCCAGTACCTGTGAAGGTGATCTTATTTGGTCATGGAGTCTTTGCAGATGATCAAGTTAAGATGAAGTCATTAGGATGGATCTAATCCAGTACGACTGTCACCATTAAAAGGGGAGATTAAGACACAGGAGGAACACCATCTACAAGCCAAGGAATGCCGAGACTCTAGAAGCTAGGAGGAAGGCTTGGCACAGATTCTCCCTCACAGCCCTCACAGGAAACCAACTCTAATGACATCTTGATTTTGGACTTCTGGCCTCCAGAATTGTGAGACGATACATTTCTGTTGTTTAAGCCACCCAGTTTGTGGTACTTTGTTACTGTGGCAGTCCCAGGACATGAACACATGGGGGAAGGTTAAAGTGCAGGCTGAGCTAGACTGGAGCACAGCCCACTGTGACATGTGAGTCACCTTCCCCGACCATTTGCACCCTGCAAGCTGGTGGGTTCTGCTGTGGCCAGGGGCACTAGGTTCAAAGCCAATCTCCGCTCTTCCTTATCATGTGGCCTCATCTGAAAAACAGGGTAATAGTATATAATAGTTCTCCTTCGGTGACTGTGATGAGTAAATAAGATAATTCTTGTGAAGTGCTAGATACTGTGTGTGGCATAGAGTAAGTCCTTACAGAATACTGCCTGTTCTCCTTATCGGCATCAAAGCCTTGGCCCCTAGAACTTGGTAGTGTTAAGGTCAATCTTACATTTTCTGGTTTCTCATCGAAGCAGTGTTAACATGGCTGATGGCTGTATCTGGTCTGTCCAAATGGAGTTGGCTAGTAATTTAGGGTCCTTGGAGTCTTCACCATTGGAGGGACATGCCAGGAATTCAGGCTCTTCACATTGGCTTTAATAGGTTGTCTTCCAGTCTATATCACCCTCCACCCAAAATCCCGCCCCCCCACCCCCGCCCCACACAGATTTATAAAGAGAAGGCACTGGAATCTGCAAAGACCTGGCCATGCTGGCACTGACCTTGGAGGCCTGAAGGTCAGAAGGATGAGCAATGTGCTTGGAGGCGGGCTGCTCAGCCGGGGTGGCAGGGACCTTGGTGAGGCTGCTAGGAGCCCAGCTGATGGCCAGGGCTCTAACCCTGATTAGGGTTTCAATCAGGGACCTGAGGTGAAAGAGAACACCTGTCAGTCAGAGAGACAGGGGTGCTGCATTAGTTGGTTTCCAGGTCACCTGCACTTTGTAATGTGCCCAGCAGGCACATTACCTTGTTTCTCTTCACAATAACTCGGTGAGGAAGATATTACTATCTTTATTTTACAGGTGAGAAGAGTAAGGCTTAGAGGATCTCTGATAATTCAGGACAAAGTCACAGAGTCACAAAGCACATCAGTAGGTGGTCTTCAAACCCAGTGGAACCACTGTCACAGCTAACCATTATACCCCACTACCTGCCGGCACCTGCTGCACTGTCTCTGCTAGAAAGTCGCTCCCAGCGGGGGGTTACTAATATTTAAATCAGATTGAAGACAGTGTTATCAAACCCATCTGCTGATAGTTTATAGCTATATATTTAAAAAGGCATAAATGCTTTTTGAATACCACTAATATGTGTCTTTCATTTTCAGCATTGTTTATGAAATATCTAGAGGACAGGAATCATAATAACTCATACTTTATAGCACTCCGTAATTTATAAGGCGCTTTCACAAACATTAGCTCATTTTACACATCAGCTAACAAAGGTGAGGGTTCTTATTATCCTCGTTTTATGGAAGGAGAACGAAGGAATAAGTTATACTTTGTCATGTCGAGAGAGAGCCACGAGGATGAAGGTTGCTATCGGAGAGTAGGGCTTCGGCTGAGAAACTTGCCTTGAGCGGGAACACAGTTTCCACAGGGGAATGGACAGCTCCAAAATCAACCCCAAATTTGACCTTCGGTCAGCTCGGCTTGGCGCCTCATGTCCAGGACAGAGCTGATTTATAGCCGATGATGATGGTGCATCACAATTACTGGTCCTTATTCCGTGCTGAATACTGTGCTGAACACTCTACATGCTTTATTTCGTTGATCTGCACACAGCCCTATGGGTTCTTACTATGTTACCCCCCACTCTATAGATGGAGAAATTGAAGCTCCGAGAGGTTCAGTAATTCGCTCAAGGTCACACAGCTAGTGACCCCTGACTGTCTGATCTTAGATTTCACTTTTAACAATTCAGCTGTAAGGTGGACTGCCCAGTTAGTACAGCCTTTCTCACAGAGACAAAAATCCTATGGTGTCTGTGCATTTGTTTTTTCTCTACCCCGAGAGCTTCCTGACTTTTGCTGTGGCTTGTACCAGGTCAGAAATGTGAGGTGTGCTTCATTAAAGGCTTTCCTTCATTCTGCTCAGGACTCTTAGAGGTCCTGATCTGATGCTGCATCTGTTGTTTGTAAGGTGCCTGCCGTGTTCCTGCTCCATGGGGACCGTGGTTTTTAGAGATAGATTTTGTGCAAATACTTAAACCCAGGCACCCAAGTATCCTGACAGAGAAACTGAGTCTCCAGGGAAACACAGACCCCTGTCATCAGAGCCACTGTCACTGCTCACCAAGACCCATGCTGGGTGGCAGGTCTCCTCACATTCTGCTTGCATCTTGTCTCTGGGTAACTTCAATGAGCTCCCATTACTCTCCCAGGACAGTGCCCTTGCGATTTCTAAAATGACTGAAAACACAGACCCCAAAATAGTTCCAGAGAGATCGCCAGTGAAGACGGTGCCACAGGTGGTGTCCCGTCCCCATGGGAGGGGAACTCCGACGGGGAGAGGGGTCACTGGGATGCGGGAGTCTCTGTTTGTGAACATCCATCACTGGTCTCTCTGTCCGAAATAATTTAGAAAAGGGGGAATCTGAGATGAGAAGACAGAGGGCAGAAAAGAAGGCGGCAGATGTTTTTTTGCAAGAACTTGGGGTGAAAGAGAAAATGCTGAAACAAAATATACTGTGGCCTTGGGTTTCCGTCCATTAGGGAGAGAGAGTGGAGACATTCGAGGGGGCTGACAGCGTGGCCTACGACGTGTAGCATCACACAGAGAGAAGACCCGATCGCTCAGGCAGGGCCTGAGCTGAGGCAGGGCCTGCTGTTATAGCTAAGCTCCGTTTGGGATTTGAAGTATTAATTCAATTTCCCTCTTCTCGTGCCACTTACCAGCTGGGAGGCATCAGGCAAATTATTCAATTTTTCTTAGGCTCCGTATTCTCATTTGAAAAATGGAGCTAAAGGGCTTTCCTGCACAGGGCAAAGTGTGAGGATTAAATGAAACGGAAGCAGCAGCCAGCATGTGTCTGACACATAGTAGGCTTCTTCCCCTTCCCACTTTTCTTCTCTTCAATCCTGGATCTATGAACAATGTTGTCTTCAAAATAGAAACAGTTCAGCCCCTGCTTCAAGCTTGGAAGCCTGAACTCAAATCCTCACTTGTCTGTTGGTCCACCTGTTACAATGCCAAGTGCCAGCCTGCCATGTATGGAATCGCATAGCCTGCCCTGAGCCAAGAGTTCCCACAGTCAGGAACCCCTGTGTAGATTCATAGGTGGCTAAAGAGGGTGAGACTTGTTTCCATTGCTGCTGTTATTTTGTAATGGGCCATTTTTCCTGAGAGGCCAATAAGCACACCTTCACACCAATGTGCACATTTTTTGATTCAACTGTGATCAATTACTGTACTTTCTAGTCTACGGCCATGCCACCTTGAACAAGCCCGATCCCGTCTGATCTCGGAAGCTAAGCAGGGTTGGGCCTGGTTAGTACTTGGATGGGAGACCACCTAGGAAGACCAGGTGCTATAGGCGTAAAAAATAAAAATAAGGGATTGTAAGCTGACAAGGTCCTTGCAATCTGTGAGGTCAACTAAGCATTGCCTTGCCTTAAAAAAAAAAAAGAATGTAGTTTCTAGATTTTCAGTGTAAGTGGGAACCCAGAGCCAGGCCCCTCCCTCTTTACCCCAGTTAACAAACAAGCAAGCTGAGGCTTAGAAAAGAGGCAAAACTTGGCCAAGCTAACCACTGCTGGAGGAAGCATTATTCAGATGAAACTATCTCTGCAGACTGGCTTCCTTCCAGAGCTGAGATGAGAGGAAGCCTCCAGCCATTGCCAGACAGGGAGACTGGTCCTGCTACAGTGCAGAGCTGTGGGAATTACGACCGTGGTAACCCCTAGCTGTCTCCTGGAGGTATGCAAGCACATGTGATTATCAGTAATTCGAAGGAAGAGAATAAACATTTATTGAGTTATTACTATGTGCTGGGAACTGTGCTAAGTATTTCATACGCATTATGTCATTTGATCTTTGCAATGGTCCTATGACGAAGAATAATGCCCCCTCCCTTAAAGATGTACACGTACTAACTTCCAGAACCTCTGAATGTGGTAACTTATATGGCCAAAAAGACTTTGTAGATATGGATAAATTAAAATCAACAACAACAACAAGACCAACAACAAAACATGAAGTAACTGTTGTGTTCGAAATCACACAGTTACACAGAAGCAGAACCGAAATGCCAACCCAAGTCAGCTGGCCCTTCCTGTGACGCCACTGTTCTTCCGTATTCTGAGGGACATTTTCACAGGCGCCACCCTTCTGCAAAGAGGAGCACCCTGTCTATGGTAACTAGCCTGTGGCCAGCAGAGCCTCGGCAGAAGTAAAGGAGGTCATGCCTGTTCAGCCACCTTCACAAGTGGATATTCAGGCCAGCTCCAGAGGAGGCTAGCCCTCTAGTGTAAGACTGCATGCACATGCTATAAAAACCCGGCTGTGACCTGGATTCGATCAGTCACTGTGAACCGCTGTCTCCACTGAAATTGTATGGACTCGTGCATCACCATCACTACCACCACACTGAGTCCTATTTAGGATCGCACGGGTCTAAATGCAGTAGAGGTCATACCTCCTTCAGTTGTCATGAAATCCCTATAGAGTAGACACTGATTATTGGGTGATTACAATAATCTTTAAGAATTAATCTTTTAAAAAATTTTTTCATTTAGCTCCTTTAAAACTAACAAAACTGTAATGAAATAGAGAAAGAGGATGTCTGCTGCTTGAGAAAGATTTCCATTTCATAAATCTCAGTGCCTTTTTAACTCCTTGAAGATCTAATTTTATTTACGCTACTTGAATGCAGCCAAACAGTGGGGCCTGCCTGGATCTGGGCTCTGGCAGGAGAGATCGCACACAGAGCTTTTGTTTTGATCTCACTGCTTAGGTTAATGCATTGTGATTCCTCCACAAGCTGTTTCCCAGGATGCTGTTATTCCACTGTCTGCTGGGGAAGAAAATGTCCTCGTGAAAATAAATTAAATGCAACAGTATTTACCAGTCCTGAGTCAGATTTCCATCCTGTCCAACAGGATGAGAATTTGACCCATTATTTACACCAGTTAGCTGAGAATGACATCAAACGCTTTCTTATTAACCGCAAGAGAGATAAAGATTTAAGTGGCTTTAATCTAGACATGTGCTTTACAATAGAAATGCATATCTGCTTCTAGGGAGCAGAAAAGAAGCAGCATTTACCTCTGTATTTAATGAACAGGACACCCAATTCCAAGCTTTGTTTCTAAAGATCTGTGGACCCCACTTCCCTATGGTTTCACTTAGAAATTCAGC
>NW_011888810.1:11414197-11416888 GCF_000151845.1 Pteropus vampyrus
GCCTTTCCAAATGGCTGGTATGTTCTTAGAGGTCAAAAGCCATGTTTCCTACATATCCTTTCCCTCAGCACCTCAGCTCAGGGCTGAACACACAAGGAGGTGCTTAGAAAAAGCATGGCTTCTGCCTGGCCAATCACCGCTTCTTCCAAAGAGCAGCGTGTGTTTATCATCTGTTTCTTTGAATGCCGAGGCCTCCACAAGCTGTCATGTTCCATGATGATTCTCCCCAAAGCATGTGCTGTTAATTTTTTATCTTAATGAACTGTCCAGTCGAGTTTAGCAATGAGAATAGTGATAGCAGCACAATAAAAATGGCTTATGCCTTGCTACTGTCAGAAACCTTCTCCCCACAACACTGACACAGAATTGAAATAAAATATCTCGATGGTTACAAACACCATTTGTCAAGAATAAGGTGGAGTAAGTACTATTTCAAAAATTCCTACTAACGGGCTTTATAAACATGGATTATTGGAACATCCCTCTGATTGATACCTGCTCAAGCATTTAAGTGCATGGCTATTATTCTGTGTGTGCTTGAGTGAAACCACTTTGGGTACCAGGCTACATGTCAGCCTCAATTTTCCAGAGTATTACAGATGCACGTTTTTTCCTGGCGGGAGATGGGCCAGGCAAGCTGGAGCAGGTCGAAAGCCCCGTGTTAATGCACAGATCCACACGCAGGGAAGCTATTATGCAGCTGCTGGCATCCCAAGAGTGGAGTGCTCTGGAAACTGATGCTACTCAAATCTAAACGATGGCCCAGGAGGAACGAGAGAGAGAGAGAGAGAGAGAGAGAGAGAGAGAGAGAGAGAGAGAGAGAGGCTGCTCAACTGAGCAGCATGGAGGAGCCCGTGCTCCAGCCCTCTGCCCCACCCAGTTTTCTAAGGCAGGCACCCAACCATCATATTCCTTGTCAAATAAGGGAAACATTCGAGAATTAGGCATTGATTTATTCATTCAAGAATTACTTTCTGAGCTACTACTGGTATAGACAGCATTGCTCTTGACGCTGAGGATACAGAGGTGGGCAAGGCAGACCATGTCTCTGAACCTGGGGTAGGGGGCTTAGAATCTCATGGGGAAAACATGATAAAAAAGTAAACCACGAAAGGAAATAGACACGATATTCACAAATTGTGATGACTGCTGTGAAGGGTTAGCCGGAACGATGAAATGTCGAATAACTGGCGGGGGCGGGGAGGGGCTGGCAGGTGCGGCTTTAGAGGTCGTGACATCAGGAAAGGCCCCTTAGGGAGCAACGTGTAAGCTGAGCCCTATTCGATGAGAAAGAGCCAGGCGTGTGCGGACCCGAGGCTGAGGGAACAGAAAGTGCCAAGACCCTGAAGCTGGAAGTGGGGTGGGGCCACTCAAGGGACAGAAACAGCCAGACTGGGCGAGGTAGGGAGTCACCACGGAGGGATGACACTGGCAGCATAGTTAGGGTCTGGGTTTTATTCTGAGTAAGATGGGATGTCATCAAATAATTTTAAGTAAGGGCTCTGGGCAATTGCAACTCCATTTCACTCTCTAATCCCTTATTCCACCCTGCTTCAGATGAACTCTAGACCTGTCTCTGCTCCATTTTATCTTTTCAATTCAATTTCTGGCCCGGACTTTTGATTCCCGTTGGCCCTCCCATCTGTAACCCTGGCCTCCGCCCCAGTACTCATCCTGGACAGCCGTTAACAGCCCTGGTTCTCCTGGTTCAGCCCACAGCCCTCTTAACCAAGACTTCATCCCGGGCCCTCTGGTAGGGCCAAGCAAAGACAACAGAGACGTTCATCGTTCTGAAGAGAACGCCTTTCAGACACTGGTTCCGACCCCTTGGAAGCAGCAGTTGTTCTGTGAAACAGTCATCAGGGCTCGATGAGAGACTTCTGTTGCCCTCCACCTAAGTGCAGGGGCAGCTAAAATGTTCTGGGAGAGGCACAATTCGAATACAGAAACAGGATTAAAATCTGTCTTCACAGTAGAAGAGATTTAAGTACCATGGGTCCAAGAGGTCCTTTTCTGCCCTGTTCCCCACAGTATCTTGGTCCCTAGCACACTGCTAAGCATCCAATGAATATGCATTCAGTGAAAACAATGGAGGAACAAACGAATCTGGTGTATTCATGTACAGACACAAGAAAGCTTGTTGCAAAATAGTCAACAGAATTTGTGGTAGGGCGGGTGTGCTGTGAAACCAACGGTGAGATGGAGTTTCACACGGGGATCTTTGTTAAGGGGTGCCCTTGAGAACCACACATGTGGGAGGGAAAGGAAGAGAAGCCGAGGGAAGACAAGACGTGATGTGGGCCCAAAACCAGCCTCAGACCGCCCTATGTGGTGCTCTGGGCTAAGGATGATGGGCCTTCAGAATGATCTCAAGTACAGCCGAGATGGCCAAACCTTTATCGACCAGTCATTAAATGTGGGCAGCCCGGGAAGGGACATGACCTTGGCAGAGGTTGATAGCTGCAACTGAGGCAAACCCTGAAGGGTCGGAGAGCTGAAGGTTCTCTGCCGAGAGTACTCCCAGTGGCTGAGAGCACCAGTCCTCCAGTGAAGTGAGAACTGAGCAGTGGGTAGCAGTGTTCTCTTTAGAAGCAATTTTACCTACACTAGGATCTGCTGTTTCTAACAGCTCTTGGCGCTTCCAAGAAAGTTAAAGGAAAATGAAGCAGTCCTGCCTGAATTTGGGCTGGT
>NW_011888810.1:11417948-11435187 GCF_000151845.1 Pteropus vampyrus
TCACCCATGCCGACGCAAATGACAAGATTTCCTTCTTTTCTATGGCTGAATAACAAGCCATTATGTATATATGACATTATCGTTATCCATTCGTCCATCGATGAACACTTAGGGTGCTTCCACAACTCGGGTATTATAAATACTGCTGCAGTGACCATGGGGGTGTTTCTTTGGGTAGACTCAGAAGTGGCATGGCTGGGTCATGAGGTAGTGTTATTTATAATTTTTTGAGGAACCTCCATGCTGTTTTCCATAGTGGCTACACCCGTTTACATTCTCACCAACAGTGCACAAGGGTTCCATTTTTTCCACATCCTCACATAGGAATGTTTTAAATTTTTTTTTTTTAAGTCAGAAGGAAAATGGACCTTTTAGGGTAGAAGATTATATTCATCTTTATACCACGGCAATCAAAAAACATAAGATTTAGCATTTTTTGTTGAAAAAGGAGCTTATAAAGGCAAAGTTGCCCAGGACCCATGAAGACATATTGAGACCCCCCCCCAAGGAACCAAGGTACCCAAAGAGAAGAAGCGACAAACTCTATCTCACGGGGTCAGGGAACCCCAGCTGGAGTAGAGGATCCTTCTTCACACACCCAGACAAATAGGGACAGAGGAGGAACCTTGTGCAAGAGAATCGAGGGTGAAGCATCAGTGTGCAGGGGCTTCCGGCAGTACGGTATGGATGGAGTAAACGGCAGGGTGGAATGGGGCTGCAGAGACGGGAGGGAATGGGGGCCGGATCGTGTCAGTCAAGAGTGCCCTGCAGTTCATCCTGTGAAGGACAAATGCTTCCAAAGCTTGGGTTTTTTTTTTTTTTCAAACGAAGCAACTTGCTAAAACTTGGATTGTAGAGAAATCACGCTGCAGTTGGTGCAGGACTGGGGAAGAGAGCCTGGAGCTGGCCATACTCCCAGGACCCTGAGCACCAGCAACCCTGCTGGCCATTTCTGTGTGAGCACAGGGCTGCTCGCTGCCATAGTGGGGTCCGGCTCAAACCCTGACGAGTGAAACTAAACAAGTGACAAATGCTTTTTCTTTCTTTGCCCAAAGCATGATGTAAAAGGTTTAGGGGCAATGAATAACAATCCTCCTGGGTTCATTTTTCACGTGGAAGTTCTGAAGAGAAATTGGGAGTGTTGAGAGGTCCAAAATATTATCTGTTGTAGACAGAGAAATAAGGTACTACAGGAAACTTGCTAGACATTCATTTAAAGAGGGGCCTTCGTCCCGGTCCTTGCAAGCATAAAGCCGATTTTTAAAAAATTGTTTTCTTAGGGAAAAGAAGTGTAAGAACAGTTGCTATGACAACCTAACGGCAATTGGAATGGTGCTTAGATTCTAAAATTCAGAGCCTCTGAAGAAGATGAACTTCCTAGCCCCTCCACAATTCTTCTAAGGCTTCCAAACGGAGGTTTCTGCCAGGTGCCTGGCTGCAGCCTTCTCCATTCTCAGCCACCACGATTAATTGGTGGCAGATTTTAGTATGGCTGGTTACCTTTCCCTCTCTGCTCTCTCAAAGTGCCTTGAGCTCCGAGTCTCCCACAGGGCACAGGGTAATTTGGGTTAGTAGCCTCCAGAGGAAATGGTGATTCTGTGGCTTAGACATCACATGGGGACAGAGAGGGCTGACGGGCAATGTCCTGATTTTTCCTGAAATACTCTGGGAGCCACTGAACCTTCCTTCCTGTTGGAACCAACTTAAGGAAGCAGGTAGACCCAACAGGGGGTCAGGGGAAACACCCCCTCACTGGCACGTGAATTCCAGAAAATGGAAACTACAATGGTCTTATTCATTGGTGCAAATGTGGATTTTGCACAGAGCAAGCAGTCGATGAATGTGCTTGATATGTGAATGAATGAGTTAATGAATGGCCAGGAAGTCATTCTTTGGAGATTTCACCCCATTAATCTCAGGTTCAACTGTTTTCTTCAGCCGAGATATGTCTATGTCTGTCACCCCATAGATCTTGAACATGCACATGTCTTGGCACAAAGCATAAAAGAATAATACCAAGCCTTTCAGGAATTATTTGAAGAGTGAATGAATGAATGAATACCTGAAAACAATTTTCCTGGGCCCAGGGCACTTGGCTGCTGCTAAACCATATCACACTGTCGTCTTGGGTTACTTCCTGCCTGTCATAGTATTCAAAGGCCCTCTCATCTTGAGTACAAACTATTCCTTGCCATGTAATACACAGAGGAAGTGCACTGATAACTTGAGCAGTGCTCAGACACTTTGATCTTTAAAAGGAGGGAATCCTACACCAGCCTTTGAGGTGCTGTGTTGACTCTGACAGGCAGAACAGAAGAATCACACTATCCAAATGGCCAGTTGTCGGAAATGAAGTGATTAAATTTCACCTGGACTGTCTGTTCCCACCCTGGACCACTGGGCCCAGGAGGCAAGGGCAGGGATCATGCTCACCTGCCTGAGAAACCTGCTTCTCTTTACTTCTTGAAGAGACAGGACAAATCTCTTTCCCAAAGATGAGCACAAGGTGGGTAGGTATCAAGTTGCCCCTTAGAGGGGCCCCTCTTGCCATCTCTATCCTGGGGGTGGATTTGCTGCCTTAAGGCATCTCAGGGAAACTGCCACAGAGAAGGACACGTTCTCAGTGTCAAGTACACCTGGGTTATCTCACTGCACGAGCACTGGGGAGAAGAAACTCGTGCACGTCTTTGGGTAACTGACGGCCAAGCTGTACCTTGATTAGGGATTAAATTCATACAAACCATTGCCTGGAACATGGCAAAATGATTTAAAAAATGAAAGATTCAAATTCATTGTACTCTTTTTGCAGCTTTTCCGTAGGTCTGAAATGTTTCAAAATACATTTGAAAGTTTAAAATCAAAAGAGCAAGCAAAACGCACACAGAGAAAAACTTAATATAAGTTTTCTTTTTAAAATCAAGGCACAGAACAGTGTGCATAACAGCATTTACAGTTGGATACCATTTCCATATACAAATATGCTGAAAGCCACTGTATGGAGGCATGCATTATAGAGATGCCTGCGCATGTCTTGGCACAAAGACATGTGTCCTTCTGACAGCCCAGAAAGTCTCTGGAGGGTCACACAGAAGACCAAAAATAGTAGTTGCTTCAGAGAAAGAAATTCAGGGGCTAGATTATAGGGATCGAAGGACCCTTAACTCCCGGCAGACCTTTTGAATTTCAAACCACCTTCATCTATTTAACTGCCTCGTCTATTTAAAGATAATAAAAATGAAAACAAATAGACCACCTAAGTCAGGGCAAACACTGACTCAAGAACTTCTATGTTGTTCTTCTTGCCTGAAAAATCCTTCCTGATCGTCTCCCGGTACATTCCTACTCATGCCTCACGTCTAAACCCAAAGGTCACCTCCTCCCTGATTTCCTCGATCAGATTCAGTCTCTCTGTGCTCCAGTGGACCCCTGAAGCTTTCTAGAAGAGACTCCAAGCCTGTGCTGTGGTTATTTGCCCGTCAGCCTAGCTCTATCACAAAAAAGGGAGATCTGTGAAGGCATGACTTTAGTTTCATTGTCATTTTCTCAGCTGTATGTGCATTTGGTTCATTTTTGTAGCTCCAATAACTAGTCCAAGGGCCAAAACAGAAATGGTTACGAAGAGATGGTTGATGATTGAACATATCCAGGGCTCTGTTTTCCTCTCCCCAAGCGTTGTATCTCACTCGGTGCATACGTTCAGCCGTACAGTGCTGCACTGACCAGAAGCCGCCAGGTCTTATAACTCCAGTGGAGATTTAGGACATGGCCATACCAAAAGAACTGTAATATAACTGCCCTCCAACTTGGTTAAGACTGGAAGGCAAGATAAAAAAGAATTGGAAGATACTGTACTTAGGAATGGAGACTTTGCACCCATTGTTAATCATGTGGCCCTTGGCAAGTTTATTCACCTCTCTGAATCTCTGTGTCCTCATCTATAAGAGAATCATGATGACCGCACAGACCAGTCAAGGTTCTGGTGACCTCACACGGAGCACGGTGCTTGGCACATGGGCATGTTCAATAAATATCAGCTCTCATTGTTGCTATCAGGGATGGTCTCTGCATTGTTCATCATTAGTTAAATGAAGCAGGACCAAAGAACCACCGCTTTGGTTGAAAGTTTTCCTTATGTATTGATCAGGGCAAAGGTAGGACATTCACATTGCCTGACACCTGAGAGCTTCCTATAACCCTTAGCTGACTATAGTAGTGACAGTCACACTGTACACATTGAAGATCTGAAAAGTAGTCTGCAAGTGAACCGAGTGTCTGTTTATGATGCTAGTGACACCAGCTACAGACAGATACTTGTCCTCTTTCTCCACAGTGGCCTACATCCCAAAATAGGAAATGTGCATGCACAGACAGACCCAGCAGGCACAGGGGGTTGGGAGGCAGGCTGCCAACATTGCAGACTGTCAGGGACGATGCAGAACCAGGTGAGCTGCCCCCCAGCGGCTTTTTGTGATTGACTTTTATGCAAATGGAAGATAATTGGGTAACCTGTGACCAGCAGCCCCTGCTGATCATCACTCCGGAGGGTCTCAATGTATGTTCACTTTTCATGATCATAAAGACAAATAGTTTTCACGTCAAGTCATTCATATGTGTGGCCCAGTGCCCCACTGAAAGCCCAGCAAGATAGCAGGTGGCAGAAGTCCTATCCTGTAGCTACTCAGGTAACCGCCCCCTGCCCTGAGGAGGTACTTAAGTAAGAAAAGTGCGCCAGGAATGGAAGCTCAAGTGGATCTCCTTGGAAGTCAGCCAGGGAGCTGACCCTGGAAGCCCAAACCACTTCACCATCATTTGTTACAAGCCTTTCTCTCTCTCCCTCCCTCCCTCCCTCCCTCCCTCCCAGCTCTCTCTCTCTTTCCCTTCCTACTTGGATTCTGAATGCTTTAGACAAAGCTACGTGACTGTAAGTTCCTTCAGGAAAGGAAAACTACTCTTTCATCTCCGCCTGTGTGTGTGGCATGTCATAGGTGCCTGTTCAAGAAATGCTAGCATTGTTAACTGGCTAGGGATCGAGAATCTGAGTCTTAAGCCAAAGTTGTTGGTTAGTTTTGTTTTGTTCTTCCAAAACTTTACAGAATGACCATGAAAAAGTCCTTTCCTCCTTCTAGGCAAAACAAACAAACAAACAAACAAACAAACAAACAAACAAATAAATAAATAAATATAAATAAAAAATATCCTATCTTGAATGATGAAAGGGCCATTCCATCTATCCCATGATGTGTGTGTGTGTGTGTGTGTGTGTGTGTGTGTGTGTGTGTGTGTGTGTGTGTTAAGGGTACTAAAAGCATTAGGATAGTTTATCTTCCTCTTCTTGGAATGAAAGCTATGTAAAACTCTTCAAAATAGGCTGTTCTAAATTTCTAAGTGGAAAATAAATCTAGCACATTTCCTAGAAGAGAAATTAAACTCAAGTACTTTCTATTTAACTTCTGACTCTACTTCACTGATACCGCATTCTGATTGTCCCTATTATCTAGAAAAATACGAAATATCAGCTACATGTCCTATCGAAGAATCGAAAGGGCTGATGGAATGAAGAGACTCATTTGGCTTGGCGGAAACGGGGCTGTCGCCATTCGCAGGCATTCCCACAGAAGGGATCCTGTCATCTGCTGAGCAGGCTTCAGAACAAATGACTGCAAAACAGGCTAACGCAAGAGGAGTCAGGCACACAATTTCGAAATCAAATGGGCGTTCGCAGGGAAGTGCAACTCTGCTTCCACGAAGAGGGTTTTCACATACTGGTTTATTCTCATCACACACACTGACCAGGAAGACTTGAACGGGGAGTGGTCTCCAAATTGAAATTTTGTCCCAAAACAGACTCATATTAAAATGTGAGTGGAAAATTACCAAAGATTTACAGGTCCCAGTCACAGGAAATGACCATCTACATAACAATAATTTGTGCGGACAGCAGAAAAAGCCTCCAGCCTTCTATGGAGGAAATGGTTTTTTGTCCTCGTAGAAGATGTATTCAGGGGGAAGGCAAAAGAGGAGAATGATGAAAGATATAAGCTCTAGATAAACTCAGACTTCCCAAGAATAAAAATTTCCAAGGATAAAAAGTATGACAATGTGGCCATAAGCGAGTTACTTATCTTCTCTAAAACTCAGTTTTCTCATTTATAAAATCTTGGTTATTAATAGTATCTATCCCAGTAGGCTTTTGCAGGGATTAAGGGAGCTGATACCTTTAAAGACCTATGTGTCTGACTCCTATTAGATGCCATTATTGTGACTTTCCCTCTGTGGTAACACTAATCCTACTTCCTCATTTTTTGTTAAAGTCTCTTCTAGAGCTTGCTTTAGGTCACATACAGTGCTTACAACTAGGAGTATGGTGGCCCCCAAATAAGTTCTGCCCTCAATCTCCAGGTCTAGCTGGGAATGCACACAACTAAACAGACAATCACAGCCCAATGTGGAACTCACAGTAAATGATGTAATCTCTGATACTAAAGCATCATCTTCCAGACACCCATAGTTCATTCTTAGGAGATCAGAAAGAACTCCCTGCAGATAGTGAGGTCCAAGCGAAGATATAAAATAAAAGTTAGCTTGGGAGAAGAGAGAGATTATGGGGCTTTGATGAAGTGATGGTTGTGCCATGTGGTAGACCCTAGAGTGGATGTGTAGCATGAGGGCCAGGGGGTACGGGTCTGGATGGCAAAACAGTGGCCCCATCATTGCTAGAAGCTTGTTGAGGAGTTCCGATCTCTGTCACTGAAAGGGATTAAGTGGAGAAGTCACATAATATCTGGACTAAGGGACACTGTTCGGGATATATATAGAAGATAGATCATGTTGGAACTGACCAGGGAGCAATAACCCTAGCGGTAAAAAGACCTGTTAGGGGGCATTACAGTAATCTGGGAGAAAGAGAATTTGGCTTGCGTGTGAATGGTGGCAGCACGGATAGAGAGAAATAAAAATATTTCCGAGATAATCAGAGGGTAGAATCAAAAGGAATAAATATGAATAGATTGCCCTTGTGGTAAGGGATTGAGAGGCATATGGGATTCCTTTTCTGATCTGGGTGAATTTTGATGCTACACTGAATTGTGACACACAGGACAAAGTGAAGGTTTAGAGATGAAAATCATAACTTGCATTTTGAATCTGCATTTAAAGTACCTACTGGACATCTGTATGGAAATGATTTATAGACGTTTGGATAGATAGATCTGGAACCCTAACATGTGATAAGTCATGCTGGTATGATTGCTTCTTAATTTTCTATCTGGATATTTGGACATCCTATAAAAATAGCTCCAGTTACTACTGGAGCAGATAGAGGAAATAAATGAATTCATAGAATCTTAAAACATAAGAACTGTTAGGAAGCCTAGCGTAACCACCCTCATGGTCCAGAAAAGAGCTTACTCACCTAAGGGCACAGACAGTGAATGGCAGAACTGGGCCTCGGGGCTGAAATCAGCCTCATGGCCGATGGTCTGGTGCTATCTTTTGAAATCTAATAGGTTCAGCCTCCTAGCAACCTCTTTTCCTTTTGGGATGTAAGTCACCTTGTTCATATTTAAAGAATTCTTTTCAAAAGAAGAAAAGGAGAAAATAGCACCAGGGCAGTCATCTTAGTCTACCCAGTTGAGTCCTCACTAAAGAATTATAATCATCATTGGTTCCTTCTTTCTCCTCTGAATCTTCTACAGTCAAGAAAATTATCATCCTTATGCTGGCACATAATAGGTGTTCAACAGTGAAAACCCAATAACAACAGTGAGTAATGAGATTTCCTCAAAGCCCAAGAAAGTAGACCTACTTCCCTCTCGGATTCTACTTTGGATTTGGTGATGGTTCAAACCAAGGCAGGTCTGAGGGACGGACATGGTAGGCATCCTCTCCACATCCACCTGTATGTCATAACCTTCAAATCACTCAGCAATGCCGGTCTGTCTTACCTTCTTCACCCATTGGACACTTGCTGCCAATTTCTGTAACAGACTCCACCCATCTGATTGGTCACTCAACAAATGGCAACAGGAATGATCGTCACAGGGCCACTGAACCGAAAATACAGTGAAATCTGCAAAAAAGTGAAAGGATCATTAGTAACCTAGAGGTGACACTGATTAATAAAGTGATACACTACGAGACACGGGTACGTAAGACAGACTTTTCTCTTAGACGATAACAATCCACGTGTGGACCGTAGGATGGGACGTTGGTAGATGGTTCCATTTAACAATGGTGTGCAGAGTGGGGAAAACTGATCATGGATCTAGAGGTACTACAGGATGCTGTGGCTAGCCGTATATACATTTGGTACTTTAATTACAAAGTCAAAAGCGGTCGAACTCATAACTTCTTATAATATGCTATGTACTTTTCACATGCAACTGCTAGAGCACTCAGAACAGACCTGGAAGGGGAATATAAAGTCTTAGAGCCAATTCCTGTAGAACCCACATTACTGAAATCCCTAGCAAGTACCTTCTCTCCTTAAGTGAGAAGCAATGTCCTGGCCAGACTCCACAGCAAAGAGTGACATTTGTGGCCATGGTGATAGATGTCACACCCACGCCAGCAGACCAGAGCACTGGGCTGGCAGGGCCTCAATTCTTTATTAAGACTACATTACATCCCCACCCCCTCCTTGCACTGCCCCCCAGTCTAGAGTCTCCATGTGGGGGCTGTGTTCTGCCTGGATTCTGGTCTGATTCATCTTCATATCTCCCTAAGTGTCTAACATATTTCCTAGCCCAGAGCAGCTGTTCAATGTATATTTGTTGAATGAATGAAGAGAAGACTATGGAGTGTCTGAACAGCTGTTCTCTTTAAAAACTGAGGCACTGAACCAAGGAAGGTGGCGGCTGGCATAGCTTCCCGAACACAGCAGCATAAAGGATTTCTTGAATGTCCTTCATCTCCAGAGCTTCTGCCTTCTAGGATCAACTCAGCCTGCATTAAGGACTTAAACGGCTTCTTACTTTGGTTTTATTTTTTAAACTTCATTTTTTCCCCCCAAATCCACTTTTCCTTGCCTCATCTTGGTTCCACCTAACAGCTTCTTACACACAATGCCTTCTCCAAAACAACCACAACAATAACAGCAACAAGCAAAAACCCTTCCTGGTGAAGGGCCGAAGACGAATTGTAAATCTAAAATTTGTTCTTAACACCTTGATTTGGTGACTGAAGCAAGGACAATAAAACCATCGTATTGTGCACTATCACTCTCCCCAGGGTGCCAGAGACCAAGTAGCACCGAGATGATTTCCACATGCACGTAGAGCAATGGAGAAAAAGCTACACGGGGCAGTTCACACAGCACGTAACTAATGAGGAAGGACCCTACTTTGCAGTCATGTTATACACTGTACCCAATCTCCAAAAATGCCTCCCCCCGCAATGAACCACACCCCAGATACTCCTGCCCTTGTGTAGTCCCCTTTCATGTGAATCTGAGCTGTCCCTGGGTAACCAGTGAAACATGGCAAAAGGGACACAATATGATTTCAGAAGCTGAGCCACAAGAAACCCATTAGCCTGTCTGGTGCTCTTGGAAAGCTTGCTCTGGGAAGAAGTCAGATGCCGTGTCAGAAGTCTGAATACTCTAGACCTCCATGCTGTGGAGAAGCTGCACAAGCAGAGAGTCACCCAGCCATCTCTAGCTGTTCCGGCATCCAAACTGAGGTGCCAGATGGTGAGTGAAGATGCCGTCTTGGACATCCAACCCTCATGTGACTCCAGCCATCTGAATACACAGCATGAAAGACCCTAGCTAAGAACCATCCAGATGAGTTCATGCAACTTGACTACGAGATAATAAATTGTTTTTATAAGCCATTAAATTTAGGGGTAGTAGGTTATTCAAAAGTAGATAACTCAAACACTGTAAACAAAAATGGAGCAGACATTTGCCACAGGCCTCACCAATGGATGGTCTTTAAATACCATGAACACTCTGAGTATCATGAAACCCATTTCACCACGCCACTCAAAGGCATAAGACTCTTGCCCACAGTATACAGCCAATAACGCCTGAGGTGAGATCAGAATTCAGCAGTGCAGACTTCATAGCCTGTGTTTCTTCTGTTTTCCTTCTCCAGGCAGTTAATAATACAGTTGCATCTGGAGCCAGCGTGTTTTAAAAAGTTTATTTCTCAAATCTATAAAAACGAATTGAACTCCCACTTTGCCTTGCATTCTTTAGCTCCCTGCAAAATGTTTCCTATAAAACTCCTTTTACCAAAAGCCTGCAAAGACAATTAAGAGCTTTAGAAGGAAAGCAAAAATAGATAGATGGGTGAATTGTCCATGAGCTCTGATCACTGCAAACATTTGAGAAAAAGGAGCTGTGGATTCTGTAGAAAATGTTAGACTCTTATACTCATTTTTTTCTTTTCGTTTCTTAGATTTCTTATACTCATTTTTTTCTTTTCGTTTCTTAGAAAAGAAAAAAATGAGTATAAGAAATCTAAGTTGTTTTTGTGCTTGTAGCAGGGTTGATGGGGGACAAAGAGCTGACTGGGCCGAAGCGGGCTGGGTGGGTATACTGCAGACCTTTTTCTGCGTAGGTATTCTCAGTCGGAATGGTCATTTTCCCTCCTCTTCTCTCATCTCATGACTCTCCAAGACCTGGAATCATGTGTTCCCTTCTGAGCCAGAAAAAGGCAACCCAGCATTGCTGCATCCACCCCAACCTACGCCAAGGACTCTCCCTTCATTCCCCAAGGACTCTGTGCCATCACAGGCCCTCCTAAGTGCAGGCCACCACCCTCTCTCAGCCCCACCCATCATGTGTGGCCATCCACAGCACCAAGCTTCTTAGAGGCACAGACATTACCTGCCATATATTATTTCAGAGAGATTGAGAAATCAGGAAAAAGAACACAAGGGTGTAAAGTGAGATAGAGAAAACACTTGGTGAACATATGAAAATCAAGGAGGACACGCGGGGAAGGGGTGGGGGTGTGATGGCGGCAGATTTCTTTTGCTGAGTTTGGACTGGAAGGAAGGCTTGGTCTACACAGGGACATATTCTGCTCTTTAACCCATGAATCATGCTGCTATCCCTCTCTTAGGATCTGTGCTCTCAATCAAATACTTTGCTTTATAAATCTCCATGAATAGGCCTTCTTCTAGAATGTGGACTCAGCCAGGTCAGGCATGTGCCAGGATCATTGTCAACGTCACAGCGCCAACAAAAACCGTGCTGGGGTGAGGAAAGGTAAGAGCTGGAAGTATATGTGAGTTAGATTAAAACGGTCCCCACCCCACTACGCCTCAGCACATGCTTCAGGACCCGCAGACCGCTTCCTGTGTGCACAACGCCGCTACAGGTTATGACACAGGGTGGCACGTTAAAAAGGAAAGAACTGCCACTAAGCGGGGCTGGGTAGCCCAAGGAGACAGTGACAGCTCTGTTTTGCAGATGAAGAAACTGAGGCTAAGTGGTAAATGCCCAAGTGCATTGAGCAAGGAAGCAGCTGTAGCTGGGCTGAAACATTAACAAAGTCTAATCCTTTCCCCCCGGCTTTAAAGACACACAATGAAACCCACTTTCCAGGGTAAATCACGCCTATTCCTCTGGTCTGTGCTCACAGACAATTTTACTTATACATAACAGGGAATTTCAGGTATCATGGTCTGGAGCATAATAAACTATCATTAAATATATCGCTATTAAATAAACAAGTGAAACATCAGGTTTCGAAACTTTTATTGGGCAAAGAAGTTAAGCAATGGACATAGACTTCTCTGTTGGTCTAGAAATACCAAGTTGTTTTGCTGATGTTGTTGTATTTTTCTTGCTCTGCAGGCAGGAGAAGGGGCAGCATATTCAATTTTCTCACTACAAAATGGGGATAATAATAACTTTTGTAGGGTTAGTGTGAAGAAAACCAATAATAAATGCAATACCTCACCCAGACTAGGCATTCAATAATTAGTAGCTATGATTATGAAAAGATATAGATTGTGCATGCTTAAAACATTAGTTTTAAATGTTATTGTGTATTTGATATTCACAAAACCCTATAGTAGATGAATAAGTATTTATATAGAATATTCATATAATACATATATTAATATGCAATCATGTAACATACAATTAATATTAATCTGTAAGTGTTTTCCACACCATTCTTTTTTCAGATGAGGAAACCAAGTCTCAAAGTTCACCGGCTCAGCTTAGATCTCTCCCCCTGCTGGGAGGTTCAGGGTTGCCAGCTGTCCACAGACAGCTCATGACTCCCTGCAAAATCTCTAAGGCCAGCTACTTACTTACTGCCTGTGCAAAGTGACGCCCAGCGTCTGTAATTACAAGAAAACATCCATAAAGAGTTCCTGGGCTCCAAATGGATTTGACACAGTGGCCCTTTAAATCAAACTCTTAATACGATTATCTTTATTTCTCTTTAGTAGTGTTTCTAAGTAAGCCATGCCTTTAGAGGCACCTAATACAAAGTGACAACCTCTGCCGATTCCAAAGCTCCGATGGACGGGTGTAGAGAGAGTCCATTGTCACCATGGTAATTACCGCACAATACCTGATGGCCAATGGACAGTCAGGAGGCTCAGGCAGGAGCTGAATCCGGCATTGTCCGGGCCTGATAAAAAGATTAGAGGCCCTGAAAAGCTGGGAGCGGGATCTCACAGCTCTTTCGCTGGGCCCTGAAAGGCCCATTGTGCTGCCACCATAAATTCTGGGTTCCCCGGGCACTTGACAACTGAAGCCGGGGACAATACAATTCTTGTGTCCAACAAAACACTCCTTGTCCAATGCCAGTCTTATCAGCCACATTTACAAATGTCTTTCGTTGTACCCAAATAATTCCCTATTAGAAGGGCTATTGGGAGCAGAACTAAATAAATATTCACAGCCTTTGTAATATCTTTGGGAAATGAATAAACAAACAGTCATCTAGCATATGAGCGAGCCTCCTGCTACTCTACATTTTATCCCTATTTCTCGCCCAAGTGATGTAGTTTCGCTTTCTCCCCTTTAATATATTAACAATTGCAATACTGGAAGCTCCTGTTTTATTTGCCACCTACTGCGTACCCCCAATATATTGCCTTGGTGCTTCTTCATACTTTTTTTTTTTTTTTTAATTAATCTTCCCAGCAGCACTGAGAGAGGCTTCCTTGCCTACCTCCTAAAAGAGAAGGGGATTAAACTTCAGAGGAGTTAAATAACTTGCCCAAGATAACAAATCTAATTAGGAGCAGAATGAGAATTCAGATCTAGATTAGGAGCAGAATGAGAATTCAGATCTTTTCCTTGCTCCAAAGGCTCTGCCTTTCTACTTTGCCATGATGATTTCTCTACTGAATAAAAAAGGAATAAAATGTCAGATTAAGGGGAAAAATCTAAGCACAGCCACTATAAAGGCCACAAATATATGTCGAGTCTATTTATATTATGATAGAACCTGAGAACTCTTAGAAAGAAAATAAAAAGCCTTTCTCCAAGACAGTGTAATTTATTTTTGCCCTAAAATTCCGGAAATTTTAGTTTTTAATTTTTTTGGGGGGGGAGTGGGGCTAGGTGGTAAGCAAACAAAAAAGATGTAACCAAGCTTCAGTAAAGTTTCAGGGATGTCTGTATAGTCAATATATAACATTTTAGAAAGAATTACTGGGGTAAAAGAGCAAACAGGGCTTGCACGATCACATGTGCTTCTGAACAGTTACGTCCTTTTCCGTTGTTTAGTTTATGTATTTGTCTCCTTGCTGTGAATGAACAATCTCAACATTTACCAGTAACGCACATGGAAAAACAGAAACTCCCGCCTTAATGGAAGCCACCTACTAGGACAGCCATCTTTACATTAAAAAAAAGTGACAATATTAAAACTCCACACGGTTCCCTGTCAGGTTGGGAAATAGCCACACTCGTTAACACAACTCATGTATCTCTCTGCTGGGTCTGCCGTCAGCCTCACCTCCCGCCCAGGTAGGGCCTGCAGCTCCCTGAGCCTAGCAGGCTCTGCACCCACGCTGCACATACCGTTCTCCCATCTGAACTCTGCTCCCATTCACTGTTAGTATACGCGTGATGCACCTTCCCCTCGCACCCAGGCGTGGACTCGGGGGGCTTCTGGATTCCCACAGTTGGCTGCACAGCTTCTCGACGTCTCCCATGAGCAGAGCTCTGTACATAAGTGCTGGCTGACCCTTCATTGCTGCCTCCAAGTAAGCTCAGTTCCTTGAGGACAGAAATCACATCTTATACTCATTTTTGTCTGGCCTGGGTCAGTCCACTGCTAACCCTCTCTCTACAGGGCTTCGCTTATTGGAGAAATGAGTAAGTGGTTGCAGTGAAAAAGAGAACAACTCTAAAACTATTTTTTAAAATTTTGAAAGATTGAAAATCTATTGCCTTAAGTTTATCAACTTGATGTCAAATGACAAATGTAAAATTTATAATTTTATAATTGTGTAATTTGTAATTTTTTTTAAAAAGGACCATAACGATATACTCGGCCCAAATTATTCAGCCTTGATAAAAGCAATAGCAAGCTGTTTGGTTTGTTTCCTAAAAGAAGTTAAAATCAGTAAAAACAGGCTATCCTTTTGTAAACAATTGGCTATTAACAAGACTGACTGACAGTAAATCTATGTGTTTGTGCAAGCACTGAGTTTAAAAAAGTGTGATCGATAATTCCCAAATACTTCAGATGCCGCATGAAGCATTTAATCATCTTTGAGGATTTTCGGGCATGACGTAAGTGATGTACCCGCAATGCTCACCCTTCTGACTCTTCTGTACCTCCAGGAACTGTTATGTAGATACAACCTAATCCAAACAGGTAAAAGTAATTGCTAACATTATTGAGAGTTTGCAGTGTGTCAGGTCTCAGGCTGTACTTTCTTATAATGTATAATGTAATCTTATAACAATCCTATATGTGAGGTAGCATGCTTTTCTTTTATCTCATAACTGGGAAACTGAGGCACAGAAAAGTTGAGTAAAGTTGCCTTCATTCATAGAGCCCCTAAGCAGTATAGGCAGGATTTAGACACAGGCGGCTTGAACCTACAGCAATTCACCCAACAGCTACTCTCTACAGCTTTCTCCAGATGTAAATTAGGACACTAATTAAGGAAAATAGTCCAATGATTAAAAAAAAAAAAAAAAAAAAAGGACTAAAGACTACATTACTTTGCCAGGCTACTGAACTATCCAAAGAGGGAGAGAGAGCAGCCACTAGTGAAGCTCCCTAAAATGAAACGAGGAACACAGCGAAGACTTTTGACCGTGACCCAAGGCCTGAGACAGTATCTCTTAACATTTATCAAATCTGGGCTAACTTCCATATAACCAAGAAATCAACTTATTTGCAGATCTCCATATTGAAAGTCAGAGAAGTATTTACAAACACACATACACACTGCAGTTTTTGCTGTGTGCTAGAAATAAGCACAGCCGGCAACTGTTTCCTCACGGTAAGAAAAGTAAGTTGCACTGTCCATAGCAACAGAACTGACTTATGATATATAATAGGAGAGGGTCCTCTCTGGGGCCAGTATGCGCAGAAAGGAAAAACAAACAAACAAACAAACAATGTTTCTCAAAATTAAGTGGGACTGTCCTTCTACAATGTAAAATTATGGGAGGAGGGGAGCCATTTTATTATTTACCTCCTCAAGACACTTATTCTGACGTTAGAGGCGACACAAATTCAAATTGTCTGTAAGCTCCGGCAGGGCAAGAAGCATGAATGTTTTTTTGCCTGTTGTGTATCAGGTGGACAAAGGTGCAAACAGATGCTTCCAAGTAGTTTTTGAACAAATGAGCTAGTAAAGAAGTGAGCCCCTGACTTAGAGGGACCTGGATATGCAGGTGCCTAGGAAGGCCTGTGATGGGTGGTGACTTGTAATTTCCTTCAGGCAAAAATGTGAATTTGGCCACAGAGGGGCTGAAGTGAGGCAGCGATGGGGTCTGGCGGGCACTCTGCAACCTCACCCCTCATTAGCTGCACTGGATTCGTTCGGGGTCAGCAGGGGAAGTGGGCCATTAAATGTTTCCGTCATAGTGTGCTGCACTTTATTCGTGGGATAATACTGTTCGCTTGTAGGTACAAATTTTGACATTCTTGGGGAAAATCACATGCCAGTATCAAGAATCTAATATTCTCATAGGAAGATCGAGGCCGTTTCCCCAGGACCCACCTCCCAGGTGTGCGTGTGCCCCCCCCCGCCCCCCTCAGGTCTGTTTCTTCCTTTCCTTTTCATCTTTTTTAAAAAAATTCTCACATGGTTATAAGCGAAATCTACTTTTACTACCAATTTAATTGCTAGGAACCGAGAATGAAGAGAAAAATAACAGTCAGTAGTTGTACAGAGTTGGGTCAGCATCTTACCAGATGGGGCTTGGGTCACTAGTGTGGAAGTAACAGGTAAATGGTCCTGTCTGTGCTCAGTCAGAGGCTCTGTGCGGTCTTCCACTGCAGTGTCCCCTTATTAAATCCCTATCTGATGGCTTCGGCCAAGGAAACCAGGCTGGATTTTGAAACAGGTTTTCTTTACGCCTTCTTGGCCTTCTACCTGTAGCTGTCCGATAGTGTAAGTGTATAAGTTATACACACACACACACACACACACACACACACTGGGTACTGGGGTGGAGCTGATGGTCAATAAAGGTCTTTCCTACTCTAGTCTACAGAGTTCTGTAATTGAAATAACCACTTGCCCAGCTAAAAGCAGCCCACCCTCTTCAGCAAAGATCTAACCACGCTTGGGGAAACAGTAAGCTAGAGGATCTCTAGGAGCCTTTCCCTCTCTAGTATTCCACAGGAGTCTGTGACTTCATGGGCTCCACCTGGTGCCACAATGAAGGCCACCTTTAAGAGGGCATCGCATGTGCAGTAGACCATGAGGGCAAAAGAGGTCTCCTTTAGCTGTCAAGGTGAGGTGTAGACACAGCCAGCTTTCACAGTCCCTGACAAGATGGTCTGGTCGCCCCAGGGAAAGCTAGAGGACCCCGTTTAGGAACAAAACCAAGTGGGCACATCACTGAGCAAGGATAGAGAGCAGGGGCCAAGCTGTGGAACTGGACAGACGTTGGCAGGAAGTGCAGCCCCGGCTGGGATGTGGAACTCTGAGTCCGGCGGGCCGTTCCCGTGGGGGCTACTACTCACCAGCTCTGTGACTTAGGACTCTTTCCTTATCTGTAAAAGGGACAGTATAACACCTCACAGAGCTGTGGGGTTGGGTGGTGGGGAGGATGAGATAATGAATGCGA
>NW_011888810.1:11435237-11438071 GCF_000151845.1 Pteropus vampyrus
GGGTGGAGCTGATGGTCAATAAAGGTCTTTCCTACTCTAGTCTACAGAGTTCTGTAATTGAAATAACCACTTGCCCAGCTAAAAGCAGCCCACCCTCTTCAGCAAAGATCTAACCACGCTTGGGGAAACAGTAAGCTAGAGGATCTCTAGGAGCCTTTCCCTCTCTAGTATTCCACAGGAGTCTGTGACTTCATGGGCTCCACCTGGTGCCACAATGAAGGCCACCTTTAAGAGGGCATCGCATGTGCAGTAGACCATGAGGGCAAAAGAGGTCTCCTTTAGCTGTCAAGGTGAGGTGTAGACACAGCCAGCTTTC
Organism: Pteropus vampyrus; assembly: GCF_000151845.1. Classification (NCBI taxonomy): domain Eukaryota; kingdom Metazoa; phylum Chordata; class Mammalia; order Chiroptera; family Pteropodidae; genus Pteropus; species Pteropus vampyrus. Next base: position 11,435,554 of record NW_011888810.1, read on the forward strand.
ACAGTCCCTGACAAGATGGTCTGGTCGCCCCAGGGAAAGCTAGAGGACCCCGTTTAGGAACAAAACCAAGTGGGCACATCACTGAGCAAGGATAGAGAGCAGGGGCCAAGCTGTGGCACTGGACAGACGTTGGCAGGAAGTGCAGCCCCGGCTGGGATGTGGAACTCTGAGTCCGGCGGGCCGTTCCCGTGGGGGCTACTACTCACCAGCTCTGTGACTTAGGACTCTTTCCTTATCTGTAAAAGGGACAGTATAACACCTCACAGAGCTGTGGGGTTGGGTGGTGGGGAGGATGAGATAATGAATGCGAATTATGTACACTATTGTTTCTGGCACAGATTTACTGTTCACCAAGTATCAGTCAACATCATCATCAAAACTTTATCAGTTTTTTGTTATAAGGATTCAATATAAGTAAACATAAAGAAGTCCATGCAATGCCTGACACAATAGGAGCCCAACAAATTGCTATTATTATTATTGGCATTAAACGACCATGAATCCGGAAGTAACTCTCAATTCTCTTTCAATCCTCATCTCAGCAAAGAAAAAGTCTCTACTTTCAGTGATTCCTGAATAAATCTCTCTTTTTAACAGAGAAGGCAGTCTCAGGCTCAGTGTATATTCAATTACGTTGTTTCATTTTAATTTTATTTATTTTAGGACTGTCTTCTATTTATGACAGGTGGTACTAGCATGCCATAAATGATAGTGATAAAATTTTCTTCCGAAATATTTAAGAAAAGCAGAATGATTCAAAAGAAAATACTAAGTAAATAACAGTGTGGGTGGTGCCCAGACATCGTGAAGACAAGCATGAGTGACTGAAGGGCGGAGAACACAGATCCACTGCACTGTAATGATTTTAGGGGTGAAGAGATGGAGGCTCCGAGTCGAAGTGGGTGAGGAGCAGAGCCCGCAAAGCCCCTGTCTCCCTTGGGTGCCCTGTGGTCTTTCTACAATACCTGCATTAATACCTGTGTTGGGTCTGGTGTGTGAGGGGACTCTGAGGAATGACAGTGGTTCTCTTCCAAAGGCAGAGATAGAATTAGAGAGAGAGACAAATGTTAGTCCCGACCTGGTAACAGGCAGAAGCAGAGTCTAATAGCTCTCCAGCAACCTAGGTCTTCACGGAGAAGAAACTAGGTTGAAAACTCACCAGGCACAGAATCCATCTGCACCTCCTCCCTACAATTCATGTCATGCATTTTGCACATACATTTTACATATACTCTGTTTTATTCCAAAGGAAATTTAAGGCTGCCTGCAAAGATGCATACATTACAGAGACATACAGTCCTGCTTTACATAATAAAAATGGGAAAAGGATAAATAACGAACCCGCCTTAGGCAATGAGCAACATCTTTAGAGAAAACATAATAGAAGGAGAAGTATGTGGCAGCTTACAGCATTGCCGGCACATGGAGGCCACTCATAGTCTCTAGCAGGTGAGGGAAGGGTTTGGGGGAGGATGCAGGCAGCATCTTTCTCTCAGGAGAACATGAGAGCCAGCCCGTCTTCCACACACTGCTACATGCTCACTCTAAGCCTTGGACCTGCTCATGCCACTCCTGGTTTCAAGCGCACACGCACACGCACGCACACACACACACACACACACACACGCATGCACATACTCTCACGCACCATCGTATCATCTCTAGCAAACATATATCCTGTCAACCAAGGTTTCTTAAGCATCAACTATGTACCAGATATCGATAAAGACCCTAGACTAGCCAACAGATAAGCCTGCTATTCTTGCAGAGTTTTCATCCAGTGGTACAGTTAGAAAGGGAAAAGAAAAGTGAACAGCAAGCAATTAGTGTCTTTTTCCTTGGGACTCGTTTAAACTGGCACATACATGCCCGACACAGAGCTGATGCCCAGTCAGGACCTGATGGAAGGAGAGGTGACACCTACAATTTTTTATCAGTCATTTAGGCCGTATGTCCTAGGACACCTTGTTGTTTTAGGGCATCATTTTCTCAGCCACTTGCCTGCCACCCCAATCCCTGTGAGCTTATGAAGAGCAGGAGCTCGGTCATTTGCATCATTTGTAGCTCCTACTGCCTAAGATCTGCATTTGCTGCAAACCATACACACAGACACCCAGACTTGAAGTTTGAGGGACATCAAAAATCACAGGATGTAAGAGCCAGACGGTAGCTCAGTGGTCATCTACTCCAGTGATTTTACTACTGTGCTTAGCAGAGACTGGGTATTTCAGGGCACCCCAAAGGCTGCTACAGAGGCTACAGAGGGTGAAGGCAGTGTGGGGAGGTGATTCTGGAATCCCCACCTCTTCCCGCTTTCTTGTATTTAATCCACAGGAGCTCAGCTTTGTTTATTTTATACATATTAGGGTTTGGGGTAAGATTTTATTTATGAAAATGTACATGAAATTCATGGAATCAAGAGGAAAGAAATAATGAATCCAGGAATTAAATGACTCCTTTGAATTTTTACAGAACCTTATTTTGAACAGATGTGCATGTTTAGATATGGACAGAGGTA
>NW_011888810.1:11438641-11444795 GCF_000151845.1 Pteropus vampyrus
TGAGCTTATGAAGAGCAGGAGCTCGGTCATTTGCATCATTTGTAGCTCCTACTGCCTAAGATCTGCATTTGCTGCAAACCATACACACAGACACCTAGACTTGAAGTTTGAGGGACATCAAAAATCACAGGATGTAAGAGCCAGACGGTAGCTCAGTGATCATCTACTCCAGTGATTTTACTACTGTGCTTGGCAGAGACTGGGTATTTCAGGGCACCCCAAAGGCTGCTACAGAGGCTACAGAGGGTGAAGGCAGTGTGGGGAGGTGATTCTGGGATCCCCACCTCTTCCCGCTTTCTTGTATTTAATCCACAGGAGCTCTGCTTTGTTTATTTTATACATATTAGGGTTTGGGGTAAGATTTTATTTATGAAAATGTACATGAAATTCATGGAATCAAGAGAAAAGAAATAATGAATCCAGGAATTAAATGACTCCTTTGAATTTTTACAGAACCTTATTTTGAACAGATGTGCATGTTTAGATATGGACAGAGGTATGCAGCAACAGACAGATGACTAGACAGCAATAGAACATACACGTAAAGTGAACAGATTCCATATTAGGAAGCAGAGGTACAAGGGTGTGGAAAGAGGGGTATTAAAACAGTAAGAGGACATGCCATTAAGGGAAGAAGTGGTCTTCTTAGCCGCACCGACGCTATAGCTCTGACCATTCATTCATTTATTCTTCCTCTCATTTCTTCAATAATTATGTATTGAGTATTTCTACATGACAGTGTCTTTGTACGGATAAAATACATAGAATTGGGGGCCGTGTTAAGGTAAGATGGAGAGAGAGAGGGAGAGAGGGAGGAAAGAAAGGTGGAGGGAGGGAGGGAGGGAGGGAGCGAGGAAGGAAGAGTATGGCAATTGCAAGGTAAAGCAGCCAGTTGAGTGGGGATCCTGAAATTTCCTGCCTTCTCTTCTCCAACACACGGGGGGCGGGGGTGGGGCGGGGAGGCAGTCACTTATCCAAAGAAAATGCAGAGTTACAGTGGAAACAGATGGGTGAGAAGAATGAAGAAAGCTCTCAAAATAAGACATGACTAAAGGATAAGAAAGGAGAGATGATGGCATGATTGGCTCTATGAGACTGTCTATTTTTAGTGTCCTAAATAAGATTCTCTCCAGTGACCTTGCCAAATTCTGATGCAAACAGAGTTAATGAAAGCTCTCTCAACCTTCTCTTCCAAGTCAGCTCATCACCAGATTGCTTCTGCAGACGCATCCCCTCAAACCCTGTAACCTCGTTAAAGGAATAATCTAACAGGTTTGACCTGAAATGGAGCAGATGGATTTACTTCCAACACTTTTCTGGCTTTCTAGTTGCGTTTCCTGAAGAAGTTTAAGGACCGGGTTAGCTTTCCTAAGCAGTTAGTTTTAAACTTCTAGTGCTATTGTTCCTAGCAATTAGGAAAGATGCTTGCTTTAATGTCATCTTCATGTTTTAAATTTTAAAAAACAGAAAAAGAACTCACCCAAATTCTGACTAAATGTTGACTAATCCTAAGTTTCTCTGTGCATGTTTCAAGTATTCCTTTTTCTTCATTAGGGAAATAAAGCGTTCAAGCTTGAACGAACTGACTCATATGGAATAACTGACTTGAAGTAGAGAACCTTCTAGGTATCGCAAATCTTTCATAATCCCATTCTGTTTCATTCAGATTTCCAATAAGCATTATATCCTTTTATTCACATAAAGTCAAAATCACCTTGTTGTAACAGGAGAATGTTTAAGTAAGACACAGTACACACCACGGAATAGCAGGCCTTTCCCAAAGGTGCAATTATATGAATTGGAAAGCAATGTGAATAATAGATTGGAATATTTAAATATGGTTCCATATGAAATAAAACCTTTACTCCAATTATGATAATGTAAAAACATTCCTAAGTTGAGTACTGGAAGGGAGGAGAAAAATAAAGACAATTTATTAGCGTGAACAAACTGCAGGTGATTTTTCCTCTCCTCTTCCTCATTTCTTATATAATTTCAAAAAGATTATCTTTCTTAGACACAAATTTTTAACTTTATAAAGCCTCGTCATGCCGCCAGAAAGACTTTGGCAGGGTAGATACGTGAGTCAGCCACGCCCAAAGTGAACCAGTGTTCTGACAGCTGAGTACCCGCCATCAGTTTTCCATAGTGCCATAAAAAAACCTACTCTGCCTAGAGATGCCAAACAAACCAGCCAATTTATCCTAGAATAGAAATAGGAAAATAGTTTATAATACTAAATGACTGAATCATCAAAGTGTCAAATTAAATACTGATACCATCAATTTGATTCTAAAATACTCTCTGGTGTGGAAGAATCCAAGAAGAGAAGTCAGCAATTACCAACAGATTGCATGGGATTATCCCTGGAGGCCCCCTGCATTTCATCCATTTCATTCTTCCAACACACACCTGTTGACTCCCTGCAGTGAGCCTGGCGCTGTGCTGGTGACTATGGACATAGTGACACACAAAATTAGACCCCTGCCCTTAATGAGCTTGCATCATAATCTAACTTTGGCTTCTCTAACCTCAAGTCTGGACAGAATTACCCAGAAGATTTCTTGATATTCACTGGCTAGACCAGAACACGTTAGTCAGTAACATGTTAATGTGCTATGACCAACACATCAGGAGTGCTGAGTTTGAGCCTAGGCTCTGACACTGTGACCACAGACAGATCCCTCTGCTTTTCAAAGGATCAGTTTCCCCAACTAAACAATCAGGACGTGAATAAACTGAATTCTTAGGAAGCACAAAGCTCCCTTATTCTATGGGTCAACAGATTCATTTGTACTCAGGGTTTCCAGACACCTCAAACTCACTTATAAATGAAGACCTCAAACAATAATGTATCATATATTTGAAAGTTGCTCAGAGAACCAATCTTAAAAGTTCTCATCATAAGACAAAATTTGTAACTACGTGAGGTGATGAATGTTAACTAACTGTGGTAATCATTTTGTAATATAAACATATATCAAATCATTATATTGTACACCTTGCTTTCAACAAATAAAATGTTATATGTTAATTATATCTCAGTAAAATTGGGGGGAATCAGAAGCCGTAGAACATGGCGAGAACACAGGGCACTCTCCTGCCCCCCAAAGCAAACACCTATCCAGTAGGAAAGAGGGAAGGAAGGCACAGAGTTGGCGACAAAGACCTCCATGGCAAAGTTTTAGAGCTGGACAATCCTGAGTTCAAATCCGGCCTCTGTTTTCTAATTAAATGTGTGACATGAGAGGGAGTTACTCAACTCCGCAGGTGTCAGTTTCCTCAGGTGAGAAGTGGCATCTCTACTGCCTAACTCACACGGCTGTTCTGCAAATGGAAGGAGCTGATAGATGCAAGGCACTCGGCACCCCTCCAAATGCACGGGGATGCTCAGCAAATCTTCCCCAGATTAAAATGATGAGTTAACAAGAATATTATATATTGGAAACGCCTGCTAAGACTTTATCTTTTTCACTTTTCTATTCCCAGCACCTGGCATAGGTCAGTCACATAGAAGATGCTCAGTAAATAAATAAATGTTAACTCTGATTAACTCCTACTGATTAGAGGCTCTGATTGGCAATTATGTACATATGATTAATTAGAAATGAGAACACAGATTGGTTATTACTCTATAAATACAGTTTGTTTGGAGGGAGTCTCTTTTAAAATGCAAGGTAAAGTGGGGCTGAAAAGGTCACGGACGCTGGGACACACCGACCTCCCACACGGCTTCTGAGATTAGAAGCGGCAGAAGCCAACTGCGTGAGTCATGGCCCAGCAATGCTGCACCAGGGGCCAGTTGGGAGCACGGCTGTCCCAGTAACTCTCTGGACTGAGCTCTTCATTCATTGAATGAACAGTTCAAAAGGTCCTTTGAGTAACTCCATGGAGCCCTTTGGCAGAAGCGAGGCAAACAGACCTGACACCAAGAACAGAAAATGTAAGAACCCGTGCTCCAGAGAAAGTGCTCCAAGTGGAAAACGAGAGGAGATAACACACGGAACTCAGCAACTATCTGATGCAAAAAGCCACAGGAGTGGTGTCCAACAGGAAAATTCCAGCACAGCAACGGAAAACGTCAGCCTTCATTGAGACCGCCGTGCCACACACACACGCACACACGGATATACATGCGTCCACGCACACATGCATCCACACACCATGCACTCCAGGGATACAGAAACAACTCTAAAATAAGAGTCCACGTTGAATCACAGTGAACGAGCCATTATGATCCATTGATTATGATGAGCGAGAGGTAACATAGTGGCTCTCTGTAACTAGGTCAGGCACCAATTGGTAGTCAACTCCACATACCCAGGAAGATTTAATGAGAAGGAGACAAAGACAGAGATGGAAATAGTGCCCCAAAGTGTGTGTCCCCAGACACCACAATCTGGCAGCAGGGCCCAGCCCATGCCATTTCTCTCACACGCTTTCGGAAACTCCTAACATAGGATCAACAGTTCAGGCCGGCAGCAGCAACTAAGCCAGAATTAAAAACAAACTCAGAATCAGATAGAGATCATGACCCGAGTAGAAAGTACAGAAACAGCAAAGGCACACAGAAGTACAGAGCAGATCGGTGCGGGCAGGACATAAATAAAACGGCACTCCTGACCGAAAGCTTGGGTCCACAAAAGCCAGTCCCCTTTGCTGGGATCTCCGCACCACCATCCCCGTCCCTCGTCCAGGCTGGGCAGTGTCGCTGGCACCTGCTCTCAGCCTGACAGATGGAGAGGCCAGGCTTGTTAAATCCAGTGCCTACTCACTCCACCATCACGAAGGTCACCGAGCAGCAGTTGGCCACCTAGAGTCTTCCTTGAAAGGCAGGATCCAGCCTTGACAACGCCATCTCCAAGGGTCAACGTCCCTCTTCAGTCTCAAAGCATCTCCTGTAAGGACGCCAAAGGCTACGGGGCCGTGAGAGGGTGCGGCCCGGCTTTGTTCTGGATGGCCCAGAGTGGCGGCCTCCCAGGATGGCCAGAGAGGCAGCCCCCGATCCCTGGCTCTGCTGGCAGCCCTATGAATGAGCCACTGTGATGAGACACACACCCACTGCTAATGAGTCCCACACAGACCCAAGCCAGAGAGGCAATTGCAGGGGCTGCTGCAAAACAGGCAGAAAAGAAGTAAAGACGGGGAGAGGCCACGTCAGCCCACCTGGGCTCACAGATGCTCACAGTGCTGCAGGGAAGATCCCGAAATATTTGTTTTCCTTAGAACTAAAAGCATATTCTCCCTTCCCCTCTTGGCCTAATTAAAAAGAAAATGTAGCCAGAATTTAATGTACATTTCTAAAAGGCAACTATCATCATCTATTACTCTCATTTCATTGTTTTAAAGAGCACGTTAACAAAAAAATGTAAAAAAGGGACAGATTTTCGGAATAAAAAACTTGGCAACCTAATGCTTACACATGGAAGCGGGGGGGGAAAACATGCATAAATTTGCTTTAAACTTCGGATACCATGTAAATTCACTTTATACTATTTTATTCTAGATTTGTGAAGTAGTGGAGAGAATGGGCTCTGGGACAAGCCACCTGGATCCAAATTCTACCTCCTCTAGTTGCTAGCTGGATAACCTTAGACGATCACCTAACGTAAAGGGTTCTCGTAAAAATTAAATAATTCGTGTAATGCGCTTAGCACATAGCAAGCCCTCGATAAATGTTAGGTGCTGTGATCATCATCCTCATTGACGTGATCCGTGTTCAGCAGTAGAACTGAATTTGGAGCTTAAATGTTCAGGTTATATTGCTAGATTCTTTGGGTATAATCACAGTGTTTGAAAATCCAACAATATAGGGGTATGGAGACCAAAATGGAAATGACTCAACGCAATTTCACTTGCTGAAAATTCAGAATAGTTAGAGAAAACAAGAAACCAAAGCACCCAGATCTTTCCCAGCAATTTCTTCTGCCCTCTCTCCCGAGGATCCAGAAAGAAGACTGCAGATGTCCAAGTACTTTTATATTTTAAAATATACATATGTATATTAAGATATTACATTAAATATTGCTTATGTCAATCACTGAATTTTGGCACTCTTAAATTTTGGATACGGAGTGAGTGACTCATTCACCTCATGCCCTGGCTGCGAGGGAAGTCCTCCTTTTTCCCAGCATTACCTGGAGTAAGGCTTCTC
>NW_011888810.1:11446420-11448509 GCF_000151845.1 Pteropus vampyrus
GAGGACTACAGCAGTCGACATGTGACAGTGGCCTCTCAGACAGCATTGGCCAAAAGCCCTTTCCCCACTTTCGTGTGGGGTGAGGGGCTACTCTCCATCGAATCCTGCCATCTGTGCCCCTGCCCATGTAAACAAGCCCCCTGGCTCTCATTCAAGCATTGTTGCAAATTCTCCTCTTTGGAACACTATTGCTGCAGGCTGTGGGCCACTGCAAAGAACCCTTCTTCCTTTAGGGATTTCTCTGTCTAAACAGGATTTATGATGATCTCTTGGCAAGGATCTTTGAATCACTGGCTTTCACAGTACAGCAAAAGAGTGTTTCAGAAGAATCTACCTCTAACAAGCAACACAACCCCGACGATTTATGTGTTTTGATGAAACAGGCACAGCCCGTTGCTCCCAGGACACTGTCCCTGAGCGAGGTGCTGCTGCAGAGCCAGTGTAGATGACAGGGCACCAAAAAAACCAGTTCTGTCCCAGAGAGCTGTGTAACCTTGGGGCAGTTGTTTAACGTCTCTGAACAAGCTGTCTCATCTACAAAATGGAAATAATGAAGTCTTTTTCTTGGGGTTGTCATGAAGATTAAATTGCTGCTGTGAGATAATACGTATGTATGATACAGAAACAATATTACTTTTCCCAGTCAGAAAAATGCACCTAAAAAGTTGAACATTAATAAGTTCCACGGATGTACTTGTGTTTAGAATGTTTCTCTGGTGTAATCAAGTACCCGGTGTACCTATTATTTCTGGTAAAGGAGGTGCGATGAGGAAGCAGAGGCACTGACTGGATGCCTAGTGCTCTGCCTCTGGGAAGGGCTGCGAGAGGCTGGTCCCAGGCAGAATGAGGTTGGTACACCTGTGCCTCCAAGAGTCTGCCTTTCCCCTCGAGTTGCAGTAACTGTGTTTCAGCTAAAGGAGCACAAATCCTGCCTCACCACTCCAGCACTTGTTATACTCAAATTTTGTTTGTACCAATTCTAGACAATCTTCTTTGATTTATCTCCTGCAAACTCCTCTTCCAGTTCCTGCATCCCAACTTGAAAGGCAGGGCTGTCTGTGCTTGTTCTTTTCTACTTCACAGGGTGATGCTGACAGACCAAAAAGAAAAACCTCCCTGTCTGAGGCTCACTGAGCTGCTTCTCCACCTGGAGGAGCCATCAATAACCTCCATCAATGGCTCGCAGCCTATACAAAAGGGGGACACCCAAGTAGGGAACGAGATGAAGATGAGAACGGCTCCCACGGATCAGCCCATCCTGGGAGTGTGAGGTATTTCTAAAGCTACAGACATTTGAAAAGAGCTCTGGTCAACTCCACTTTTTTGAGGGGCAAATAAGACCCAGGAGAGGCAAAGCAATTCCCCAACAGCAATCTAGGGACTCTTGGGGGCATTAACGGAACCCGGACCTATGCGACTGCACATTCTGTATACTTTCTATTGCACCATGTTATTTCTAAGTGGAAAAAAGTCCTCTGGGCTCTCATTCCTTAAGACACTCCATGCAAAGGTCACAAAGAAGTGAGGACACCAGCAAATGTAACTTCTAACTCTACCATTCCAACATATGAACACCTGAAAATCACTTAATCTCTCTAAATGTCAGTTTTACCTGCGGGAAAAAAAATGAGTATAAGCATCTTTACTGATGATTACACATTCATAAAATGAGATGATGGAGCAAAAGGTTTGGCACAATGTAGAAGCTTATCACATGTGTGTATCTTCCTTTCTTAGCTCCCGGAAAAAAAATTTATTATAAGGCACATGTGGCAGAAAAGTATAAACTTAATGTAAAGAGAATAATTAATAACAATAGAAATGAGTATTTTGCATAATGTAATTACACAACTGGTGCTCTAATGCAAAAATACGATGACAACTGAAAAAAAGAAAAATAAAATTAGCAAATGCTACGTCTCACCCACACAATCTCGTAACATGTTCCCTATAAGTCAAGACAATGAAAAAGTGAGGTACCTTAAAAGGAACTGTACAGGTTTTACAATCAACACAATGTTAAAGGAGGAAATCCTTTCCAATTAAATATTAAGTCATTACACAGCTACAGAACTCAGCAATATCAAGT
>NW_011888810.1:11448559-11457746 GCF_000151845.1 Pteropus vampyrus
CTGTGCCTCCAAGAGTCTGCCTTTCCCCTCGAGTTGCAGTAACTGTGTTTCAGCTAAAGGAGCACAAATCCTGCCTCACCACTCCAGCACTTGTTATACTCAAATTTTGTTTGTACCAATTCTAGACAATCTTCTTTGATTTATCTCCTGCAAACTCCTCTTCCAGTTCCTGCATCCCAACTTGAAAGGCAGGGCTGTCTGTGCTTGTTCTTTTCTACTTCACAGGGTGATGCTGACAGACCAAAAAGAAAAACCTCCCTGTCTGAGGCTCACTGAGCTGCTTCTCCACCTGGAGGAGCCATCAATAACCTCCATCAATGGCTCGCAGCCTATACAAAAGGGGGACACCCAAGTAGGGAACGAGATGAAGATGAGAACGGCTCCCACGGATCAGCCCATCCTGGGAGTGTGAGGTATTTCTAAAGCTACAGACATTTGAAAAGAGCTCTGGTCAACTCCACTTTTTTGAGGGGCAAATAAGACCCAGGAGAGGCAAAGCAATTCCCCAACAGCAATCTAGGGACTCTTGGGGGCATTAACGGAACCCGGACCTATGCGACTGCACATTCTGTATACTTTCTATTGCACCATGTTATTTCTAAGTGGAAAAAAGTCCTCTGGGCTCTCATTCCTTAAGACACTCCATGCAAAGGTCACAAAGAAGTGAGGACACCAGCAAATGTAACTTCTAACTCTACCATTCCAACATATGAACACCTGAAAATCACTTAATCTCTCTAAATGTCAGTTTTACCTGCGGGAAAAAAAATGAGTATAAGCATCTTTACTGATGATTACACATTCATAAAATGAGATGATGGAGCAAAAGGTTTGGCACAATGTAGAAGCTTATCATATGTGTGTATCTTCCTTTCTTAGCTCCCGGAAAAAAAATTTATTATAAGGCACATGTGGCAGAAAAGTATAAACTTAATGTAAAGAGAATAATTAATAACAATAGAAATGAGTATTTTGCATAATGTAATTACACAACTGGTGCTCTAATGCAAAAATACGATGACAACTGAAAAAAAGAAAAATAAAATTAGCAAATGCTACGTCTCACCCACACAATCTCGTAACATGTTCCCTATAAGTCAAGACAATGAAAAAGTGAGGTACCTTAAAAGGAACTGTACAGGTTTTACAATCAACACAATGTTAAAGGAGGAAATCCTTTCCAATTAAATATTAAGTCATTACACAGCTACAGAACTCAGCAATATCAAGTCTCACAAATATTTGATGGGATATATAAAAAAAAAAACCAACAGCTTTCAGATTATATAGTTCACTCTTCTGTTCATCTTCAAGCTTTTGCAGCATCTTACTTCTTCCTCAAGGATAAAGCTGACTCTTCTCAAATATTTGCGCTTCAAACTATGTTAGCAAGAAATGCATCTATATGTTCTCTGTGTGCTTAACACCCGCCATGACTTCATTCACGGATATGGAAACACAGAGACATTTAGTTTGTTTCTGAAGCAGAAAGTGGCAATTATGTCAATCCTCTGCTCCTTGGACTATAATCATTTGTTCTAGCAACCCCCACCCTGCCCCAAGGAGATGATGCATTATCTGCGAAAGCAAATTATGGCATTTTCTGTTCATATACATAAATTTTCTTTCATATATATGTATACATTTTTTTCTGACACTATATAAAAGTCAAAGAAATCCCCTGACACTGATAGTGAAATCTGGAGAGCTCAATCTGTGATGGTGTTTGTCTGCAAGACTTTACAGTTTCTTGCCCTCACTCTGCTGTTTCCATGTGAAAAACAATTCACAGATCTCTCTACTCGTGAGTAAACATGCATGTATTTATTGAGCTCAAAATCTTCTGCCTTCTACTTGACACATGTGATACATTATTGTTCCTGGTGACAGCAGGCTCATTTCCTATATCAGCAGCAACAGAATATCTGCAGCATTAGCATCGGGGAAAAGACTACTTTGTATTACACCATTGCTCTCAAAGAGGCAAAGAGTCCTCAGAGGAAACCGTGAACTCTCCCATTGAAATACAGTTGGAAAACATCTCCCGTCACACCGAGATAAACTAATATATTTTTTTCCAGAACTCTCCATGAACTTTGTAGGATGCTGTAATCAATCTCAAAATACAAAGAATTCTAACCTAATAGATATTTTGATCAATAAGTCATCAAGCATATGTCAGGCGCTGCTTTCTGCTGAACTTTGCACTAGAAATCATGAGGCAGGTAAGAAATAAGAGGCTCCTGTGGTCGGATCCTAAAATCAGCAACTCAGACTAATTGCAGATCCCCCTGGTACAGGAGAAAAAAACTAAAGGAACGAAGCAGCACTAAATACCATTTGGGGCATTTATGGCAGAGACTAAACTAAAACCCAGGGCTGCTGACTGCCTGACCTTAAGCAATGGCTCATCCAGACCAATGTTCTTGGTCTCCAAGCTTAACAACAATTTCACAATGAACATCGACTTGTATGTGACATCACTGCAGCCTGATATGCCTGTACTTATTTCCTAGACGAGGCATGGCCTGGGTGGTGAGAAGTTACAGGAGTCATCAACCTTGTGAATTTCCATGAAGCCTTTCACGTGCAAGGGCACCGTGAAATCCATCCAGGGAGCAACTGTTAACGAGCATGGACGACATCCCACACGCTGGGGATACAATGGCACATACAATGGGTCTCCTCCCTGGGCGCATGAAGTTTATAAATCTAGTTAGTAGCTACTAATAAATAAAAGGTGGGAAGGAACGTCTGCTATAGGATAGTTGATCAGGAAAATCCTCCCACAGATCTATTTAAAGGTGGGCAGCCTTGAAGGATAGGAGTTAGCCACAGGAAAAGAAATAGTATTTTTAAGTATATCTATTTTTTTTTCCTACCATGGTTTGCTTTGAATTTTATCATTAAAATAGAAATTAATTTTCCTCAAGATTTCTGAAAAGTATTTGCATATATATTTATACGTACACTTTTGATTCTTGCAATGAAATTTATCTTACCTTGTTCGTGTGCATGTGTGTGCGTGTGTTCTGCAGTCAGCATTCAGCTGTGAGCCTCCCAGAATCTGTGTTTTGATGCTTAAACTCCTTAGCATGGGCTCAAAATGGAAAGCCTTTCACAGCCTGGTATCTCTCACCTTCCTTGACTCAACCGAGCTCTCTGCCCTGCAGAGTGCATGGTCCAGTCACGCCAGATCAATTTCATTCCTTCAACATGCCAGGTATGTTTATGTTTCTGTCATTTACACAACACGTGCTCCTGAAGGTCCTGAAATGACTTTCTTTCCTTTATCCACTGGGCAAATTATATGTCAGTCCTTAAAATCCATCTCTTTTCTCCAACTTTTTCTGACTGACTCACGAAGTGAAATTAATTGATCAATCTCCTGGACACGTCTTTCCTTTGTATAATTCTCACCTGACATTGCATTATGATTATTGATACACTTCTTAGGTTTTATTTCTTGATATTTTTCTAATTACTAGCCAATGCATACTCAGTGTCAAAGTCTGGGGAAATAAAATGTATAAATGAGAAACTAAACATTTCCTACCATTCTTTCTTTCCCTGTTTTTAAATACAATACAGGTCTTTTTTCTCTTGTGCCTGAGCATTTTCGTGTACCACTACTAAACATTCTTTGGGAACCCTGCTTCTTCTAATGGTAAAGTAATTACCTGTCAGGATGTACGACAAACTATACAACCGTTCAACCCTCTACTATTGAGTTATTTGATAGTTTAAAATTTGTCCTCTGAGTCATAATGCAGCTCACTTAATTGTGCATTAATCTCTGTCCACATACCTGTTTATTTTCTTAGAATGGACACTTAGAAGTGAAATTGCTGGGTCAAAAGAGGTAAGTTTTTAAACCTCTATGTACATATTGCAGTTTATTTTCCAGAAAAGATGTTTTGATTAACATGCCCACCAGCATTATAATGGAATGCCCATTACATTCTCCCGTCCCATCACGACAACCATCTCTCTCCACCCATGGATTTTTCTTAAAAGGGATCAATGCATTTTGCTTGAACTTCTCTTTCTTTGAATGGTAACACAGTTGAATTCACGGGAGTGTGCGTGCGCGGGCCTGTGTGTGTGTACATTCGTACGTACAGTTCTAGGAACTGTGTGACTGGATCCTTTCCCTCTTTTCCACTGGGGTGGTGATATTTTTTTATCCATTTGTAAGAGCTCTGTATTCAAACACTAAAATACTTCTTTAGGTCATACTTGTTTTGAGTATTTCCTATATTTGCTCTTATGTTATCACTTTGCTTACGATATTTTTGATACACAAAAATTGGCAGTTTAATTTGTCCATCCTTTTCTCTGAGTTTCTGTTCCTTTATGGTCGTTTCTTCATGCCTGGTTCCCTGATGTACCATGACCTCCCTGAGGACAGGTGTCCTCCTTTATTCATCTTTGTGTCTCGAGCATTTCGTGGAACAGCAGTGCCCAGAATATAATCACCACTCAGTAAAGCCTTGCCAGACTGCACTGCATTGTATTTTCTTAGTAAAGTCTTGTCTTAAATGATTCGCTTTTATATATTAAAATGCACATTTATAATTTATATGATTGACTATACTTACTATTGGATAACACTGTATATATATATATGCCTCTATATTTAATGTTTTAATATTTCTCTTAAATATTTAAATTGATCCATCAAACCACATATTCTGAAAATTGGCATAAAATTTTCATGGCATTTCAGGGATGAGCCATTCAGTGTAATAGTGATGACAGAACAGCTCACACAAGACAGGTCTGGAGTATTTGCTGTTGACTGCAATGCAATGTGACCTTTCAGCACAGTGGATCACTTTGGTTGTCTACCAGAGTAGAATGTTGCTTTTCAGTATCAAAATCCAGAACAACTCAAAGGGAACCTGAGTATTTTTTGTGTTCTCCGAACCATAAAGACATCATATCACTCAAAAATCTTCACTCTGACTATATTCTGAAGTAAATCTTATCGATTTCAAATAGCTACATAGTTTCCTGATGGGTTCTGAAATCAATTTGTTTTGAAAAAATAGATGTGACTTGTAGCACAAACATAGAATGGATTCAAGGAAATGTCATAAAAAGGCTACACAGGATGCCCAAGAGACGGGGCAGCAAAGGAGAGAGAAGGTACTGACCCACTCCAGTCCATGCACTGTGCCAAGTGCTCCTCCAGGGGGGCTGCTTCCCATTTCAGTCAGAGTTTGCCTAACAGTCTCTCCCCTTTCCACCTGGATGAGGTCCCACCCAGAGACTGTAGACAGGAGATCCCCACCCCCTGAATAAATCACAGAGCTGCTTGTCCACCCACATCCTTTTCAAGAGAGTTCAGCTTCCTGAGCTTTGCCAGATTAAATTCCTCCCAGTGGCATCCTGACATCTGCCCAGGTGCCAACTAGGAAGTTCGTAATTTAACAGATAACAGCTGTGTAGAGAGAAAGAGGCGGGGACCCAGGCCTAGCCCAGGGCACTGAGCTGCCCATAGAACTGTGTAGACTGAGCCCTTCATCACAAGAGGGAGAGCAGCTGGTTAGAAACAACTGCCATGCAGCGCGTGGGCACAGGGCGGGGAGCACACAGACCACACCACCCGGCAGCCAAATTAGATGCCCAACATTCCACTTTCCCTCAAGGTCTGCGCCAAAGTCACAACTCTGCTCACTCCTGCCTCAACCCAAATGGGAAAGGCAACGTGTACATTCAACTGACTTCCAAAAAAAAAAAGGAGGCCCTCTTGGGGGAAAGAATAATTTCTAATAACTTCTAGCATCATCTTCTTATATCCGCTCATTCAGTCATCCATTCATGCGTGCACGCATGCATTCGTTCAATGCTTAACACCCAATTAAAAGCAGAATGCACGGCGGATAATATAAGGGATTTTGGCATCCTGAAGGTCTGAATTTAAGTCCAGAGTCAATCCACATCAGCTTGGAAATTCCACTTTTGTCAATTCAGTCCTGCTCTCTGAGCTTGAGCTTCCTCCTCTGTAAAATGAGCTTAGATACAATACCTGCCTGGCTGGGGTTGTTGGGAGTATTAGCCAAAGAATGCATATAATTTGATTCTGAAAGTAGCTCCCTTTGTGAAATTAGCTGTTGAGTAATTGGTTCATGTCTATTGATCAAGTGTCAAACATGCTGAAACCAGTCCTTGGAGGCTGGGGATACGGAGAGAGAGAGGGCCGGTCTCCATCCTTTCACCTGTCACAGGAAGACCTTAGAGTCTATGGCTGCTGAGATTCACTTAGTTTTGTTTTATTACTGAAATGTACCACTTTTAGGCACCACACTGACTCTCAATTTAAAATGAGGGATCTAAAGGTCAGACAACTGGACTGCATATCCATGGTTACATGTCTTCCAGCATTCTTTGGGCATTTGCTGATTACCAGGCCCTCAGCAAAGAACTTTCCATTCCCTGCCTCGTTTAATGCTTAAAATTGCCATGTGAAAGGAAGGTATTATCATTATACTCTTTTTTAGATATGAAAAGTAAGGCTCCCAGATCATCTTTAGCTTTCTCAAAAGCTACACAGCTGGTAAATGTCAAAACCAAGATTCAGTTCAACTAGTTTTAGCTTAGGAGCCTGTCATATAATTTAAAATCCAGCGTGTCCTGTCACGTTATTTTGATGCTGCTTTTAAGACACCAAACCATTACCTTCCTGGTAGGACCATTACCTGTTTGAAAGGCATGATTTGCCTGTGACTTTGATTCTAAAATCTCTTCTGGATCTTTAAGTCTGTGAGATTCTCTAAAAAGAAGTGGGGTCTGAAGGAAAAAAACTGTCTTTTCCTTTACAGAAAATGGGAAGGTGAACAATGAATAAATGGAAGTATACAACTAGCACTGAGGGACTGAAAAACTATACTTTAGACCAGCGGTTCTCGAATTTCATAAATCAGCAGAATCACCTGGATGGCTTCTTAAAACTACCAGTGTTTTGGATTCAGAAAGTCACAGGGTGGACCCCCAAAAATGCATTTCTGTCATAGCCCTAGGTGATATTGATGCTATTGGTCCAGGGAGCACATTTTGAAAGTCAAGTCTAGAAGCATCTCTGTTGGCTCTGAGATATTAGAATGTTTAGTCTTCCTTTCTGAGTATTCATGTGTCTCTGTAAAGAAAGCTGTTATGAAGTAAAGAATGCGATAGGGTGAAAGCTTTCTGAAAATGGCAAAGAACTAATGTAGCACTTCTCAAACTTTAGAGAGCCTCAGATGACCTGGAGGCTTGTTAAAAGGTAGCTTCTCAGAGCCCAGCCCCTGCCACACAAAGCCTGAGTTAGGCCTTGAAAACTTACTTCGAAACAAGGTCCCCAGGTAATATGGAAGCAGAGGATGTGCAGACCATCTCTTAGAACACCCTTGTAAAGCAAAGACAAGTCCCAGAGCACGTAAACAAATAATTCTCGTAACCTTGGCTCCCAGGGTTTGGTCTGGAGATTGAGCACCCCACAACATTTTCTGCTTTTAGATATTACACAACAGAAAGTAAGATAGAGAACGTGCATTTAAATTTTTTTTTCACGGAAACATCTAAATCAAATATCTGAGTTTAGGACTTTCAGATTGAATTTTAAATGAGAAAAAAATACATCATTTGAGATTAAAGAAAACCCTAGACCAGAACACTCTGGGATCTTTCGATTTAGAGCTGGCTTCAGTTAGGTGTGAATTGGAAACATCCCAGAAGATAGGTACCAAGTGATCAGAGCTATTACATTTCATACCTGACACAGTATCACTTCCTCCAACAATGACAGGAGCACAGCCTGAGCAATTTCAATGCCTTAATCACGTTCCTTTTCTTTCAGAATCCAGGGAATTTAGTTTAATGCTTCATGCCTTCCCTTAGGAATTATGTAAGTGTCAGCAACCACAGAGACTATGCAAGTGGCTTTGTATACGCAATGTTTGCTGCAATTCAGAGGACTATGTAATTGAGTTAACAAGTTGCAGGAAACATGTTTACATCTTGGACTGAAACCCAGGGTCTGACCATGAGAAGGTATCAAGCAGCAAGGACTGGCTTATTAATGCTAATCACTCACCACACGCTGCTGTAGTGAGCAAATTTTGAATTCCTCGCTCTAAACACATTGATTACCATTGATAGAAACAAGGAAAATTAAAACGCCACCTTTGGCTAAATGTAAAGAGGCAGATTTATGTAAATCGACTGCATTAGGTGGACCGCTTATGATGCAATGTGCTCCACATGATATTCTCAGGGCTGATCCACAGTTACTGTGATACAGAGAGTGAAATGTTAATAAATTTTGTCAATCCTATTTAATTGGGTCCTCCTCTCAGGAAAGGACTGTCCTTGGACTATATTCTAAAAATCTACTAAAAAGTGTGCCACATGTGGTCAGTCTTTGAAATAGCCAAGATGCCTGTGTATGAGAACACCTCACTTTGACCTTTATTGATGCCTTTCCCTGATTTTTAATACGAATTAATCCTCATGGCAGAGGATTTTGAAAAGGCAGGGGTTTAAAATAAATGAAGTTGACTGAATAAGTAAATAAATGACTGGGTAATGAATGGATAATCTTCTCACCCTATGATAACTATCGTTTACATAACTATCAGTTATCACGTTGACTTATTACTTTCTAATTATTTTAATCCTTTTTTTCAAAGTAGAGATTGTGGTATACACCATTTTTATCATGCATCTGCTGATAAATACTATATCACAAGTATTTTCATGTTATTAAGAATATTTTCATAAATGTAATGGATGACTTCTCAAATTTAAGTTGTCTGAACTCTCACTATTTAAAGACTTCTTTTAAGGGGTAGTCATTTAGCATGTTTTCACTTTTGACTCCAATAAATTAAAATGTGCTAAGCCATTTTTAACAGCTTTATTGAGCATAATTTACATACAATAGAAATCACTTGGATAAACATTGTGCCCTGACTCAATCTTTGTGTTTTATTGTGTTTCCCAAGGCTAGATCTCCAGAAGCAAAATAACTAAGATAAAGGGTCTGTATATGTCTAGGTTCAAGAAAAACTTTGCCAAACGCCCTCCAATATTGATTTATGCTCCCATCGGCAAAGTTATTAGAGTGCTCATCTCATTCCACCCTGGTCAACATGAGTATTATTTAAGGTTCTGTCACTTTTAATGAAAAATTCAAGATGTCACT
>NW_011888810.1:11459086-11483461 GCF_000151845.1 Pteropus vampyrus
GTGGAAAATATATGCAAATTACGGGAAACTTTTTGGCTCCCCATAAGTTGTTACTAAATAACTTTTTGATGACATGGTGTGACTACAATTTGCAATAGAATGAGAAAAATGGAAAACACTGTTACTTTTAAATCGCAGAACATATGCACAATAAATTTTAAAATTCAGATACAGAGATAAACATTTCTATTCTGAAAACTGACGTGTTCTAAGTTTTCATGGAATAGTAAAGCTTAACTGCAGACCTTAAATTCCAGCTGATTTAATATTGGGTTTACAACGCCCTTTCTGACATCGTGCTTCTGCTTTTAAAAGACTGTATCCTGAAGGTTCTACACTCTTACATGACCACATTGCAGCATCTAACTGAGCATGAGCCCTGTTCCTCATTCTAGCTCTAAATAATGTGATCACTGTTATCACCAACACCACTACCACCACCAATATAACAATGTATCTTGGACCAAACTTTAAGAGTCATTCTTCCCATCTGTACCATGGTGATGCCTTGCCTAATGTCCCTACAAACCAGCCCTGTGATGACGTGGACCACCTCTCGTCTTTAACCCTTAGAGCTCTCAGCTATAAAATGGATATGCTAAGGTCCCTTTTATTTCCAATAGATCTGCCACACTTTTCTCTCAGTCTCCCTGAGTGCCAACAGAAACACACAATAAAACCAGGTTTTCTAAACTCACATATGCTTTCTATTCTTGCTTCATTTAAATTTGGAGAGGAAAAAAAACGTGGACAGTAAAAATAAATTCCAATATAGAAAAAGCTTAGAATTAAAAACAAAATGTAAAGTTTATTTTCACATTCAAGGTTTGGCTTCTGTTCCAAAGAACTAATGACTAATTCATTAGAAACAGACTGAACTAAAAAGAACCACTATTCCATTCTTCTCCAAATACCACAGGTTTGAAGTTATTTTCCATATGTTTCCTTCTCAGGTACTAATATGCAGTAATAAAAACCTGAGAATAAATAAAATTTAAGAATAATTATACCATCCCTTCATAATTATTGGTAGTATTTCAGAATAATTCCATTCTATCTTCCAGTGTGTGTATGCAGGAAGTTGAACTCTGTCTCTGGTATGCTGCTTGCCATTTTGTTTAGCTATTTTTCTGGAGTTTTCTCCTGTTTCATTTGTGGTATGTTTCTGTATATTCTCATTTTAGTTGCCTTTCTGTGTTCGATTTTATATATTAGGAAGATCTGTTACATCACTCAGCCTTGGCCAGGTAGCCTTATGTAGTAGGTGTCCTGTGTGTCCCAGTGGCACAGTCTCCCTGATCACCTGCACCTGGGGCTTTGGGCATGTCCCTTGTATAGGTCGTGTGTTCTCCTGTTGTAGCTAAGCCTTAATTCATGTTAGCACATCAGCATATGAGATTGACTCTCGGGCCAACTGGCTGTGGGAATTGGCCACGCCCACAGGGTATGAGCTGCTTTGTCAAGGCTGACTTCACAGAGTGGGATTTGCCCCAGAAGGCTCATGTACCTGTTGAGACCACCCTTTAGGTGTTCCGCTTAAGGGGCTAGTCAGGTGGTGCTCTGTTGTGGTCTGATGCCAGCCTCCAGGTGTGTTGGTTCTGGGGCCCCTTGGGAGGGGCTCCCATGTAGCCCAAGTTCAGCCGCTGTCTTTGTTTGAGGTTACCTGGTAGGAGCTACAAAGTGATCGCAAATGGTTACTGCCTATGTTGGATCTGCAGGCAAGTGGGAGAGACCACTCTGCGAGCCAAAGTTGGTTACTTTACCCCCAGTACCAGGCCTGTGGCAGTTCAGCAGAAGAACGAGTACACCTAATGTCTGAGGCTGCCTGCCAGTTGCCCGTAAGGGTCTCAGCTGAAAGACCCTTTGGATGGTACAGGAGCTGGGTGGGTTGGGGACCCAGGGAGTCACCGAGGTATAGCATGCAGATTTCAACCAGCCAATGCAGAATCTGGTTTTGTTCCAGTGTTGAATTCACGGCTTCCCACGCCAGCTGAGGGCTGATTTTGCTGTCAAATTCACAGCCCAGGGAAAGCACAAGTGAGGCTGGCTGTCTGGCAGTGGGCCTGCTATGGCAATTTGTGGGTTGGGTGGGGCGGAGTCTCATGGAGACATGGGGTGGAGCCAGCTGATCTCACTGGGCCAATGCAGCTTCAGAACTGGCCTTGAGCGGGGTAAGGGTTCAGCCAGACAAGATGGTGCCCATCTGCAGTCAGCCCCAAAATGGGGCCCAACTAAGGAGCGATGAAAGCTGTCCCTCCAGCCCTCGCTCCAGTGGAACACAACTCAGTCTTTCCTCATGTGTCTCTTGTGCCTCCCAAGCTGCTGACCCTCCATCTGTGCCCAGAGTAAGTGTCTGCGAGCAAGTAAGTCTGTGCATCCCTCCTTTAAAGGAGATGGCTGGGTTTTTAGGTTTTTCCATCTGATTTTTTTCCTTTCCCCACTGATTTTTAGTCAGATTTTGTGGGAATTCTTCTTCCCAAGACTGGGGAATCCCCATGTGGGGCTAGGGCCCCTCATACCTTCGGGAAGCTCTCTGCAGCTGCGCTCTCACTCCTGGTGCTCAGCTACCATGGGCAGGTGCGGGACCAGCCCACTTCATGTCTCTGCCCCTCCTACCGGTCTCTATGTGGCTTTTTCTTTATATCCTCAGATGTATGTGTTATGATCAGCTAGACTTCAGGTGATTCTCCAAGTTGTTTGTTTTGTAATTTGGTTGTAATTTTAATGCAGTCCTGGGAGGAGTTGAACTCTGCTTTTACCTAGCCCGCCATCTTTGCCGGAACCTGCCATGTATGTAGAAATCACACTGAATAGATAATGACCTATTTTGCACCTCTTAATATTTTATTGTAAGTATATGACCATGTGGATACAGCTTCTTAGTTAATTCTTCCAGTAACAATTAAGAAGCCATCATAAAAATATGCCATAATTAATTTAGCCAATCTCCTCCTGTTAGATAAATATTTTTTTCTTTTTCTTTTTTTTTTTTTTGCTATAGTGAATATTTTGTGCATCTACCTTTTTAAGATTTCAAGGTTTTTTTTTAGTACTAATTCCCAAAAATGTGAGACTAATATTGTAATATTAATTTCAGCAGAAATAATATCAGTACTTCACAATTTCGGTGGTTTATTTTTCACCCACTCATCCTTAATGGTTTCTGTGAACTGTTTTAATCCTATCTCAGCAAACCAACACCATTACCAATGTTGCCAACCATCCCAAACCCTTTCCACCACCACTGTTATAATGAAAGGGAGATATTATTTTTATATACTTCTTCTCCCTCTAGATTAGGCTTTTCTTCAGAAAGATTCTAGATGATTAAACACCCTAGCCTCAGTTCTTTGCTTAAGATCAGGTATATACTAGGTGCTCAATAAACATTCACTGACTTGACTAATGCATCTTGAAAATTCTCTATCAAGCTCCATCCCTTCCCCAGAGCAATAAATGCATCGCTTGTTCAAGTTGCAAAGATCTTCCTCTATTTTCCTTGCTTTATACCCTGACACATTTCACAAAGAATTTAGGGCAAAAGACCTCTCCAAAATAAATTTTGTCTTCTAGTGCTATCGCCGAGATGGATTTGCAAAGGACAAAGATACCCTTTCAGATGTTCTTTTATCTGTTTAGTTTATAAGGATGAAGAGGATGATCAAATAATGTCATATCCTTGGAGAAGTCTTTCTGGGTGACCTTAGCCAGAATGACCCATTTCATCTCTCTTTCTATTACATGACTCTGTTTATTTCCTTTATGACAGTTACCCCAATCTGAGATCATCCTATCATGGATGCTCTGCCTCTTCCAACAGAACTCTCAATGGATAGTAGGGTCTGTCCTGTTCATTCACATATACCTATTTCATAACACTGTGATTGGTACATACTTGTAGCTGCTCGGAATCAGATAGGTTCTTAGAGGTCATGAAGTTTAGCTCCATTATTTTAAAAATATGTAAACAGATACCCCAAGGAGGACAGTTATTTGCCCAAGGTTCAATTAAAAATGATAGAATCTGGATGAGAATTTGAAATTCCTGACTCCCAGGCCAGTGTCCCTTTCAATGACAGCCACCTCTGAGCCTGGAGCAGAAAGATAAGGAGCCCAGGGAGATAAAAGCACTTTGGGCCAAACTGATAGGAACCTCTTCTTGGCTGTCTTTGGCACTATCCAACCCCTATATAATACCATCTTTATACAGCTATTTGCACACCACCTAATAACAATGGGGCAGCTATTACTATCTTCTGATAACTGATAGGGACACAGCTACATGATCAAGCCCAGACCAAGGGCCAGGAGTCCATTCACCTAGTCCACAGATGTGTCTCCCGAGCTCTCTTGAAACTCAGCTCGCATCATAGGCTCCTTGTCCCCATTCATGCACAGACCCATTAACCATGTTTCCACAATGGACACTATGGTTTCTCATCTTGAGAAACTTTTCCTTAGAGAAAAATAAATAAAAAGAACCCTATGGTAATGTCATTTATGAAATGATGTGATGTGCTTTGTAATAGATTCGTCAAACTTCCTATAATGACAAAAGCAAAATGCTTCTCTTCTCTTTTCTCGGGAGTTCTTGGGAGGCCAAAGGCCAAACACCCACCTCAGATGCCGTACCTGTGCACTATTTATTTCTGAGACCCAAATACCAGTGGCCCACATCTGAGAAGGCAAACACTGAGAAATGCCACAAAGAGAAATGTGTTGTCTGAAGTTATTAGAGGAGATAAGTGACAGAGGTGCCCAGAACTCTGGGCTCTCAGTGGCTCTGAGCCCACTACTCTGAAGGGTAGTGTGGTTCTGGAACAATCAGCAGCTCTGGTTCACCTGGTGTCTTGTGTCTAGTTCATGTCATCTTGGCTCCTTCTAGAAGGAGGCCATGGAGCAATGTGTTAAAGGAACATGGAGAAAATGACAGGAGAGGGCCCAGGCTGAGAAAGGATCCTCAAAATTCCATGGAACTATCACTATCCAAGAATCTTGATTACCAAGCTGGACTAGTAGGCTTGGATCCCTTCTTGAATTAAGCAATGCTAGAGATGCATCCATATATACATCCATATATCTGTATATAAATACAGAAATGTGCGTGTGTATAGTTTTCTGTTTGGATAATTGTTAAAAGCACTGATTTCTTTAGGAGAAGTTCTACTGGCATCAGTGTCAAGGAATGTTTTGTATCACCTGGATACTAATGCATTTTTATTTTGTGGTAGTTGTATAACTCTTAGTGTATCTCCAGTTGCTTTGGTTACTAGGAAACGATGCTCTATGTCATAAATTATGGTGTGCTTTTCACCGAAGTCCTTTGCTATATCTTTCAACCTTACTCTTTCTTTTCTCTCATCCTAATTTCTTTAAAACCTTCCTTTATTGAAATCTTAGCACATTGCTGGTATTTCTCAAGGCCACTTCAACTCTTCTTTAGAATAGGAAAGGCCATAAATAAATGGACAAGTAAATAGGCCATACCGTTTGAGCTCTTCACATGGCCAACCACTGGGAATCCAATCACCTTTCTCCTGGCAGCCTGCCCAGAGCTTTAGCTAAATCCTAACACACAGTAA
This sequence comes from Pteropus vampyrus, assembly GCF_000151845.1. Lineage (NCBI taxonomy): Eukaryota > Metazoa > Chordata > Mammalia > Chiroptera > Pteropodidae > Pteropus > Pteropus vampyrus. Next base: position 11,464,669 of record NW_011888810.1, read on the forward strand.
TTCCTTATTAAGGCAGAGTTGGTCCTAATGTCCATCCAAGGAGCATATATTCAAAGAACAAGACTTCCAGGCAATTCATTTTGCTTTCAGTTATTCCACATTCGAGAGACCTTTTTTATGGTTCTAAATGTGTGCATTACAGCATGTATCAGAACGTACTGAAGTGGTCCATTTAAGTATATCCTCCTCCTCCAGACCATTAGCAATTGTGGGGGGAGGGACTATGATAGTTTTATCTCTATCTAGCACTGTGGCACATGACATAGTAGATATTTTGTTGGATAAATGGGTGCTTGCTAAAATAACTACTGTGTGCACATGTGTGTGTGTGTGTACACATATGTACATCTCTCTGTGTATGCTTGCATCTGTACTGCCGTCCACTGCACAAGCATCTCTCGAGTGTCTCTGAAGAGAACCTATGAGGAAGTGTGTTATCTCTAGTGCAGGCAACTCATATAGACACATTCACTATTGGTTGTGTACAAAGGTGTCTCCAGACACAGAGAACTGACAAGATCTAGTCAGTTGGGTATGGCCAACCATATTCTCACATTTTTAAGAGAAATAGTGAGTTTCACATTACTTTACTTTTTGATAACCATACTACATATCTAAAATACCTTGCAGCTTAGAAAAAAATATACAGTTACTACACGTGATAGTTTTATGTGTCAACTTGGCTAGGTTATAGTCTCTAGTTATACAACTAAACACTAATCAAGGTGTTGCTGTGAAGGTGATTTGCAGATGTAATTCCAGTCTATACTCAGTTTACTTTAAATAAGCAAGATTATCTTAGATAAGCTGGGCGGGCCTTATTCAACCAGTGGAAAGCCACTAAGAGCAGAACTGCAGCTTCTCTAATGAAGAGGAAATCCCACCCGTGGGCTGCAGCTTCTGCTCATGCCCTGGAGGTCCAGTCTGCCCGCCCGCCCACCCTATGGACTTCAGACTCACCTGGCTGACCTTTGCAATCACTTAAGCCCATTCCTTATACTACATGTCTTCATGTATCCTTCTGGTTCTGTTTTCCTGACCGATATACTATGCATATAACAATATTTACAAATGGGACACTTCAGAAAATTTCAGACTCAAGGAAACGGAAGACTATGCAATCTCTTGACAGCAGCCAGGAACACATTTTAAATCCCCGAATGACAGCTGTCTTCTTACCTGTATCCAAAGGCCAGATTTCAATAAGGAAAATGCCGTGCTCCCAGTTTGTAATGTTTTTGACAAGTTCTTGGAAAAAGTAATTCACAGTAGTTTATTGTGTTTCAATGAAGGCACTGTTGAAGACCACGTGGATGATATTTTTGTAAAGCCTCTTCTCGTTAATAACTTTATCTGGTTGTTGTACTCAAAAAGCGCTTTGGTTTTTGAGAAAAATGTGTAAGTTTTTGAATTATAATTTTGTGTTGTAGAAGCAATATTGGTGTAAAGAATAAAGGTTTGAGCTTCATGGGGACTTGGGTTCCTAACTGGATGATCTTGGACAAATTAACTTCTATTAGCCTCAGTTTCCCATCTGTGAAATGAAGATATGATCTACCTTATAAATCTCTATGAACAATAGCTATAGCTGTTAAAGCCCTTCAACAATGAACCTCTCAGACTGATCTTCATTCTCTAAGGCAGATCTTCTTCACATTATTGGGCCAGATAATTTCTTATTGTTGGTGGTGGTGGTGAGGGGGGTGGGGGGTGGTTCTGTGTATTATAGGATGTTCAGCAACATCTCCGGCTTCTATCCACTAGGTGCTAGTAGTAAACCCCTACCCAGTTGTGACAACCAAAAATGTCTCCAGACCTTGCTAAATGTCACCTGGTGGAAAAAAAATCAACCCAGATTGATAACCACCACCCTAGGGATATAATTATTAGTAGTATTATCATTGCTTTTAAATTTTTCTAAAGATTTTAAGTATAAAACAGATACAGAAAAGCACAGTTCTATGAACTGTTACAAAGGGAACACACCCATGTAATCAGCCCTATAACAAAGAACAAGACACTATAAGCTCTGCCTCCCTCCACAGGACACCCCAGACTTTACCTCCTTCCAGTCAGTACTGGGGACTTTTGGTTAGTAAAATTAAGCGATGCATTTTAAAACACAAGAGGAAATTCAGAATATGAGTCAGTAAACTGGATTCCTATGTGATTTCACCCACATAACAAAGCCTGGCTAAAATGATAATCTAATCAGAAACCATCATGTGAGAATAGCCACCCAAACCCAGTATAGGATTGCCTGGATTACTGAGAAAACAAGGATGGAAACTTCTACTGTTTCTTTCTTACCTGAAGATTCAGCTTGTTTAACTTAATGGAGAAAAGAAACTGTCAACAGAGATCAAACATAGCAGGGATAGCCATGAGATTGGATAAAGCAATAGCTGAAAACCAACCTGGCTGAGGTATCTTCAGCGAACCCACAAAATGAGACGTTTCATAAATAATAAACTGTCCCAGGTGTTATCACATCCTTCTGTTATCCCTAAGTTCTCTGGATATGAGACCAGCATGCTTGAGTTGACATATCTCGAGATGCTTCTTTTTAATACCCCTGGTAGTCCAGTTACATGAGATGTTCAAATGCTACTGAGTCAGTGAGAAAATATCGAGGCAGATGGCCAGAATGACACTCCTTCTCTGGATATATATTTGTGCTGTTGGGCACTTACTAAATTGCCTCATTTGTCTGTGAGCTGCTGGAGAATTGAAGCTCTGTCTTTTCATTTTTAGTATTCCCTATAACATCTCCTAATGGGTCTGGAGTATAGTAGGTACTTATCTCATGTTTACTGGTTGAGGGAAAAAAAAATGTGTAATGGGCAGTGCGCCTCACTAGGAGTTAAAACTGTTGAAGTCTTGTTCTGGAATCTGCTACCATAATGCCATGAAACTTCGAAGGGAAATCATTTACATTTCTCTAAATATCATCATCTAAATCTTTAAAAAAAAAAGGTAAATGAGTAAAATGGTCTTCAAGGTCACTTTCAGAACTTTAATTCTAAAGGTTATATTGACCAGAGAACCTAAAATTTCTGAAATGCTTTATAACTGTCTATTTTCCCATTCATTCATCCATTCATCCATTAATCTATCCATCCAATAACAATTCTTAAGCATCAATGTGGCAAATGGGGTTTTTCTTTTCTGTCCCAACCCAACTATCAACGACAAGGATGAACACATGATCTAAGTTGGATCCTTAAGAGTATTTTCACAGCGCACAGAAAACAGACTCAGAGATGGACTTGTGGCTCAAGCAAGGCAGTCTCATTTCTTTGGAGTTTTCTGACACAGAGGCAGAGAGATAGTTCTGAGACTTCCAGTGGTCACTGTGTCATCACTTTTACTACACAAGGAAAAGCTGTCAGCAGCAACAGAGTATGAGACCAACACTCAAAGAGAAGCAGAGGTAAGGAGATGGAGATGTCTACACGTGACGAAAATGTAGAAAGACAGAGTTCGCAAGATTGTTAAGTCCTGTAACCTATTTGTATCGAGTTCTGTATGCCAGGAGCTAGACCGCTCCTGACCTTCCCAATTATAAGACCAACAACTTCTCTTTTTCTCTTAAACTATTTCAAGCTAGATTTCTATAACCTATAAGCACCACAGCTTGCATTGTGTCAAATACTGAAGAAGCAGTAAGTGTTACAGCTGCAGGTCAGAGGGTTCTGATCCAAAGAAGGAAGCAAGGAGAGAAGTTAGGAGAATAGGATGAATCTTAAATCTCTAAAGAGAAATGACAAGGGACAAAACTGAGGTGACAGCAAAATTTGAAAAGTGGACATGCTGTGAGAGAAAAGTCAGAAATTAAATCAATAGTAACTGGCAGTGGACTAGACAAAGATGGGGCCCCCAAGGTTCACGTTCGTTTGTTCATTTGCCTATGCTGGATAACTTGGTGGGCACTGTTGATATCACTGAAACGTGGAATACAGGAAAAGGTGTAATGGTTTGCTAAGTTTGGAATGCAGTCTGAGAATCAGCCAGTGTTAAGATGGCAGATGATGCTATGAAGTTTCTGAATCAGGGAACGAGTGTACTAGAAGGGATGCCGGGAAGAAAATACCAAGGAAGACAGCACTAAGACTCTCCCATATTTAAGAGAAAAAGCCGAGGTGAGTGGGCCATCAAAGAAACTGAGAAAAGCTGCTCTTTCCTGAGAAAGAAAAGTATCTCAAGAAAAAGTGAGAGACTGACTTTAAGGAAGTCGGAATGCGACAGCAACCAGGGTATTTCCTTCCATAACGACCTTTCCTGGTGATATTCAAGGCGAATAGACAATAGCTCGATTTGATGCTCTGAGAAAACAATTTCATATCCTCTCACTTATAGCTAACACCTCTTACCACGGGAGAGGATTCCGTTTTCATGGAAAATACATTATTAAAATTAATGTCACCTATTTCCTTTTTACTTTTTTTAACTGGACTACTGGAAAATTTTAAATTACAGATGTGACTCACATATGTGGTTTGTGTTATATGGCTATGGGAAAGCACTGGCTTAGAAAGCTAGCATGCTAAAATTTCAATTATAAACATAAAAGCTCAAAAACAAAGGATTTGGTGGAGAAAATTGAGTTCTTAACATCCTCAGAGCTATGCAAATACGATGCATGCTGAGAAAGAAAGCATTATTTATGTCAGTTTCTTTAAAAGTAAAGTATGAAACCTTCATAAGCAATGGAAAGCTAGTTCTCATTAAATCCAAGTGAGGATTTGGTGTGGAAGAGAGAAATAATAGCTTAGTAATCTTAAGTAGAGGGAATGAAAAGGAACAAATGGGTTCGGAGTCATTGAACTTTGATACAAATTCCGTATTGTCACTCACTAGCCATATGACCCAGAGTAAGGTATATAAACTCATTGCATCTCCACTTCCTCTTTGCAGAACAGAAATAATATGCTTCTAACTCATAGGGTCACAGCTAACATTTACTAAGTACTCACTTGGATGTTTGTAGGTGCCATTATCATCCCAATGGTACAAATGAGGAAACTGAAGCTCCGAAGGGCAAGTCATATTGCATGGCCACACAGCTAAGAACTGATGGGAGTGGAGTATGAATCCTTTTAGTCCAAACCCCTTCAGCACTTGAGTTTTCAATCACTGCTCTATACTCAGATCAGACTTTCCCTGTTGTCATGAGAACTGAAGGAGACAATGAATTTAAGGCACGTACCGAGATCGTCAAGAAAGGGGATGTATTTTTATTATTGCTGGTGTGCAGGCACAACACAGCATACAGGAGGATATAGGATTTAAATCACTCTGTGCCCCATTAGCTCCAAAGAAGGACCCCAAAAGATGAGGAGAAACCTAAGATGACTTTAGAAACTCAGTGTATTAGTAGTGTCCTGGATCTCATAAGAATTGTTGAGTGTTTAGGGAAATTATATCCAAATGTTAGTCTACAAATATGAAGCCAAAAGAATTCTGGCCTCACAGATAACTACTAGGTTTAAAATCAGTTTCTACACATTAAATGTAATGAATGACCAAAGTCTTCTCAGTTCTTCTGCAAGCTATGTTGGATTTCCAGGCCCACTTTTGAAAACCTAGCATCAAGTCACAGTACCTTTTATTTAAAAGTAAAGCATACATTTCACAGAGATTGAACTATACCTAAAGTTTGGGTGTTTTGTTTCGTTTTGTTTTTTCAAATTTGGTTTTGTTTCGTTTTGTTTTTGTAAGGGGCCAAGAAGGGCACTGGGAATGAGGCAGAAGCTGAGTCATATTTGGATATAGCAGGAGACTAGGGCATATCCCCAGCTGGGATGAGCTGCTGTCAGGAACAGCCCCTAGGAGTCTCCCAGGGGGGATAATTGGGTCCAGAATCCTGGATGACCTCCATCTACACATCTCCCCATCTCCACAAGGTCACTTCACAGAGTAACAGTCACATCTCAGTAACTATCCAACCTAGCACCTCTACAGTAGATGTGATTTTTTTCCGACAAACTCATTTCTTGTTCAATTTGATATGAAAATTAAAGTTGTATTAGCACAATTTCTCACTTTCGAGAGAATGTGAATGGCATCCTCACTGCTCTCCTACTGCAAACCCAGCTGAGCCTTGAAAGGAGGTGCAGCAATGCAGGTAGAGTTACTGTTTCCAAAATAGCTCTGTTTTGCATCCAAATAAGTCCTGCATGCTCGGCAGGCCAAGCAATACAATCAATGTAACTTTCTCAGAAGAAAACCATCCTCAGAAAAAAATGCTAATCAAATCGTTTCCCATGCAAATGTAAAAATGAGGGAAACAGTACTGGAGATAGTATCAATATTTTCAACATTAAGCAAAGACAGGCAATCCTTGAAAGGTGATGCTATTTTCATGAATTTAATCAATTCACATTCTTACCCACAAAGCTTTTCTTACTCGCTTTGTTTTTACAACCGTTAATTTAAATGAGCCAGGAGACAGGTTACGGAGGCTCTGTGCCAGAACTGAGAACTAAGTTCTAAGTTCCCAAGAGCCCGCCATCAATTTTGTTTTCATTGTTGAAATAAAAATCTCAGCCCCAGGAGCTTGGTTAAAAGGAGAATAATATGTGCATTCTCTGGGTCAAGCAGGGTGATCAGAACTTCTTTTTGGACTTTAAAACAGAGCTCGGCCATTCTTCCTGACCCCTCCCGTGGGGAGGCAATGGTCCATCCTAACCCTCTTCTACAAAAGAGGAAACCTGAATCCAGACAAGGGAAGTGAGTTCCCTCTTGTCCCACCGTGAGTTGGTTAACAAAAAAAAAAAGGAATGGGTAAGAGAATGTTTCAAGTTGGTACACAGATGAAAATGCTCCAAGAATATTAGAGCAGATAAAAAATTATGAAGCACAGAGGCCTTGTGGCCTTTGTGTCTTTGAACGCGACTTTGCCAGGGTGATGTTTGCAGCTACATTTGTTTTGAAGAGGTAGCTTCGAGTGACAAATTCAATGCCTTTTAATGTCCTCTTAAAATCTAGTGTAGATGATTCTTTTCTCTCTCAGAAGCCCGGGTCCTTATCAATATGCATCGGAGCAGCTGCCGTGTAGCTCTCTTCTCTCACCTTTTACATACATCTTACAAGGTCATGGCGCTTGCTACAGAACACAAACCAGATAGTGTCCACTGATGGACAAAGACTGGGTTTACATGTTTTCTCTCAACACCCCCTAGAAATACACTGCAAACCCTGGGTGCGAAATAAATGTTCCAATGTGGCATCTTCCCTTCATCTATGCCAGGGCTGGACAGAAACCAACATTGCAAGATATGAATCTTGGAAACACAACTTCTTTTCTCCCTAACGCATCTTTTAAAATATATATGTCATATGAGCACGTTAGAGAAAACATAATACTCGATGTCATTTGTACATCATCCTGGGTGAAGAGAAAGCCAAAAATCCATGAACCTTAGATGCATTAGAAGAGTCACAAGAAAAACTTTCTGAATCTTTCAGGTCTTGAGTTCAAATCCTTTGCAACTATCTATTCCTGTGATCTTGGGGTTCCTATTTATGTGGTGGGAAAGACAATGAGATTCTCTCTGGAAAACCCAGACCCAGGGGCACCTGGTAAGCAGCTCACAACAAATCCATACCCGTTCCTCTTCGACAGCAAGTCTTGTGAACCTACCCCTCAAAGCTTCCTAAATCTTTTTCCCTTGGCAGCAGCAAAAACCATGGAATATCTCTGTTCCAATCCTTGTTTTCCCGCTTACTAACTGCATAACACTGAGGAGAGTTGTTTAACTACCCTGAATCTTGGTTTCCTAGTTTCATAAATGGGGATAATTATAGAGCTTCTACCTCATGGAGGCTCTAGTGAGGATGCACTGAGATAACTTAAGGAAAGTGCTGAGCCCAGTGTGTGCATACGGTAGATGCTCCGTACACATAATGCTGCCTCCCTCGTCCCAGCTTCATCCTCTCGGGCATAACACCCTCCCTGCCAGCTTCCCTGTTTAGCATCTCTACACCTTTCTATTAGCTCTTCCCATGCTGGTCCAGAAATCATTTAATAAAGCATTGAACACATCACTCCCCTGCTCCAAACTCTACAAAGGTCGCCTAGGGCCTAGGGAATGGAGTCCAGAGCCCTGAATTTGGCATTCCGTGTACTCCTCAGAGAGTCCCAAACTTATCACCCTGCAGGCATGTTTTGCCCACTATCACACGCAGGCACATTCTGCTTGGGCAAACCAAATCCGAGCATCCGTGTCCTGGTGTTTTCGTCTGCAGGCTCCCTCTCTAGAATGCTGAGATGGGACAATCAGAAAGCACCAAGCCAAGTGATTTGTGGAAGCAGATCTGAGAGCCAGACTGTTTTAGAGCTGGAAAGGACCCAAAAGGCCACTTTACAGATGAGGAAACTGAGGTTAATTGGTTTGCCCAAGGCCACACAGCTATTTATCAGCAACGCTAGGGCCGGTCCGCCTAGAGGGAGGGAACCACAGGGCATCCTATTAGGGAAAATTTGTCAGCCAATTGGCCACAAACTTGCTGACAAGTGATCTTTCTCCATCCATGAGAGATGAGACAGAAGTTATGAACCACCTAAGAACACAAGGCATGCCTCTATGTAAGTGAAATCTGGTTCTTCCTCAGCTTGCAATGCCGGGCACAGCAGGAATAGGGTTGATGGGGAGAGGGCAGCTGAAATGATTCTGCAGGATACATCCCTCACTTCAAAGATATGTCCTCTCAGGCTGCATTAGTCTCCTGACTAATGCTCCCAAATGCACTGCCGAGATTTGCTGAAGGTGAAGATTCTCTGCGATGTTTGCAGTAGGAACGGTGATGAATAAAACACAAGAATCACCAATGCATTACTTTGAAAGTGAGTGTGCCCAGCTCTAACTGCTAAATTGCATTTTTTTTTACTCTAAGATAATAATACTAATAGTGACAGTTCATTTATATAGTGCTTCTTAGGTTCCAAGAATAATAATAAAAATGAAAGCTATATTATACTACAGCTGTGTCTCTATATAAAGCATATACTGGAGCAAGGCAGTTCAAGAGTAATCTTCCTGACTATTAAGATATTTTAGGGCGAAGTATTGTGAACTGGAATTGTTTGCATAAATGAACCCTGATTTTCAATTTGGGTTTGAAATTTAAATACAGTTTTGCTGCTACTATTGATGAACTATTTTATAAAAGCTTTAAATATGTTGTTAAATATTTAAAACCTTTAAATATGCATGCTTTAATAAGCAGACAATGGAAAGTAGATAACTACTGATATAGCTGCTCAACCAGCCTCACCTATGTTTGGTTACTCATCCTTGGTTGGTGGTCCGGATTTGTGTCCACGGTGACCGCTCAGAGAGTATCACAGAAATTAAAATGTACGGCTCCAAGAGTTCCATGCAGCTGGGTGATGACTGGGTCAGGTCGGGGCAAGAGGCTTCATCAACTACAAAATCGAAGCTACTGTATGGTTCAACCACCTGGCCCACTAGACAGGCTACCGAGTCTCAGAAGTTCTGAAACCCTGAGCTCCCCCCGAAGGCGTCACCCACCGGAAGGGTGATGCTGATTCCTTTCAAATGTGGTCAGTGAAGTTGTCCCGGGCAGGCACGGGACCGACGGCAGAGGAAGCTCGTACCTAGCTGTCCTTGCTGTCCCAACTCGCCCAGCTGTAAGCAGTTCCATTTTCGCCTGATCATCCAGGTCTTGCACCAACAGAGGCCATACTGCCAGGAGGATATGGGAGCTGTCCTCTCCAGAAGCCAGAGTGTGAGTGGGGGCCACTTGTCATCCTTATGGGGGCATCTTTCATGCTGTCATCAAAGCCTGGAGAGTTCCTATGTAGTCCACCCCGGCTTCTCCAAGATGTTTGGCTCAGAATACTCCTTTCTGTCTAGCTACTCTTGGATTAGAATCTAATTTGGACTCTTGTCCCTGAATCAGGCCTTAGCTTCCTCTGGATATTTTTGGGCATTTTGCATTGGCTCCACAGCCAGCATCCATGAGCCACTTTCCCACACAACCTGTCTGGTCCTTTCCAAGAAACCACTTGCCATCCACATGTCTAGCTGCTACGCCATCTACCACAGCTGCCCATGAAAATCCCACTGCATCTACTAAGCTATATTATTAGGCTTTGGCCTCAGTCCTACATCTTGCCCAATTCTTGCACAGCCCAAATTAGACTGTCCAATGTTTAATAAACACTCCCCTCTGCTCTACTTCATACCCCAAGAACTATCTGACCATCATCATTGTATTCGGCATTCGAGACGAACTCTAAACCAGACATCCCACTCAGCATCGCAGTGGGTAAGGCTTCTCACAACAGTCTTGCAACGATATGCAGAGAATTGAAGCCATTTGGGTATCTAAGTTCAAAGCAACAGAAAGACTCTGGGTAGCATAGATCTTGCAGGAAGACTAGAGAAGCGGTCTCAGAAAAGGGCCAGGAAGGTCAGATGCCTGGTCTGTACCACAGACCAGATCCTGCCATAGAACCGAGCGAGTTCTTCATGGCCAGTGATATGTGTGTGTGTGTGTGTGTGTGTGTGTGTGTGTGTGTGTGTGTGTGTGTGTGTGTGTGTGTGTGTACGCACATATGCGTGTGTATATGTAAGATACTGAATGCAAATCTAAAACACGCGGCACAGGTGGGGCCGTGTCGCTTCCGGGAGAGCTAGGGAAGCAACTAACTCTCTGGCCCTCAGGCCTCTGGAGTAGGAGGGCTCTTCTTTCTGTAGAAAATCTTATTGTGGGTTATTTGCCAAACATAGGAAGGGGATTCCAACGCTGTGCAGCCCAACAAACAAACAAACAAGCAAAGAAAATGGCAAATATGCACTACAAGGAATGCCTAACGTGCAGAATAGTGTATTCCGGTGTGGGAAATCACTCAGGACGAAGTGTCTTGTGCGGTTTAACCAGATTCTGTCCCTGATCCTATTCTGGTATTTTTTTCTCTCCTGCTGTTTTGTTTTGTTTTTACCAAGCAAGGTTGATGACTGAATGAAGCCACCCAGAGCACGAGGACAGGAGAAATGACAGATATTCTGGATAACAGACTAAAGGTTTAAATCTAAAAACATTTGTGGAGACTAGATCAATGGACTGAAGCTAACGATATGAACTATAGCAGAGATAATAACAGCAACCCCATTCCGGGTACTCTTTTAAGTAATTTTACATATTAATATGATTTAGTATCAGAGCCACCATATAAGGTAGACATTATTAACCCAGTGTTATGGATGGGGAAATTGAGAAACAGATAAAGTGAGATGCACAGCTAGAAAGTGGCAGGGCCAAGCTCTGAAGCAGGGCAGCCTGGCTAGAGAGGCTGTACTAACACCACTGAAGGCGCCTCATCACGTCTTACGTGCACGGGGATGGGTGGGGAAATGTGACTTAACAGCAGCACGTAAGGAAAAACAAATAAACAAATAAACTGTGGAGCATAAGTCCTCTGGGTGATGTGGCTGGCAATAAAAGCTAATGTAATGTAGCCTCAGGCTGCAATAAAGGTAGTGTGTAGAAGGAGTGGATAGCCTAGAGTCTAGCTGACTAGATTTCGGTCTTCAGTCCTTCCAAGGAGAGTTGGAGCAAAAATAAATAGGGTGTTCATTCTGGAGTTCGGATCAGGGAGAAGGCATCCTGGAAGACAGCTTAAATACTGAATGACGGCGATGTGGAGGGAGATTTACAGCTATTCTGCATATCAAAGGCTCGTACAAAGAATACAACCTTTGGGAAGATGGAGTTTGACTAATCTAAGCCAGTATTTCTAACAGCGAAAGTCCCCAATGCCTTGATGGTTTGCATGGGGGCGCGGGTAGGGGAGGGGTAATGAGCACGTCACTAGTGATCCTTCAGCCGTCACTAGCACACAGTAGCCATGACTGGAGCACCTGCTGGCATCATGTATCGCTCTGGGTGGCCTCTAGGGTCCCTACCCATCATGCAGGAGTGCAATTCTGTTATTCTCTCGCCAAAGCATCCTTGATCACTGAACTGAACGTGACTCATCTTTTCTGTGGCCCTATTTGTTTATAGCTTCTTTGCAGCACTTACTATATGCACAGCCTTGAGTTTTTTCAGATGGACCTAGTATGTTCTACACCAATGATTGGCACTGTTAGCATTCTGAGGGTAGGCCCTGTGATTTGACCATTCCATGTGCCCATCCCAGGACCTTTCACTAAAGTAAGTGACAAAGAAATGAGTTTGAAATGGAGTTCAAACTGAACCTCGCCAGAGAGCCCTGTGAAGCCTTAAGCGTGGCAAAGTGAGGACACCATTTTTACTTTGTTATCTATGGACACTTGGATTGGAGATATTAACAGTAGGTGACTATGAAGTAGGACAAAGCCTTTGAAGGCCAGGGTCAAATGGTACATTTTGCAAAATATTCCCAAACGTCACTAGATTGGCTGACCATGATTTAAAATAATAAAGATTGATGCAAAATCCCAAATTTAGGTCTCACAATGTAACTACCCAATTACATAACAGGGTTTTTATCTTTACACACACATACACTTGAACTAATAATACATTTAAATAAGAAACAGCAGGTATAACCACTCTAAAAAAAAAAAAAAATCACAGCTGCTTGTAGATAGTGGTAAGAGATTAAGACTACCCCTAAATTACATCTTACATCTACCCCTAAATTACCATGTGATCTTAGGTAAGTCATGCTTCCTCTGGGTCCCTGGACCCTCATCTCTAAATGAAGGTTGACTGGAATAGCTGATATTTCAGTTAATGACTTTGTACATCTGATTCCTGTAAGTTCTACTTGGTAAAGTGGAATGCCCAGTCCTCTTTAGAGAAAGTAGTACGTCCATTAGCTGTGCAGTGGTTATTGTCTGCAATAAGGAATTTGCTTTATGGAGCCACAGATTAAAGGGGACAATGGAAAAACGGAATGGAAGCAGATAGGAGAGAGGAAGATGGTGAGAAGTGTGGAAACTGTATCTCATCAGACTAGTTGAAGCACTGAGTGGCACAGCATCCTGACACAGTGGTTAAGTTTGGCATCAAATGCCTGACTTTGAATCCCAGTTTGCTGTGGAACACTGGGAATGTCTGTTTTTTTCTTTCCCCTCTGTAAGATGCTAGCAATAATCGGACCAGCTCATAGGGTCACTGTGGATAAGTTCTCTATTATATGGAATGCTCTTAGCATAGTGCCTGTAACTAGGTAAGTGCTCCATAAATGCTGGATTTTAACTATCATCTGACACCAAATATTTCAAATATTTGTAGGGCTGAAAAGGAAAAAGTGATGTGGAGAAAGGACAAAAAGTGTTTTTGGGAGAAAGTTACCAAGGAGGGTTATTTAACTCATCATCCGATGGGGAATTTTGATGGGGAGAGTTGTGTCACCTCTAGGGTCAGGGGTTCCCTGAGAGGTAGTTACCAGGCTATCGTCGGGACATTTAAGAAGCTGTACTATTAATGGCAAACAGAAAACCTGCCGAGGGGACTTAGACCAGAAGACCCAAGCAGCTCCTTTTGTAGAGAGGATTTGGGATCTTGTAGGGGCACAGGGTCAGCGGTCAGCTCAGTTCTCTGCCCAGCCGCTCTCCTCCAAAAAAGCGAGGGAGGCCCAGGCTTGCACCATGCATCACACTTACCAGACGGGTGTGTGGAGTCACAGGCTTGGAGAACCCGCTTTCCTTTCTCTAGCTCATGAGCTGAGACAAGTGTCAGTTTCCCCGTTTGTAAAATGGAGCTAACAGCACCCTCCTCACAGGGTAATGGCATAGAATAAATGAAGTATCAGGTACAGCACCCAGCACGCAGCAGCGACTTAAAAAGTTTTCTCTCCTTCCTTCCATGGTCCAGGCAAACACAGGAAGATATTTCCTGTCATTCGAAGGCACACTCAGGAGGAGCACAGGCCTGGGGCAGGAACAGATGACACAAGGCCACAGATGGGACACAGCAGGACAACCTAGAAAGTCTAGGAGCCTTATAAAGCCCAGCCTGACTGTGATATTGGGTGTGAAATCACTGGGAAAACCATTAAGGGCTGGATGGGGGTAAGGGTTCCTGTTATTTTTAACGCTATGCCAAATCACGGTGCTTTTGCCCCAGCCTGAGGAAGATCACAGACAAGGGCTTCTTCAGCTGAAGTCTCTTCATAAGTCAAAACTGTCACAGGTCAACCCCCTTAAAATCCCAAACTATATTTACCTGAAAAACAAACAGGAATAGTTTTAAAATGGTGATGATTTATTGAGAGACTAATAACCATTTAAGCTAGTCTGGAATAGTACTGAGTTGCTTTTAAATGGAAGCAAACCTTGTGATGGATATCTCAGCATCATTTACCTAGCAAACTTTCCGAGTACAGTATTACTGGTATTACTTCAGGGCAGTATGCCACAGAAACCCATATGTAAAACTGAACAGAGAGAAAATGCAAAGGTAGGAAAGAGGCACTTTTCAAAAGCCATAATTATCTCTAAAATCTCGACTGCCTCTTGAATATTTTAAATGGAAAGAGGGATGGATCACTTAAACTTATAAAATAATTTTTTAAAAGGCAGGCACTAATAAACAATTCATCACTAATTGAGAGAGGCCTCAATCTTAAAGCAAATGTTCAGTGAAAGATTTCGGTCTAATCAGTGTAAGGAAGAACTGCTACTTGCCACCATTAGTCTATAAAACTGACTCCCAGGTCTATTTCTGAGAAGACAAAAGGCCTGAGCTTATCATGAAGCAGGCAATGCACTCGATCCTCATTTTATCTTTACAACAGTCCTAGGACACAGATACTACTATTAGCTCCATTTTTACAAATGAGGCACTGAGTCTTATAGAAGTTATGTCGCTCATTCTCAGTCATAGACTGAAAGTAGCAGAGCTGGAGTTGAGAAGCATCGAACCACTGGGCAAGGCTGGAACCAGGGTGAGTCAGGTGAGGTACAATACTTGGACACAAAATACAAGGAGATGGGAAAAACTTGGTAATCAAGATAAATAATATTTTGATACCATATTTAAAAGAAAAGCCAAGATGGATGGGGGGGAAAAAAAAACATGATGAGTAAAATATCAAAATTTGAAATAAAGACAGGCTCTAACTCCACATCTTGGCCTTACTCTAACCTTGGCTCTGCCACTGGGCAAAGCTGCCTCCAAGTCTGAATAGCTGGTCTAAGCCGAGGGATGATGGAAGTAGGCCTGAGCACTCAGGATGTAATCATGGGAAACACATTCAAGGGGGTTCATGGTGGGGGTGGGTGCATAGTAATTAGATCCCATATGTCTATGCCTGCCTTCATCCATGCTTGTTCTTATTGGAGAGAGTGGAGGGAAGGCGGAGGGGGGAGGGGAGGGGAGGGGAGAGGCCGGCCAATATTTGCATCAGTATTTGATCTGCCATGGGAAACCGCATCATTCATCTCTCACATTCTCTTTTTCCCCTCCCTTTCCTCCTTCCCTCCTCTTCTCATACTCCTATGTCACTTGATATCCTGGTGTACCAGATGCTCCGCCTGAGCAGAAGTCTTGACCATACTATGAGACTATGAGAACAATGCTTGATCTCAGTAAGAATCCCAAACTGGGCAACAGTCTGATGACTAATTAAATGAAATAATAATGAAAGTTTTGCCTCCAGTTCTAACAAATGTGCATGATTCACAAGCACTTCAAATTTAAAAGTGCCTTCTTTTTTTAAGTTAAATAAACTGTCTGGTGGTTAAGTGAGCATTAGTTTACAAAACACTCTTTTACTTTCCACAGAGTTACTTAATATTCCCTCCCATAATCCATTTTCACTGATTCCTTCTTTATCAGCTGCCTAGGAATTCCAGCACACTCAGAGCTGCAAAGAACTCTACTGGTGATTCACTGGGAAGGCAACTGTATTCAGTTTAGAAATTTAAAAAAAAATACAAATAAGGATCCACTTATGACAGTACTAATTTTTTAAATAGAGCTTTCCTCTTAACTATAATACAGCATTTTTTCATGCTTCTTCTGAATTTTCATAATAACACTATATCAAACAGTAACAAATACAAATTTGTGCAGCCTGAAATATGCAATTTCATCATAAGTAGTAATTTCTATATCACTGAAGAAGGGAAAAAAAGTCAATGATTAAACTCTAGTGTATGAGGACCAATCTCGAATTAAATTTTACTCTCTGCTCAAGTTAGGTTTTGTATGCCAATGTCAAGAATGGTTAAAAGGTAATAGGAAAACATTTACTGTTATATTAAAACCCTATGCCCCCAAAATGTTTACCAAAGATCAAACTGTTATTTTTTTGCACATTAGAACAGTCTCAGACATCTTCAAAAACTCTTGAACGCATAGGCAATGATATCACAGCAGTCTAACTAATATTTCTCTTCTTTAGTCATCCCTTTCCTTCAGAGTCTGAAATAATGCTCTTTCTAGCTGAATTTAAAAAAAGGAAAAGAAAATCCAGATCATTGCCTCAGTGAGAGCTGACCTTGTTTATCATATAGCCCACCCCCATCTCCTGTTCAGACAATCTCAAATTATAAGATTTTCCAACTTTCTAGTAAACTCCAAGGTGGGAAGAAGAAGCTGAAGGTAACGGGATCCGCCGACTAGAAAAATGTTAATCCTGACAAACTGCTCGAGCAGTAGCCTGAACCACAGCGAGATTGAATTCTGTCTCTCCTGAGAGGGCCAGACAAGGCTGGTGGTTAACAAAACGGCTTTTCATGGTGCCCTCAAAAGCAGATGGGCCCCATGCAGAAAGTTGGAGAAGGGCGCCATTGCCCTCTAGTGGCCAGAAGTGCAATCTTCCGCGAAGGACCCTATTTACAGAGATGCACAAGGCTCTCAATGTCAGGGTAAAATTATAGCAGAAAGATGTCTAATTATCCCCCTAGAGTGTTTTCTTTAGTCCTTCCTGCCCATTCAGGAGACTGTGGATGGCTATCACAATAATCCTGATGGAAAAGCTGATTCTTACTTCTACTGATGCACCAAAATTTATCCAACTTTTTCTAGCTTTTTTTTTTCTTTTTAACAGACCTGTTGATGTGTTTCCACCAGGCGATTAAACCACATATTTATAGATCTTTACATATTTAGGGGTAATAACTTTGGATTGGAAAGGTTACTAACCCACAATTCTTGATAAATCTAGAATGAGGGTTTTTGACAAATTAGGTAATTTTTTATGAAACAGTGACCAATTTCATAAGGGACAAATAACATCCCAAACACATTTTAATTCCTTAAATTATTGGCTGGTATTTTACACACTGCTCAGATTTTCTAGGGGAAAAACCTAAGAATTCACAGTCATTCTGCAAACTTCATAGTGAAAAAAAAAAGAGGAAGGTTGCCACCTACTTTCAAACTCTATAGGCCACTGTTATCATTGTTTATTAGGTATGCCTATTATGAAAGTTAAAAAGTCAATATTGAAAATAAACAAAAAAATTCTACTTCTTGAATGTTTGCCTACATATATGTATTGAAAATGAAGGAAGACTAAAGTCAGATTCGCAGATCTCACTTAGGTGGTTCTGAAAATAGATGTGAATATCACAGATCAAAGTTTATAAGAACAGTCAACTTTCTTAGGTCACAGACATTCACATGCAAGGTTTGGAGACATTGTGCTCATGGGAGTGGAGCATTGAAATTGTAAATCCAGTCTTGAGGTCAAAGTCACAGAGTTTCTCACATGAGGGTCCCCAAACCAGAATCTTTACAAAGCAGCCATGTAATTCTATTCAGAGTGGAAGAAATACCATGAATTATGAAGACAAGTGCGTTAAAGGAGCATGAAATTGATCTGTATTCCCCCAAATCATGGCATGGATCTGCAACCCTGACCCTTTTCCTCACAGGAATAAATAAACAAATATACATATCCACAGCCACTGCTGCAATGAGAAAACATGAGTTTTGGGTCATAAAAAAAAAAAAAAATCGAGCCATACTTTTTTTTTTTTTTTAATTCTCAAATTAACACAAGATTGCATCTTAATTGAAAATAGAATTTAGGTTCCTAGTAATTTTACTTCTTGGTGTTCTGATAAGAACACTGAACATAATGGAAGTTCTGAAGTGCTATCAAGATGGTCCACTGCTTCAATTAGAATTATTTTAAAAACCTATTTTTCTAGTAAGCAATAAGCCCAGTTTGAATAAATCTACATGTCTGGACCTCAGCGGATTATTTTATCCTTTCAATGCATCTTCTCATTTCTCTTTACCCAGGGCTGATGTGAGGTGATTTTTTTTTTTCAAACAATGTAATAAAACGGCCAGTTTATGCAGACTCTGAAATAACGTAAATAATGACAGTAATAATTATTAATAATAAAACCTGGCTGCAAGACATTTTTGATGCATTGATTTGCAATGCTTCAAAAGCAAAATGTAAAGATGATTCTCACTCAAGCAAAGTTCCCTGGCCTCTCCTATCCCTTTTCCTGGTCTATACTTGAAAACTCCTCACATTCCTTTGTACTAGGCAGGATTTCAGTTTTGCACAGAGGTTTGAAATCCAGGGCCCAGTGGCCAACTCTAAAACTTCGAATCAGATCTCGCCATTAATGAACTTTACTGACCAAGATGTTCAAGGTCCCTCTGGTATTGACCACAACTCTGTGCCTTTGTTTTGCAACTTTTATTCCTTTGTTCTCCTGGAGGGACTCCCTGCAGCTGGGGTTGGGCAGTGACGACTTCTGGGTTCTGGTGTCTGTCTGCATCTCCGTATTTGCAGGAAAAATAATTCCAAGATTAATGAAATGAAAGTCAGCCCTTTCAATTCTCCTCTCCCACCGTCTTA